>NC_087269.1:42702491-43009366 GCF_015220805.1 Pogoniulus pusillus | reverse complement strand
TCTGAAATCTTTTGCCCTGATGCAGCTGGTATACCTGGAAAATAAAGATGGAGGCAAAAGTACAACAACAAATCTATTCCCAGTATGTAGCATTAAGCTGTGCTGATATTCTCCCACTTAGATTCAACTTTGTGATAGAGGGTATTAATGATGTGAGATAGGATTTTTTTTTTCCAAATTAATATTTATTAATTTTGATACTCAGAACTATTGCCACCTGCCCAGTAATTTTTAATGATATTAGGTTCTTTGCAACAGTCATGAAAACATTACACAGATGAGAACAGAATCTAGAACACTTAAAAAATAACTAGCAATAATACAACATTAAACCATTAGAATTGGAAAGAGGTTCTTGCAGTCTATTTTACTGAAGTTCACATGCTGGAAAACTTCCTTCTTCTTGATATCCACAAGGTAGATCAGGGTTGGAATATGAGTTTACAGTTGCAATAATTCAGCTATTTTAAACTATTTTTTTTCTGTTGAGCCTGTTATATGAGAAAACAATCCACCTAATGGACTTTTAGGCCTGCAACATATTTTAAAATCTGCTATTTGAAGATACTACTAGAATGTCTGAAATACTTTCAATAGATTAATATGTACCATAGGCCAAGTGGTGTACACTTGGGCAGTGACCGTCTGGAGAGCAGCCCTGAGGAAAAGGACTTGGGAGTGCTGGTGGACGAGAAGCTCAACATGAGCTAGCAGTGTGCACTTGCAGCCCAGAGGGCCAGCCAGATCCTGGGCTGCATCAGGAAAAGTGTGGCCAGCAGGTTGAGGGATGTGATTCTCCCCCTCTACTCTGCTCTGGTGAGACCCCACCTGGAGTACTGTGTCCAGTTCCGGAGTCCCCATTACAAGAAGGATGTGGATGTGCTGAAGCATGTCCAGAGAAGGGCCACTGGGATGATCAGAGGGCTGGAGCACTTCTCCTATGAGGACAGACTGAAAGAGTTGGGGCTGTTCAGTCTGGAGAAGAGGAGGTTCCAAGGTGACCTTATTGTGGCCTTTCAGTATCTGAAGGGAATGGAGTGAAGCTGGAGATGGTTAAGTTCAGGCTGGATGTGAGGAGGAAGTTCTTCACCATGAGAGTGGTGAGAACCTGGAGTGGGTTGCACAGGGAGGTGGTTGAGTCACCATCCTTGGAATTGTTTAAGGCCAGGCTGATCTAGGGTAGGGTGTCCCTGCCCATGGCAGTGGGTTTGGAGCTAAATGGTCCGTGTGGTCCCTTCCAACCCTGACTGATTCTATGATTCACCACTTACACCTCAAAGCTGCCTCACTGTGAAAAGTCTGGAGCTATTCCAAATGGCTGGCTTGCCAAATTTAATTCCAGTCATTTGATCTGTTCTAGAGATTTCATTTATCACACTCCTATTTGATGTTAAAATCGATATTCACCAGGTAAATAGGATTCACCTGGTAAAGAGGATTTAGTGGATTGTATACTGGTAACATGGCAATTTTAAAAACAGTTATGCTTCACAAGACTTTACTACCTGGAAGTACTTGGCCTGATTGTATTTCTCAGGAGATGATGGTGAGCATTCAAGAAAATTAGCAATATGCACTCACGTTTCTTCATTTCATATTTAGTTTTTCAGAAACTGACATGCCAACCTCCTTTTTATCCTGACTCCAAAAGATACTTCTTTCTCTCCTACCTCCTAGATACATTCACTCTCAGAAAGCTCTGTCATTTTAGAGAACAAACGGAGTAAGAACCCATCTGAAAATTTGAAATGTATAGGTGGCAGCCAACAAAACCACAGCCTGTGTGTTCAGAGAAGGGGTTATGTTTCAAAAGCAGATCTAGAAATCAGAGAAAGATTTCAACATGGAATTATTCATGTTATTGCAGTATTGCTTTCTCCACCACCACCCCCGCTTTTTTTTCCCCCTAGAGTAAGTTATTTTAGTAATAATAAGAAATGTGTGTCATAAGTTCTTTGAGCTAGTGCTAAAGAAATTACACAGACTGGCCTCTGGATGTTATAGACAGTAATAAAATGTATTGACATTAACTTACCAGTAGTGTTCTGTACCATTTTAGGTTCCTATCTCTCTTGCCATTGGATTGTGGCACTTACTAACAAACTATTTTTGCTGCCACAGCTCTGCATCAAGGTTTCTGAGTGAAAAAATAGACTATTTAATGCACTTTTGTCCTAGTATCATACAAGCATCAAAGGCATTGTGTGACTTGTACTTAAAAAAAGAAGTATTTCTGCAGAAGAGCTTAGAAATGTCAGACTTCTAGTCTGTGCATAATGCCATGCTGTTCAAGCATATGTCCCAAATACTAAGGAGCAACTTGTCTTCTTCAGTATGTTTTTAAACTAGAATCATAGAATCAAGCAGGTTGGAAGAGACCTCCAAGATCATCCAGTCCAACCTAGCACCCAGCCCTATCCAGTCATCTAGACCATGTATATGTTCCTAATCCTTGATTTATTTTGATAAGACAATAATATGCATTACATATATACCAAACATCACACTACAAATAAGCCCCAAGCTTTTAATGGATATAATAAACCTATCATCTATACAGTTTAAATTAAAATATTGTCACACTATATCCAATACATCCAATACCTCCAAATGCTTTTATGTCCTGAAAAGTTGTTCTCAAAACATCAGGAGCTTGTTCTTATCTGAGTTATTCTGCTGTATATAATGCTGCACACCTTGCATCATCAGCTAATGTTTATGAGCGAGCAGGTGCAGTGGGTGACTTTTGAAGGCAAGGTGGGAGCATAGACACAGCTCAGGCAAGGGACACAGAAAAAGAAGAGAAAGATTAAAAAATAAGTTCTACTCACATGTTGAGTTGGCCTCACTTAGGCCACGCAGGAGCGGGAAAGACATGGACTCATACCAATATGGTACATAGGTGGTCAGTCTGATATTGAAGCTAAGCGTGGTGGTTATATAGTGCAGTTCAGCATAGGAGTGTGTACTTCTGATAGGCTTACATAGCAGAGTATGGGCTGTCCACACACATAGAGGCAGACCTGACCAACTACCCTCCTTAGTCCCCCTTTGCGCAGCTAGCCACAACATTTGCTCGTTCTCAGGGCTGACCAGCCTGCCCTCCTCGCACGGCTCAGCTACAAATAGCAGCTTCTCTGCTGGCCCCCCAAGGCCACTTTTCTGCAGCTGTGCCTCCTTATCAGAATGACCTAAGTCTGTTCAGTTACTCAGCCCTGCTCAACCCTGGCACTCACTTTAAATTTCATGTGTTATGCACATAGTGATGAATCAAGGTTGCTACTTTTTCAGTTTTTGATGCTTGTTCTGGATTTGTTTGCTTCAAGGACTCTGGAGAGGCATGGTTTTGTTTCTTGCACAGAGTTACAAAGGATCTTTTCTTTCTTTTTTTTTTTTTTTTTTTTTTTTTTTTTTTTTTTTTTAAGAGAAATGTATGCAGCCTATAGGCACTGAAAAGTGTAAAATTTCCTTTTTCCATTCAGTGGCCAAACAGACAACACTATTTAAAGTTAACATAAACCAGGTTGGTGTGGTGTGTTTTGTGCTACTAGAAACAAAGTGCTTTCTCTCATTCATGAGTTATGGATACTATAATGTTACAAATACTCAGATTTGAAGTATAGCATCACATATTGAGTATTTAAACATCTTGTTTAGAAAATGTCAGGATATTCAGCAAAAACTATTTCTCAAGGTTTTGCCAAAATTAAAAGAATTTTAATAACTTCACCATCCTGAGATGAAATGTTTTGCATAACTTATCAATCAGTATTTATGAATGTGTCCTTGACTAGTTTCAAATGTTCCAGTATCATTTGAGGGGCAAGTAAAAATCTTGTCACCTGTTGCCAGCAAGTGTTACAATAGAGGACAAAAGAGGCAGAAGGTCAGGCTAGATAGATGTCTGGGTTTCATTTGAAGAAGTCAATTCTCAAATAGGAAGTTATAAATTGATTTCTGTTTAGCTCTATTAAGACACTGGCAACCATATTTTGGAGAACTTTGTTTAAAAGCATTATCAAAACACTGCCACAAAATTGTGGAAATAAGTGTACTTAATAATAAGAAGGATTTTCTTCCACCTTTTTAGCTTATCAGCTATTGAACTGAGAGAACACAATAATTTCTGGCAGCTAACAGCAGGCTTTTGGAGCTAGCTGCCGTTCTCAGTGCAGTACATGAATTGGTCTTTTTCTCCAGCTGTCACATTTTATTAAGCTATTTCAATTCACTTTGCTTACACTAGTTTGTTTTCCCTTGTAGTTTCGACACAACTCTGCTACTATTTTAAAATCACACCAGATGGAACTTGTAGTAACTGGTAACATTTGAAAGACAAGATGTTACCTGTAAAACGTGATGCTGATTTATTATTGCACGAGGTTACAAGAATGTTCTTGGTCTTTTCAAAATATGCCTCCCAATTTGGACATGGGATATCAGAAAAGTTCTTTCAAGAATTCCCTTCACAATGGGAATTGCAATTTGCATGAAACTAACCTAAAAAAAAACCCACAGGACATGATAAGAAAACAGGTGAAATAAGCATTTTTAAACCCCTCGTGTGCTTCTGTGTTTCATTCTTTAAGAGCAGGGGTTGTATTGGACAGGCATTGGCTGAGACTGTCACTTAGTTCCTACAATCTGTGATTCAGCTTACTTAGATGAGAATAACACATACCCTGTCTACAATGCATGTTGCATTTAAACTTTTCTGTTTGGACTACAAAACTTCTGTCACTTCAAGGGATGTTCACATTGCTGGAATACTTTGTTCTCTTTTATACCAGCAGAGAAAGTCTGGGTGGAAAACATCACGTGTTAGATGGTCTGGTAGGGACAGTAACGGGTCAGAGAACCACTGTTAAAGCAAACCATAGTGCATCTGGAAGAATGAGTATTCGTTCTGTCAACTGCTGACCAAAAGAGTTTGGAAAAAAAAATCTGTTTTTCCCTAGGGAGCTTTCTTCTATATCTGTATGCTCATATTAACCAGAAAAGCCTGAATCACAAAATGATTAAAATAAATCCTCTTATGTTTCTAGATTTTAACTGCAAGTTGAGGAGTCATGTGTTTGTGCAAAGCATATATACTGTGGGATTGTAATTCATGGTAATTAGGGCTCCTCTAAAAGAAACATCCATACATACATTCATGTCTTATATTTGCATTAAGGGTGTATACATATCTGGAAATGTATGCAGTGAAACAACAGTAGGTGGGGCTAGATCATTTACTCGGTCATTTGATTTGTTGTGTTTCTGAGATGACTTAAGTGCTGATTTTGGGGATGACTCAAGGTGTAGTCATAGATGCACAATAAAGCCAACGAAACTGCATGACTCTAACACTTTGCACCCTGACCACACATACTTGCCAGCCTTGTGTGGCTGCTGTCTACCTTTTTTTTCTATCAGAGAGGAAGGCAGGAAACTCAGGCTTCATAAAACTGTTTCTGTCTTTCTTTGCTTTATCAGTTTAGAGAATACCACTCAAGACTTCTTGCTATGTAGTATGAATTTTTCCAGAGAAAAAAGTAATCATGTTTTCATCTTCTTAAAACATTAAATGTCTCAGACAACACTGACTAGCTTGTGATGGCTGCTTATTATCATTAAGTTTAAATGCAGCAGTCTTTTGTCTGTTCAAGGCATCCTGCCTTTGGAAAAGAAGTGCTTTCCTTGATAATAGTAGGACATAGTGAAGAGTTGCTTCCAATGCTTTCTTTAATCTTTTGAAGACAGTGACAATTTACAATGACAAGGGACTACTGCTATCCTTACATATGTTCACAAATTCTTCCTTGGTCAGAATGATTGAGAGGTTTATATTCATTCTTTCAGAAAGTTTTGTCCAGTGCCTCAGGGATGTATCTCTATAGGATAACAAAGCCTAGGAACTGGAAACTGTGAATGTTTTGTGCAGAGAACTGTACCCAAGCCAATGCCTTTCTTATTCTTTCACATTCTGGATCCTTCCAGTGCTTTGAAATTCCTATTTTAATAAGAATTTTTTCCCCAATTTTTAAGCTCAAATATGCAATATGCCAGGAATAATAAAAGCTCTTTTTACGAGCAATACTTTGTCATAAAAGTAAGTGGTTCTGATCCCACCTCAAATCCTTCATGAAATGAGATTTAGTTGTTGAAATTTCTTATTTCACCACGAAAACATGAAGCACTCCCTCTGACAATTGCAGATATACAGAAATTCACACATGTGACCTGGAGGTGAATTTTCACAATTCTTACAATGAATATCTGCTTTCTCTGACAGAAATGGTAAATGTTTCACCCTGAAGCAATTACACAAGTGCTCATGAAAATATCGTTTTTCACACACAGATACTCACAAAGGGAAACCTGAAGGAATAGTCTTGAGTGCTAGCCAAACGAAGCAGCAGCATGAGGCTATGTATGGGAATAGAATGCTCTGTTCTTTCCTGGTAAAGGAAAAAAAAGGTACTTTAAAAGACTGCACTTCTCAAAGGCAGGGTATACAGGGTACTGCATGTCAGCCATTCACTAAATTTGTGTCAGTGCAAACATCTTTTGATATGTCTCTAACTACATCGGGTGACATCGCTTCAACTGTGCTTTAGCTAAAAATATGATTTTGCATCTAAAGTTCCATCTGTGTTGTTGTAACGTAATTCAGCTGCAGAAGGCAAACTCCTGTTTCATGACTCCCTGCATCTTTCTACTAAGAAATACCAAAGAGAGTGAGGCAGAGAAAAAATTTGTCCATTTATGAAATATTCTTCTATTGTGTCCAAATCTGGGAATAATTCTGTCGAACAAGGGAAAAAGCCTAATGAATAGAAATGATTGGCGCAGGAGGGCCAGCTTGATACCTCTCTTTAATGTTTTGTTCATCTTTTCAGTCTAGAGAAATGCAATTTCATTTTAAGGAAGCTTTTTAAATTTTGATTGCCTTCCAATTTAAAACAAATGTTCAAATCATAAAATTTTGGACCTGGCCCAGTTAGAAGTGTAGGATGCACTTATCAGGGAGGCTGTACATGAACAGAAATGGAGAGACTAGGAACTCCAGACTCCAAAAATGCCTACATGGCTACAAGTGAGGTAGCTCAGAGCAGCTGGCTCAAAGAACAGCAGCAAGTGGAAGCCTGCTGCCTTCTGCTGTGTCTGATATAAGTTCTGCTCAGCTCCAGTTGACCCTGTGAGTGTTTGTTGTTGACTCTATTAGACATAAGACTATGTCTCATCTAGTACAAGCTCTTATGAACTTCTTGATCTTTCCAGATTTCTATGTGGATTCCAATTCAATTTACTCTGATTTTTTTTCCTTCAGCTGAGTTGTCAGTTCATTTCAGGAAACAAATGCCTGTGGCTTTGCTGGTTCTTATCATGATCAGTAACATAGTTATTTTGGAAATATTTGCTATAAAACATAGAAACAGCTGCTTGTACAAATTTTAGAACAGTAAAGGACATGTTCCAATGAAAAATTTGGTGCAGAATGTTTCAGAGTTTTAAATTAATTCAGAAAACACTATTTTTTATGATTTCTCATTTCTCATTGGTGCAAATTTCCTGGTTAGTGCTGTCACTGCATTTTTGTATTAGGTGTGTGATCCTGTTCCTTACACAGACTTAAATAGGATAATTTGTGCTTAATCCCTATGTTTATTGTTGATTATTCTTTATAAGAATTGTGTTTTCCATTCACAATTTACTTTTCCCTTTGAGAAATTTTTGTGTAGCTTTAGGATACTAAAATTACTAAGCAGCATCATTCTGCAAGCTCTTTTTTTTTCCTTGCATGAAGCTCTTTTTTTTCCTTGCATGATATGCTAGTATCTAATTACCACTGCTACTCTGCTGTGCTTCAGTCTGTGGGCTTTGTTTTTTTATATACAGCAAGTGAAAACACCCACATTGCATAAAAACTTGCTCATTTTCTCCTACATTTAAACAATCATGTCATCAAAGCAGAAGTTGGTGACTATAAAAAACATTTAAGGATGAATCCTGCCCTGCTGAAATTATATTGCAATTATTTTCACTGTCTTATACCTCACTCTTCTGAAAAAGAAAACTAGACATGGACATCTATTGCTGTCCTTTCTACGACAAAGCAAGAACAGTGTTTAAGAGGTTTCCAAGCTCCTAGCCAAGACTTATTATAATCCTGAATAAAACAGATAGTAGCATGCATTCTGTGACTGGGTGATCTGCCTGGTAGATGAGAGCAAGGCTGTGGATGTGGTCTACACAGACCTCAGCAAAGCCTTTGACACAGTCTCCCACAGCATCCTCCTGGCAACTGGCAGCCCATGGCTTGGACAGGTGCACACTTCACTGGGTTTATAACTGGCTGGATGACCAGGCAAAGAGAGTAGCTGTGAATGGTGCCATTTCCAATTGGTGTCTGGTGACCAGTGGTGTCCCCCAGGGATCAGTACTGGGCCCAGTTCTATTCAACATCTTCGTTGGTGACTTGGATGAGTGGATCAAGTCAATTGTCAGTAAATTTGCAGATGCCACCAAGTTGGGAGGGAATGCTGATCTCCTGGAGGGTAGGAAGATGCTGCAGAGGGACCTGGACAGGCTGGGTTGATGGGCTGAAGCTAGTGGTATGAGATTTGACAGGGTCCTACAGTTTGGCCACAATAAGCCCATGCAGTGCTACAGACTGGGAGATGAGTGGCTGGAGAGCAGCCTGGCAGAGAGGGACCTGGGAATGCTGGGTGACAACTGGCTGAACATGAGCCAGCAGTGTGCCCAGGCGGCATGGAAGGCTAACAGCATCTTGGCCTGTATCAGGAATAGTGTGGCCAGCAGGACTAGGGGTGTAATTCTGCCCCTCTACTCGGCTCTGGTGAGGCCTCGCCTCAAGTACTGTGTGCAGCTCTGGTCACTCACTTCAGGAAGGCTATTGAGGTGCTGGAGTGGTTCCAAAGGAGAGTGACGAGGCTGGTGAGGGGGGCTGGAGGGAAAGTCTTATGAGGAGAGACTGAGGGAGCTGGGGTTGTTCAGCCTGGGAAGAGGAGACTTGGAGGGGACTATATCACTCTCTACAACTACCTGACAGGACGTTGTAGTCAGGTGAGGGCCAGGCTCTTCTCCCAGGCAACTAGTGACAGGACAAGAGGGCGTGTTCCAAAGCTGTACCAGGGAAAGTTTAGATTGGATATTAGGAAGCAATTCCTCATGGAAAGGGTGATTAGTCACTGGAATGGACTGCCCAGAGAAGTGGTGGAGTGACCATCCCTGGAGATCTTCAAGAAAAGATTGGTTGTGGCACTTGGTGGCATGGTTTAGCTGATGTCATGATGTTAGACTATAGGCTGGACTTGATGATCTTGGAGTTTTTTTCCAGCCTCAGTGATTCTGTGAAGTGTAACAACAACAACAAAAACCAACCAAACAAGCAAAACTAAACCATGAAAGTAGTCTTAATTTCCTATAAAATTGAGGGGGTAAAAGGATGTAAGGATCTTATCATAGGCAGCAATACATTTTATTAACTCCAGTAAGTTTATCTTGATTCATATGGTGACTGGAGAACATTCTGTCTTAGAAAAGGTTCTAATATTGTTCTAGTGAATAAACTCTAAAAAAGTATTCATGGTCTAGAAAAGCCTGAAGGTCTAGCCAAGATAGAAGACTGATTGTGCAGGGATAGCTTGTGTGGAACATAGTTTCACCTTGAGGCCTTCATGACCTGTATTAGCAAAATGGAAGAGGAGCAGTGAAGTCACTTCACCCTTTCTGTTAGCAGTTAGACTTTGGAGACATCAAGAGCTTTCACACAGGAAATGTGGAAGCAAGCAGAGATCTGAACTGTAAATGGAATTCTGCAATATTAATGCCAGTGAATTATCTTTGTAATGGAAACAAAGCCTTGTGTTGGCTCACTTGTTGGTCCTGGCCATGTGAATGAAGTTGCCTGGAGAGAATGGCAAAAGAGGGGAAGTGACTGAGGCAGGGCAAAGAAACAATTACCAGTCCTGGAAGTAAAAGGCTTTGCCAAAGAATTAAATTATACTGTATTGGAACTATGATAGAATTCTTCATTCTGGATCAAGTTTACTTTCCAATTTTAGTTCAGGAAGAATACTGATTTTTCCAGGTTATCCTTCTTGTTCATTTGTTATCTGAGATTATAATGTCACTCTTGCATCTTAGTCTTTTTGTTAAAGACCTTAATAGGCATAGAAGTAGCATTGAGGAAGGAAAGAGGTTGATCCTGAGAGGAGGCTCTTAAAGATGTGCAATTGCAGACACACACATGATCAGGTCTAACCTTGCAGATCAAATTAGCAACATTTTTTGTCTGTGTCTGTACATGGTTAAATCTCTAGTAACTGGTGGGACTGTTAACAGGCTGAAGAGATTGCAGTGTCACGCTGCCTGAGCTGATTGTTTGGACTTGTCATGTTAGAGCTGTGGTATTGGATAGAGACTTCACAGGCTCTTTCCTCAGGACAGAGAGACCTTACCAATGATTCTGTTAAAGAATTGACAGCTCTGCTGAAAAGGGATGCTTTTCAGATTATTGCAACAGCATTGAACTTGTGCACTGTGATTACAATTACAAGGCAAAAATCCACTTGTCTGAGGGGATAAAAGTTTGCAAACAAAAGCATAATGTTGTCTTGCTATACAGAAGGCATGTATGATGTGCAGTTAGGTGACTTTTAGGCAAATGTATCTGCTTCCTATGTTAAAACACATTAAGAATACATGGGTAGCATTGGCTAGAATCTAGACAGCTTGGATAGAACTGCTCAGGATGATATGGATCTATGTGCTTGTAGCAGAATAATGGATGTGTAAATTATGCAATGTCCCGTGGTGGCAGACTGTACACCAACACATTTATGTTTATGCATTGATATAAAGCTGTAGTTTACAGCCTGTCAGGATGATACACTAACAGTTTAAGTACAGAGACCTCATACAGCAAGGCAATTAGGTAAATTAAGTACATAAGCTTGAGTTTAATTTTAAGCCTGGGATCAATTACACTGAAATCAAGAGAACTATTTCTTTGTTAAATTCTAGTCACTGCCCAGACCTGGAACTGTTTTACAGTCTGCATTGCTGTGGCATTCTATGCCTGTGACAGAGTTTTCTGATGTTAAACCCACCTGTAACTCCTCAAATAATGTGCACTAGGACAATAACATGCACTTCCGTGTCCTGGCACTTGATGCTACCAGCTACCAGATTGACTTTTTGGGGAAAAACTAGATTTACCACAGTCATTTTGCAGTGTAGACAAGAGTTTCTGCATCCCTATTATTTGGCTATATTTTTTCCCAAAGAAATATGGGTCTCATTTACTACTACCACTATCTGAGGCTTTTCAGTATGAGATTAAAAAGAAAAAGAAGATTAATCATAAATTTAGCAACACAGTGACAAAAGCAAACTGTGAAGGAATAGAAAACTAAAATAAAATCTGCCATCAACTTGTCCTGTCTTTTTAAAGTCTACGGTGGAAACCAAGAGATTGGCTCAGTAGTTTCCCATCTCTGTAATAACAGCTACAGTCTTTCAGAGCATTCTTCTTTAACGAGGTTTCCCTTAATTTTTGTTTTCTGCTGATTTTTACTTCCCTGTAAATAACTAAAACCACTCTCTGCTAACCTGGGGAGTCTTGATCTGCTGTAGCTATAGCCGAGTGGTGCTATGGAGGGGTAAATAATTAATTGCAAGATGATATTTTCAAAATTAAGATTGTTTATTAATTTTGATATTCAAAACTCTCACCATCACTGACCGCTAATTTTCATCACAATCGTTTCTTCGCATGGTCATGGAAACATTATACAAAGGAATAAATAGATATAGAAACAACTTGCAAAAATTAATTGAACTGGAAGAGAAAGTTCTTGAAGTCAACACACCGCTTGAGGTCAATATATCGCTTGTCCACTAGATGGACTCAAGGAGTTCCTTTCTGCTTATGGCAGAAGGCTATGGTGAATGACAGGAGGCTTTAAGTATTTACTCACAAAATATTATCTCCTGAATAGCAGGGCTAGCTACAGCTTCAGGCAGTATCCAAATGCTTTCAGGGAATTCTGTTACTGTCTTGTCAGCCGCTGAGGCTTCTGATTCTTCCCAAGCCTCACAGGCTGAGGAAAGGAAGGAGACTATCTCTTACCTGGTCCTCTGGATGATCTGTGTGTCCAGGACTTCCCCTCTTGGCAGACTTTCAGGTGTAGGCAGGATGTCTTGTGATGTGCAGTCTTAGCATGATGTCACATTGGCTATGCAGGCTGACTGTGTGGAGGTGTTTAAAGCTTTTTCTTGGTAAACTCAAAGCAGTGTAGTTTCCAGGCAAACAAACTCAGAGCATCAGTTTGTTACTTTGTGGCAGAGCTAGTTTATAGCTTAGCATAGCATGGCAGGATGCAATAAGGCAGTAAGGCAGTGTACTGACAGGAACAAAGAGCAATAGCAGCAGGCAACAGCAGGCAGAAATACAATGGCAGAGCACCTGCTCAACTCTTTTTATCAATACAGTCTGAGACTAATGGGCCTTTGGATGTAGATTAGCCAATGAGAATAGCAGTTATACCACCTTGACCATATTAGGTGAAGCCACAGGCTTGCTTTACCCAAATTTGGGGAAAGCATAGGCCTTGCACAAGGCAAGCACAAGCTAAGCCTGTGTACCTTGTTTACCACAGGACAAAACAAGTCTGGGCAAGCCACAGTCTTTAGACTCAGTGGCTCCAGGTCCTTTGTCCTCTTTCCCACGGTTGCTTCTCCCCAAAACAGAAGGAGGGAGAGCTGAAAAACACATCTGGGCAAGCCAGTACATGTATAAGCCTATTTTGGCTTCATATGCCTACTTAGACAAGCAGTATGGGCATATGCATAGAATATTCTGTGGAGATATTAATCGTACACCTGTGAGCTTTTGCAAAGACTTCCATGTTACTTGCACAGAGGATCACTGGAATTGTGATTAATCTACACATTTACTTTTTTCTGTTATGAAAAAGCCAATTGAACTGCATTCATAAACCATGAAGAAATGTTAATCATGAAAATGAATTCTTGTCCTCAACATGCCACAGTTCTATTAGTCTTTTGTTTTAGTAACATTGCTTAGGGCACTCATGATGCATTTATCAGTTATACAGCTTTCAGGGTTAGTATGCTATATAAACACTGCAGAAATACTAATTTCAGTGCCTGCTGAAGGCTGAGATTTGGCTGAATACATAACTGCAGTTCCAACACTGACATTTTTACAGGAAAGAAATACAGTTTTATATACAGATGGTGAGAGAATGTTACAGTAGTTTGTTTGGTTTATTTGGGTTTTGGTTTCTTTCTTTCTTTCTTTCTTTCTTTCTTTCTTTCTTTCTTTCTTTCTTTCTTTCTTTCTTTCTTTCTTTCTTTCTTTCTTTCTATCCTTTACCCATACAAAAAGGCACTAATTCTATGTGCTTACTTCCAAATTTCCTTAAAACATTCTAAAGTGCTGTTGTAAACCTGAGTTTTCCACCAGGTGTACAGATACAAAAATGTTCATTTTGCAGGCTTACTTGCCTTGAGCTGGACATGTATTATAACTGGACCATATTAGCATCCAATCAGCAGCTATGTTGTGAAACATAGCTTGTCATATATGACTATTTGTAAGTACCCAGACTAGACTCAGCTGTCTCTGGAATGAAGCTGAATGAAGCTTATTATTTACAGCTTAGCAGAATATACAAGCAGATATTTACAGTATATAACAGTTATAGACATAAATATACAAGTTCCCAGGAGGGGCTCCCAACTGCCCCTTCACCTCCCCTCTACCCCTCTCAACCTTACCCCAGTCCCGAGGAAGAATGGAGGCTCAGCCAGGGGCGTAGGAAGCAAAGTGGATTAGTCAAAGAAGCTAGAGAGAGATGCAGCTCAGCCAGTTCCCCAGCAGAAGTGTGTTATCTATGTTTTGATGATTCTTCTTGTATGTCTCAGTAAGCCTATGAGTGAAGTAGACATCATTCTGTTTTCCTTTCCCAGCCTGTAATCTAGTCTTTCTCAACAGAACATTCTAGCTAGCTTTAAAGTAGCACAACAAATCACTGCTGATAATATCTGTAGTCTACAAACTAGAAGATATTTAAGACTACAGAAAGTGCTTTACAGGATGCAAGAAATGCAGAAGTGGTGGAACAGATTAGGGTCTCACCCTTGCATACACAGATTGTACCTGACCTAATCCATGATACTGTCCTCAGTGGCATATAACAACAGAATATTATTCTTTAAATAGAAGCCAGAAATTTAACCTTTAGAGGAAACAAAACGAAAATGCCTAACTTACAATCTCTGCCACTATCTAGACTTCTTCTCCCCAGGAAAAGAAAACAACACTCACTATAATTTATCTTTAGAAAAATAGTGCTTGGATTCAAACTCAACTAATCTATGCTACGATACTACATATATGTAAAATATTATCTAAAATAAGGCCTTTGTATGTAGAATCAAATTAAGACTTTTAAAGTTACAGTTTCTAGTACATGAAATGGCAATTTTTTTTTTCTATGGACAATTTTAATTTGGCTACAAATAATTTGTTAAAATACTTCAGTCTGAGTGTGCAACCTTAAGAGAGTTGTTCCATCCTCCAGATAGTTGTGTTTAACTTTGTAGGAAAATATGTAAGAAAAAAGTCAAACAAACACAGAAAAAAACAATCAGAAAAATTCTGGAAATATAGAAATATCTCTGTATGCAATTCACTACTTCAGTGCTTTCATGTGCACCTTCTCAGTCACACAGCATTCCTATGATGAATTTCATAAAACTAACCAAGTAAAAAATAAGCTATGTTAATATATTGGAGATAGGTTTTTGGTCTCTACATATTCATTCTTTGGGAACTAATTAGAATTCATTTTTGCTGCTCTTGGTTTTTAATGCCATCCTGCATGACGACTGCTTTTCCCTATGATTATTTCATAGTTCTGGATCAGGGATCATGGAACTGGCACCTACATTTTTTTGGTCATCAGAATTAGTTTTTCTGAGAGAGCTTAACTCGACTTACCCACATGGGAAAAAATGGTATGGTGTAGGTGTAACTCAGTTTGATCTAGTAAACTGTGGTGGCATGTCCTAACAATCCACTAAGATGTAATCACTATTTGTATGCAAAACATTGCAATTAGAGTAATTTTCTTTGCTTGTGATTCTGAACCTGAAAGAAAAACAAATGATAAAAAAAGTGGAAACTCTTTGTACCCCAGTATAGTGTACATAATTTGAATATAAAACCTGACCTTTATAGCTTCAAAAAAAAAGAGTTTGTACTTCCTCCTTCTCTGAGTTTGATATGCTTCCCCTTTTGTTTCTCCTAAATATCTTTGTGATTGTTTTTATTATTATTATTATTATTATTATTATTATTTATTTCTAGCTACTTTGCCCATAGATATATGTTCATCATGTTTCTCAAGAGTCTCAGATTCATAAGGACTTTACAATGTATTTAAAACTGAGTGATCTAAGACTGTTGTTAATTTCTAAATATTGTGAGCATGGTCAGGTAAGTCAGATTGTGTAGGAACATCAACATTTGGCTTTTACAGTAAGCCTGACTTGTATCTGATTTTCCTGACAAATGTCACAAAAGTTTGGTTATATGAACATAGAATATTCTATATTAATAAGAAAGAGCTCTTTAATTCAATAGACTCAGGATTAAACAATTGGCAGCACTGCCATAGGTGACATTTTAAAAGAATGACTTAAAAAATACTATTCAGAATGTTCTGGTTAGGATTAGTTCTGAAGAGCTCGGTTTGGGTTTTTGCTTGTTTGTGTCAATTTGTAAAAATAAAGAAGACCCAGTAGAAAAGGCCAAGTACTGTTGCAGAGCTGGTTGCCAAAGTAAAAATCTTACAGCAATAAAAAAGACAAGACAGGAGGAATCTATTTCATCAAATGGTGACTCTCTTTATCTTAGCAGCTTTTAATGAAGAAAATAATTTGTAACTAAAAGTCTTTCTGATTCAGTGAGTAGAAGCACTGAATGTGGTGAGGAAGGAAACCTCTACACCATCACTCTGTGAAGTAGTCTGACAAGGCTTTATGAGGGCTACCTACTAGTGTGTATCCTGAACAAGGTAGGGAGAATCATAGAATTACAGAATTGGTTTTATTGGAAAAGACCTCTGATATCATTGAGTCCAACCATCAAAATGACATCACCATGGCCATCAAACAGTGTCCCAAAATGCCACGTCTATACATTTTTTTAACACTTCCCTGGGCAGCCTGTTTCAATGCCTGACCATCTTTTCATTCTATCACTTGACACTAGAGAGAAGAAACCAACACCCACCTTACTGTAACCTCCTTTCAGGTAATTGTAGTGAGTGAGGTCTCCCCTCAGCCTTCTCTTCTCCAGGTCTACACTCCTCATAAGACCTCTTTTCTTGATACTTCATGAGCTTCATTACCCTTCTCTGGCCATCCTCCAGCAACAAAATGCCCTTGTAGTGAGGGAAGGCAAAACTGAGAACAGTATTCAAGATGTAGCCTCACCAGCAGGTTTCCTCACTCTTGATGCATCTTATTTGTCATGTTTGAAATAGGAAAAGAATGATAGCTGCTGAACAGCAAGCAGCACTGGACTTGGAGAGATATCTTGCCTTTTGGAGCCCATGGTGTCATGACAAGGAACATGACATTTTTGTTACTTCCCTTCTTCAAGACAGCAAGGACTGTTGAAATGTCATAACAATGACACTATATGATGTGCAACACAAATCTTGTCTTGCTATCACTTTTGGTTTTGTGTATTTTGGTTCAGAACTTCCTGAATTAGTAGCATGTAGTGAAAGTTTACTGTCTGCTCCTACAGACAAGTAGTCTCAACAAGTTTCACTTTTAAACTTGATGCAGTTCTCAGTTACTCTGTGAAGATTGTAAGTAAAATCATATTCCTGTTGAATAGAGAAAATCTCTGCTATTGACCACAGCTGGGACTGGATTTCACCCTCTGATTCTGTCATGTTTTTGACATTTATATGTCATCCTCAATTCTTGAATCTTATGCTTGCAAATAAAAAATAGCAATGCTTAGAAAGAGGAAATGTGGCTTTCCCTGTGCATGTAACTTTAATGATTGAACTGACTGAGCTTAACATTTCCTTCAAAGTTCCCACTTTGTCTGGCATTGCTAGAGTTGAAATTGCAAATATATATCTCAAAAGGAACATATTTTTAGAATTTTTTATGTGATAGGAAATGGGGTCTGAAGATGAAAAGTGCTTTTCATCTTAGTAATTTTTATCTCACTTGTGTATGTAAGCAGTGTGCTGTGGAGGAAGTCAGACTGTGTGTATGTTATTAACTATACATCCATATTTGTCTGCTTGATTTTTTTCTAACTCAGTCAAAGGAAGCTTTTAGGCCAAACAAGTTGAAGATAAAGCAAGGACCAGAAGCAAGGCATCCTTCTGTACTTAACCCCTTAAGAATGAATGATGAGACCATTACTGTGGAAGTAATTTAAATTATATCAGTGATTTATCCAAAGGATGATTAATCATTCAAAGTTTCTTAATTTTAAAATAGAAAGGCAGATCCGTACTTAAGAATAGATCACACAAAACCAGTGAATGAAGACAGGGACTCTGAAAGGTAGCTTTGCAACAAGTAGGATATCCCAGTGTTTGTGAGACACAATAGCTTTTCTGAAACCAAAGATATAGATAATCTATTCTTTGTACACATGTCTATGAATACTTTCAGTTTTATATACAGCACATTATTTTGTCAAGGCAGTTTTCATTTAAAAAGTTGTTTGTCACAAGCTGCTGGAGGACAATGTCTTATAGGTGCTAGTACAACTTGGCCTCTTGCACAACAGTACTGAGACATGAAGGCTGAGTCTGAGGACTTCATTTAGAACAGCTGAATCTAAGGCATATCCTCAAAACTGCAGAAGTAATAAAATCTATAAGATGATTGTTCTTTGCCTTCAGAGAGATGGCAGCAACATCTACCATACAGTTTCCTCTTCAGTCATAGCATGAGCACAGTTACTGTAGTGGTTTGGGAATTTTCCCCAAAGAGATGAAGGGAAATGGAACAAATGAACAAATGAATAGCTGAGTAGTGCATCAACAGAATCAGAATCAACCAGGTTGGAAGAGACATCCAAGATCATCCAGTCCAACCTATCACCCAGCCCTATCCAATCAACTAGACCATGGCACTAAGTGCCTCAGCCAGGCTTTTTCTGAACACCTCCAGGGATGGTGACTCCACCACCTCCCTGGGCAGCCCATTCCAATGCCAATCACTCTCTCTGCCAAGAACTTCCTTCTAACATCCAGCCTATACCTGCCCCGGCACAACTTGAGACTGTGTCTCCTTGTTCTGTTGCTGCTTGCCTGGGAGAAGAGACCAACCCCACCTGGCTACAGTCTCCCTTCAGGTAGTTGTAGACAGCAATGAGGTCATCCCTCAGCCTTCTCTTCTCCAGGCTGCACACCCCCAGCTCCCTCAGTCTCTCCTCATAGGCTTTGTGTTCCAGGTCTCTCACCAGCTTCGTCGCTCTTCTCTGGATGCGTTCCAGTATCTCAACATCTCTCTTGAATTGAGTGGCCCAGTAATGGACACAGTACTCATATATGTATGTGTAAACATAAGTCATATATAATACATATATACATAAATATGTAACAGTGATAAAAATGGGATTTTCATGTGCTTTTTTTTTTCATATCTCTGTGTGCTGTTTTAGACTAGGCATAGAGAAAGTCCTCATAGTTATACAGGGTGCTATAAAACAGTTTCTTCAAACTCCTGAGCTGAAGGGGAAGAAAAAAAGGCTACTTTTTTATGTAGTTGAAATCTACCAAGAGGTGAAGTGCTTGGAAAATCTGAATGATTTCAAAGCTTTAGAGATGAAAGATCCTGCTTTTCTTTCTGATTAAGCTATGAGAATCATGAGATCCTGTGGGCTTTTTCTACTTCAAAGGGTCATTCGAATAAAACTCTAAGAAGGATGCCACAAAACTATTTTCATGAAGTTTAGTAGAACAAATTCTTTTGTATTATGTGGAAGGATAGGAAGACTTACCCTTTCAGCTTGTTCTACCTGTTGCTATTCCAATCATTCAGGACAGACTTTAAAGATGTACCGACTAAGCCACTGAACCTCCCAAGTAGCAGAAGTCTGACATCCAAAATCACTTTAATAGCATTCATTACTTTAGATATAATTCTCCCAGGCAATTGCCTTACATTTGATATCAATTAGGTCATATCAGGAATAACTGTTGTTTAACTGATGCCTCCATGGGATGGATTCAGTCCTGGAACACCTGGGACCAGCTCCTGTCAACTGTGGATAGGGCTGGGTGCTAGGTTGGACTGGATGATCTTGGAGGTCTCCTCCAACCTGGTTGATTCTATGGGCGAACTGGCCTGTTACAACAGGGAAAGTATCATCAGCATTATTCAGCATTGCTACCTTCAACAATATAAGGTTAAACCCAGGACTTTTGAAATTGGTTTGAATGTCAGTGGCTGATTTTGATACTTCAAATACAAGAAGCACCATTTCAGGTTCAACTTCTACAAGCTGAATATGACCAACTCCCCTTCACAACAGTCCAGATAAAAGACTGATAAACAGAGCTATGAAAAGCACTGTCAAAGAGCTTTATGAAAATTAAACAATAAAGTAGTTAAGAAACATTGTTCTGAAGATAAGGAAATTGTTATAAAAAAACTTATCCAAGACTTAAAAGCAAAACTATAGCTAAACTGGCTTACCTCAGTCTTGGTGCCTAGTCTGTAATGTAATAAAACATTCTGGTAAAAAAAAAATCTGGAATAATCCTAGTAATGTGAAGACAACAATAATTCCAAGTTCATTTCTCTAGGATGTACACAAAATTAATTGCTCATGGCAGTTTCTCTTGTGACTGTTTTTCTATGTGTTAAAATCCCCAGTAATAATTTGCTTGATCAGGCATTTATTTGGTCATTCTAGGCAGAGAAGGCACTCTTTTGTGATTTAATTTTACTTGCTGGGACTGATGAGAAAGTTTTAAGCTCACTGTTCTATGAACTTTTGACTTGACAAAAGTGTTACATTTGAATTCTACTTTTTTTCATCTTACACTTTATTCCTTCCTCCAATATAGTTTTCTGGTGCCCCTGTGGCTCTGCTTTCCCCTTAATCACTGAAATAACTTGACAAAATAATTGTTGTCATTTATTTATTCTAGTAGCCATGATGGATTTACAACTTTGGCAGAAACTAATATTATTTACCACCAAAACTAATCTGGGGACTGGGGGGAGGGAAGGAGTATCTCAAATAATTGCAGTTTTAGAGAAGAAAATGATTTAAGGCTTAGTTTGAAGCCATCTGGAGGTGTACTACTTTGCCCTGTGTTGTTACCCTGGGATATTTACTATTTTAAAGAGCATTCAACTCTGAAACTGAAATAGGTGAAACTAATTCAGTGTTGCAGCTATCTGGTTGCTGCAGATGTGGTCAAAGCCCTGACAGATCAGTAGGATCAAAAGCAATGCCACATGGACTCCAGACCAATTCAATGTGAATTGTTCCAGAGAATCTGTATTGATTGTTCTGACTCTCATTACATAGTCTTTGAGCATAGAGCACACACCTACACATTATCATAAATAGGCAAGGACAACCTAGTCCTCTGCATAAACTCCACCTTGTTTTTCTCATTAACAAGATGTTCACTGTCTGTCCTTTCTGAGATAAGGTGGCCAGCAGCCGGTGGGAACCAAGGTCAGCATCCACCTGTTGTTATCCTTCTTCACTTTGCATGCCCACAATTCAGTATCTGGATACCTCAAGCTCTTCTGAAATTTGACAATCTTTTTTACTTTGGGTCAATTTCCAGGGCAAACTCTTCCCAAGATTGTACCTCTGCATCAGAGCTACTGCTGGAGCACTTGGAGGCTACTGGCACACATCCCATGCCTGAGGCTATCCAGGAGGACCCAGACAAGCATGCACTTTCCTCTCAGGTACATTTTAAGAGCTGATAACTTATCCTCTTTGCTCCTTTGATAGCTTTTGGAAATTAATGCAGAAACAATAGTCTCTTTGTCACCTCTCTGCAAAGATTAGAGGTTCTCCAGTGGACAGCAGAAGTAAATGTATATCTTCATTCATTAATCTTTGTGACAGTCTGCTAGAAGTGTAAGCATTTCCAAAATGTGGCTAGTCTCATGGCATGAGACAACATCCACATCCAGATCATAGACCAAGCAACTCCTAACAGCAGTGTTTTCTGCACTGGGCAGAAGTTACATGGGACAGCAAGCAATTTTGAAAAGAGAAAGGAAAAATGTCCAAGAGATCAAGTGTACTAATTGGTATGGAGAAAGTGTAGAATTTCAGGAAAGAAAAACTGAAATGAGTCTGTTGTGGTACTCCTGAACAGGTCAAAATAGGCTTATACATGTCCTAGATTGTTCTGTTTTGGGGAAAAGCAAGCATGGGAAAGAGGACAAAGAACCTGGAGGCACTGAGTCTAAAGACCCTGGCTTGTCCAGACTTGTTTTGCTCCTGTTTACATCCTGTGGTAAACAAGGTACACAAACTTGGCCTGTGCCTGCCTTGTGCAAGGCCTATGTTTTCACAGATTTGGGCAAAACTAAGTCTATGACTTCACCTAATATGGTCAAGCTTGGATAACTGCCATTCTGATTAGCTATTTTGTGTCCCAAGGCCCTTTAGTCTTGGGCTGTGTTGATAAAAAGAGATGAGCAGGCAACACAACGTACTCTGCCATTGTGTTTGTACTTGCTTGATGCTGCTGCCTGCTGCCATTGCTCTCTGCTCCTGGCAGTATTCTGCCTTACTGTCTTATTGCATTTTGCCATGCTATGTTAAGCTATAAGCTAGCTCTGCCACAAAGTAACAAACCCTGATACTCTGGATTTGTCTGTCTGGAAGCTGACTGATTCAAGTTTACTAGAAATAGGTATAATTGCCTCCATGCCAAAATTGCACATTGCAAGACATCCTGGCTACAACTGTCAAGACAAGGAGCCCTGGAAGGGACACACATATTGTCCAGAGAAATGAGGATAAGGTCAGAGACCATCTGCTTCCTTTCCCTAGCAGCCTGCAAAGCCTGAGAAAAATTACCAGCCTTGGTGGCTGACAAGATATCAACAGAATTCCCTGAGGATTTTTGGGGTACTGTCTGAAGCTGTAGCTAGCCCCGTGAGTTGGGAGCTAATTTTTGTGAGTACTTAAAGCCTCTTGTAATTCACTATTTGTCTTCTGCCACAAGCAGAAAGAAGCTTCCTGAGTCCATCTAGTGGACAAGCAGTATATAATTGACCGCAAGACCTTTCTCTTCCAAATCAATTAATGCTGTGTTATTACTAGTTATTTCTAGCTCTAGTTATTCCTTTGTCTAATGTCTCCATGGCCATTGCAAGAGAATCTAATGATTATTAAAATCAGTGGTCGGGGGCAAGACTCCTAAATTCCGAAATTAATCAATAATATTAATTTTGAAAATATACTATCTCACATCAATTAATACCCCTCCATCACAGAGTCATAGAACAGTAAACAATTTGAACTTTCTTGATGACTGATCTTGAAAGGCTTTCTGCCTTGCTGCTGTCATCATTGTGTTCCAAAGAATTGAACTTTAGTTTAGGGCTCAGTCCCAGAGTACAACATACTGAAATACTTCTGCTGCTTTATTGTGCTTTGGAGCAAGCCCTTTTGATGGCATTTTCCATATTTTCTTTAAGATATTTCTTCCTCTGGCATCTTAAATTTATGTTCCTCATAAAAATCTCAGGGATTACGAAGGCATGAAGGGTAATACATGCATTTCCATGATGTTGAAGTGGTTTCAGAATATCACAAGGGCATTGTTAAGATGAGTCACTACATTTCTCAATCTAAAATAATTATTCTGATCTTAAACAGTTGAAAATCAGAATTTAAAAATTACTTTGATTGCTAAACAGAAATTTTCTCACTCAAGTCCTTAGAATTTATGGTCAGCTAAATGTCGAGCGTATTGAGAAGTCAGCTTGACACAAACTGAGTCAGACCTTTAGGATTTCAGTTATTTACTAATAAATTCCTCCAAGAAAATTATTTAGTTTACTGGTACTCTGTGATTGTAACATGTTTTATAAAATTAGGGGTGAACCATGCCAAGATCTGAACTTTATATATTCGCTGACATACAACCAAGTGTAATTCTAAATATTTAATGTCAACTCTAGAATTTGCAAATGAGCTGCACATGGTTTGAAACCTGGGAACATGCTGACTGTTGAGGAGGAATCTGCGCCCTTGCGTCATGTGAAAAGGTAGGTGCATTTTATCGAATTAATTCAGCCATGGGATTGTTGTTCAGCACTTATATTGCAATGAGAGTGAGCAGACTCTTCTCCTTATCCCAAAATTAACTGTCACTCATCTCACACCTGTCGGAGACTGACATAATGCTAACTGGCAGCTTGCTAACGTCTCAGATGGCTGCCGTGCTTTTGAACTCTGTGGTGGATTTCTCACTCGTTGTGACTTGGCTGTTCCTCCTGGGTACCAGGAGTGTTCATAACAGCCTCTGTAAAAATATAAAGAGTACTCTGAACTCTCACTACACACAGGTTATAGCCCAAGTCTCTTGACAATGTGTTAGCTGAGTAAAGCTTAGTTTGTTTGTCTTGTCTAATGGCTACATAAGCAATCAGAGCGGGAAAGAGTACTTTAGTTCTGAGCACTGCTTAATGGGATCCGTGGAAGGCCGTTTATATGTTTCACATGGAAGAAGGAATAGAGTTACATGCTGACCTTGGACAAAAGGCAAGGTTTTCCCTGACTGTGAGCCAACCATTAGGGACACATACCTTGAGGCAGAGCTGAGGATGAAAGTCAAGGGAAAGAAGGAAGTAAAGAATATTCAGATGTCCTTGTCTGGCAAAATAGTTCAGCAGCCTAATATATATTAATACAGCCAGCTCCAGTTTGAGCATCCTTTGTTTGTGATGTTGTTTTCTTTGCCACGTCCAGATGCTGAACTGCCAGATGGTGAGGTGGGTGCTGAAGGAAGGCAGTTTTGAGAGACTGCTTAAGCTATCAGTGGCTGATTGCATCATAAAGCAAAGTAATGGTGGAGTTTTATGCTCACAGCTTCACATATTTACGTGAATTAACAATGAGTGTCTTCTGATATTTTATAAAGTTAAGGAGAAAAGAAAAGCTTCTAACTGTATCTGGCTTCAAAAGGGTAATTTCCCAATTTTGTATTTATGTTCCTTTGGTTGGCTATTCTGAGATCTCTAGGGCTGACCCCGTGATAATAGATAAAGCAAACCTAACTCCTATAACTCATTTATTACATTTCACTGTTTGAAGATTATATGGCTGTACATAATTCTGCTGTATGGAGGTAAGTGTGAAGCTGGTCAGGAACATCACCCTTGTAACAGCACTGTCAGCTGCGTCATACCCACTGCACAACCGAAATGTATCCAGCCTATGACAAACAAAGTAATATATACATAAACAGTGTAGCTGTTACACGTGTGTCACACCAGTCCTTTAAAAAGTACCACTTCTGACTGTACATAATAATTATTCCATCCAAGTCACAGATGTCCTCATAGGGATAATAATGATTTCTTTGCATATTGTGAAGAAAAGTCAAGAAAGATAAATTATGTGTTATTCTCTGATCATGATATACATATTTCCAGAAAAAAAATTGGGCTATGATACAGAATGAGTAGGAAGAAATGCAAGTGAATTTTACCAAATACCTACGTAAATTAGAAATAATGCACTGAACAGATTCAGCTTAACAAGAGTGGGCTGATTTGAGAAACTGGTTGTTTTGAATATTAATTTTTGAGGACAGAGAAATAATCTAGCAGCATTCAGAGACTGTTTTTGTATACATATACATTTTTTATACATTTAAAGTCATGATGAAGTTACAGGAAGAGGTTTCCATACACTGCCTGCACTCAAATGTCTGTCTAGGCACATAAGACTTTTTTTTTTTTTTTTTAAACTGAAAGATCACCAATTTGATCTACATTTGTATTTATTGAGGGATTAAGGGAAAGCTGCTCTGAGCTTCCTGTATCAGGATCCAGTCAATCATAAGATCTTCATTAACTTATGAGGATAATACCTGGTTTTAAGTAATTCACTGAAGTGATGCATATTGAAAGTGTTCCACAATCAGTTTCAGGAATAGTTTGTCAACCCTCAAAGATAAGAATGGGAAATTGTAAGAAAAGAAGCCTGAAAATCTTTACTCTTAATACAGGAAGTGTTTCATTATTAAATAATGAAATGGCTACACTTGAGTCATCTTAATGGTATCATGTCCTGATATCTTCCATTAGTGCCATTACAAATTTAGGGGCTGACTGCTTGAAAATCTGACTGGAGGCAAGAAGTGCAGTACAGATGAAACACTGAAAGCACTCAGGATATGGTAACAAGAAAAACAAAAGCTTTCTTTCTTTCTTGTGAGGGTTCTAAAATATTTTTGTTTTGCCATGTTCTTCCAAGAAGCATGTACAAATTGCTTGGGAAAGAATACAAAGAATGATCCATACTGAGTTTGTGAGCAGCAATATGATTGCAGAAGAGGTAAAAGATGAAGGACATTTGTACAGGCAACAGAAAGCCCAAAGCAAGACAAAAGTATTGACAGTTTGCAAGGAAGGCAAGGGCTGTACAGGACAGGCACTCATGACAGAAAATGCCTGGTTCTATATTTCCTTAAGAAATTCTGTATTCCATAAAATCAGTGAAAAAGACTCTCTAGATTCCAAAGATTTTCCTGTTCTGCTCATTTGCTTGCTTTAATGGGCATTCACATGTGTACCAGGCAATGTTCATGTGGTCGTTTTTAAACACTCTCCTAATCCTTTTGCCTCGTCCTGAAGGAGAAGCCTGTGTATTCGGGTTTCCCAATGCCAAGGCACTTTTTTTTTTCTAAGAAAGCATTAAGACAGTACACTTTACTAATAAGCCACGTCCACAGGTTTTTCTGAGAGCTATTTGCATAGACCTACTTTAAGAGAAGCTGCCAAACTCCACTTGGATTGCTGTGCCAATAAGCTAGATGACTAGTTAATTTTGCTATTAGATTACAAATGCTATTAACAGTCATTCTGAAGAAAAAAAATCAAGCAGATACATTTCAGTTGTAATATATTTTCTGTATTTGTGTAGATACAATAGATATGTATTTCACAATTTGTTTCCAACTTTTCTGCACATTTATTAGGTATGAATATTAATATGCATTTAAATACACGACTATGGAAATTATGTGTCAATATCAGGAAATTACACCAATGAGACAACTGTTCAGGGAAAAACAATGGCTAGGAACATCTGTACATTAATCATTTTACAGCCCATTTTCTACAGTTTTGAAAGTTGTGATAAACCCAACCTTTGACAGACTGCTGTTAACCCTTCAGTGAACACCCTCACTGTTCATCCAATAAGCAAAGGGAAAACACATACTGTTAACCACATTGATCTTGGAGTTCAGCTCTGGAGTAGATAAAAAAGCTGATGCAGTTTCAGTATCAAAACTTGTATGGCAACGTCCTGAGAGCTGCAGCCTTAGTATGTACCTGTGACACCAGCTGCCTGTCCTGCAAAAGGACTGTTGCAGGTGTCATGTAGGTTTTGTTTTCTTTAGGAAATCTTTTACAGCAAAAAATGCTGCACACTGTTAGTTATGGGAGAGCATCAGCGCGGGCAAACATCTTCATGTCCTCAGCCCTGGTCTTTCCCTGGGATGCGTCTCTAAAGTTGTCTCCACCCCGCCACCTCCCTCATGCACACGCACACCTCTCGCCGCTCCCTCCACACGCCTTTTTTGCCTCAGTGCAGCAGTCTGACGGGATCGCTATCACAGGATGGGTTCAGGCACTCACCCCAACACGTTCCCTTTTTTTTTTTTTTTTAATTTTTATTTTTTCCCCAGTTTCTTCCTTTCCTAGGCTCCGCTTGCCGTAGCATACACCCTCCCGAGGGCTTTGCCTGGATCATTTATTTATCTTGTGCGCATTAAGAAACCACCATTAGGCTTTGGTGGGAGGCGCCTCACTTTCTGCGCGCTAGCCTGCCTCCCCTGCGCTGCGATCGGAATACACAATTGAACAGAAGCTGCAAGCTTGGCAGGAGCTGCCATCTGCGTGCCCATTTATTTGCCGGATCTGTATTTTTGCCGCCTGGGCCATTGCCGCCGCCCCCCCTCCATGGTTTCATCTTAATTTTTTTTCGTGTGTGGATTTTAATTTTTTTTTCGGGAGCCCTCTCCGGAGTTTTGTAGCCGGGCCGGACTTAGCGCGGTCGCGGAGGAGCTGTGCGGAGCTGCGCTTGCTATCGTCGGGCCCCGCCCGCGGATCGGCCTCCCTGGCCCGGCGCCGGCCGCGGGTTGGCCGCGGGGCCGCGGAGTGGCGGGTGCGCCGCGCCGCGCCGCCGCCTCCCCGCGGAGCAGCCGAGGGATGCTGCTGCGCCGCGGCCGGGCATAGGCAGGAGACGAGCGGGCGGGGGAGGGAGCAGAGGGAAGGAAGGAAGGAAGGAAGGAAAGACGGAAAGAAAAGATACCCCCATCCCTGAGGGAGAGAAAAAAAGAAGAGAAGCGAGGAGGAGCGTCAATGTGAAGGAATGTGCCTGTCCGCCGCCGGAGCCGCACCTTTGGGATAAGGAGAAATAAACCGAGGAGCCTGATTCTTGCGACTTGTTACCCGGGGAAAAAGGAAAAAAAAAAACAAAAGAAAAGCCATCGAGCGGAGGGAGAAGGAGAGCGACGAGGCTGAAGCGGGCAGTGCAAGAGGCGGGCGCCCGGCGGATGGAGCGGCCGTCCCGCTGACTCCGCGGCCGCGGGAGGGTGCGCGGCGCGGCGCACGCTATGCCGGCGGCGTGACTGAGCGGGGTGCTCCCGCCGCCCGCTTCGCTGCGCTCCCCTCCGCCCCACTCCGCTCTCCTCCGCCCCCCTCCGCCGCATGCCGCCGGCAGCCGCGGCACGCTGATGCCCTGGAGCCGCGGCGGCGCTGCGGACGGCCCCTAGGATGAGCGAAGGGGCTGCCGGCGCCGCGGCGCCCGGGGCGGCAGAGGCGGCAGCGGCGGGGGGCCCGGGCGGGGATGGGGCCGGGGGGCCGCCGCGGGAGCTGCGCTGCAGTGACTGCATCGTCTGGAACCGGCAGCAGACGTGGCTTTGTGTGGTCCCCCTCTTCATCGGCTTCATCGGCCTGGGGCTCAGCCTGATGCTGCTCAAGTGGATCGTGGTGGGCTCCGTCAAGGAGTACGTCCCCACCGAGCTGATGGACGCCAAGGGCGTGGGGCAGGACCCCTTCTTCCTCTCCAAGCCGACCGCCCCCCCACGCGGCGCGGAGACCACCGCCGCTGCCACGCCGCGGCCGCCCAGCCGCGTCAGCCCCCGCCTCACCACGATGAGCCGGGCCCCCCCGCGGCCATCGGGCACCCGCGGCCCGGCGCGGAGCGGCCCGCGGCCCACCACGGCGCGACACCCCGCCGCACCCCACACGGCGCCGCCCGCCAGCGGCCCCCCCGGCACGGCCGGCCGCGGCGCTCGGCCACCGCCCGCCACCCCTAGCACCCCGCCGCTGCCCGCCTGGCCCACTGCGGCACACGCTACCTCCTCCTACAAGATCTATGTCCACGACTCGGCACCGTCCTGGACCTTGTCTCCCTTCCAGGAGTCAACCACCACCACGACGGAGGCCAGCACGACCCCCAAAATCCGTAAGTAAAGCCACCTGCCCCGCGCCCTCGGGGCGACCGCGCCATCCTCTTTCTCTCCTCTCCCCGTCAAAGCCCGGTGTCTGCCGAGCGCCGCCAGGGTCGGGCTGAGGCGATGCCTCGGTCGGAGGCTGCCGCCCCGTCTCTTGGAGACGCGGGGTTCCTGTGCGGTTGCTGCCCTGCGGGACTTCGGAAAGCTCCGAAGTTCGTGCTTCTTTTCTCCCTCCGCTGTCGCCCCCCCACCCACCCCGGCAAGTTCCCCGCTTGTGTGTTGGTGAGGCAGGAGCAGCCATTTGAAGTAGCCGGATTTCGCTGCGGGTTTTAGGAAAGATGCAGACCCCTTTTTCCCCTACCAGGCTCGTCTGAGAAAGATAACTGGGAGATGCTGGGAGGTGTCTGAGCGAGAGGGACAATTGATGACTCCCCAGGTAGCCGCATCTCTCAGAAGGGGCAATGGGGAGAACGATCCTCGGAAGGTTGTGCCTGCGCCTCAGCCTCACTGCTGGTGAGGGAGTTTAACGTTTCACACAGCCGGCTCATTTGGAATAGAGGAGTGTGGGCTGCAGTAGGATGCTCCCTCTGTCCCAACGCCCGGCTCCTAAATGAGCCACTGCCCGCCCCATCAGGAAGGAGTCCAGGGCATCCTGCGAATATGCAGACGCAGCCAAACGCCTTCCTGGCTCCTGTGTGAAGCAGACTTTTTTTTTTTAAGCAGAGGAGGGGGCTAGTTCTCCGACTGATGCTCTGTGGCTGGCGCTTCCCACCTTTCCAAGCTCAAATCGAAGGTTTTGGGCTAAATCTGAAAATTCGTTTGCTCTGGGTGCATAAAGTTTCGGCTTCTCGTAAAGGTTATCTAGGACAAATGCAGTCTGTGCCAACGTAACTTGTGTGGTGCTATTTAGTGAAATGCTCAATTATACGGGATTATAGTCATCCTTTGCGTTTTCTTGGGTGCAGTGGAGGAAATGAGAAGCCGTGTATCCTCCATTAACTCTTAGTTGCATCTGCTAAGGGGTGTCATTTCGACTGAATGCTACCACCTGAATTGCTTCGGCGGCCCTGGCTTCCTTTTGGCATGCTAATGCACGTCTATTTTGCTAGAGGATTTTGTTATGAAGTAATTTGAACTTTATTTTGTCCATTAAATATATTTGCTGATGAGCCCCGGGGCGGAGAGTATATGCAGCGTGAACTGATCTTGTGAATCGACAAAACTGGGAGAAGACCAGCAAATTAGATGTGTCTGGGTGGGTGGGTGGGTGTGCAGGTGGCGAATGGCTGGGAATGATTACGAATAGAGCTATCACTAAATCAGGAGAGCAAACAAGGCAGTAATTTGCTTCCCCTGTGTGTGCTAAAGTTATTGAGAGAGAACGATCCCTTACAGGTGTGTCTGAGCTTGCTGGCTCTGTAGATGCAACTTAAGGAAGTCAGATGTTCCAGAAGGAGAATCTTGTGTGGAGCTGAACCCTGCCCATTTTAGTTAGGTGCAATGAGCTGTATAGGACACTTATAAAGAAAACAGCAAAGGGAGTCTGATTTTTCAAACTATTTATGTTTCCAAGCCTTGTGTGAACCAGATGTTTATGTGGTGTATCAAAGTGATTTGACCTGTGCGTGCCTGAATTGCTGCTTGTGCTTGCCAGGTGGGATCTGTCAGGGTCTAAATGCTCTATTACAGTCTCTTCCTTTCTCCCCTGTCCTTTTGGCTATGTCAGAGAAGTCCACAGCAATTTCCGCTCCTCAGTGCTGTCTCTTTACAAGGTGCAGAAGGCAAGAATATCCTGATTAATAAATAATACTCAGCTGGCAGGACTCTTCTCTGTGCAAGACACACAAAGGAAGAAGAAAACCCGCAGTCTTAAAATGTTCCTTGCAGTTGCAGAGTCTCATAACTATTCTTTGGTTTAGAGAGACTGCCAGTACCTTTTGCAGCAGGGTGTTTCCACTCATTAAACACAGCTTGGTTATAGGATGAAATGCAAGAAGTGCAAATCCAGCAGAAATTGACCCTGTTTGGGCACATTGATAGCAGAGATTATCATTAATGGAAGATTAAATAGATTACATAAAAAAGGATTTGAATTTGTAGGGCATGTGGAATTTTTTTTCAAAGCCTACAGCTGTACTTTCCTGATACAAATAAGCATCTCTGAGGATACATGTAAAATTCTCTCAGGCTGCATTAGCCACTGGAGGGGAGAGGGAGAGGAAACGCAATCTTTCTGCCATGAGCTGCTGACATGGTGGGACCCCAAAGCAAGTATCTGCATCTGCTACTCTCAGCTTTTAGGAAGAAAGAGGATTTTTTTTTTAGAACTAATTTATCCTCGTTTCCCAGGCTGAGCTGCGAGTTCCTTCTGTGCCCATTGCTGTAGCTGCTATTGAAATGAAAGTCATGGATGCTGTTGTAGCACGCGAATACAAATCTGACAAGGCAAATCTGATGCCCTAGCTTTCAAAATAGCACACACCCTTGTGTCATCCTTGGCTTGGCAAAGCATATATGTGAATGGAAGTCACAGGTTATTTAGCATTTCACATCTTTTAATAAAAGTAGCAGCTGTCTTTATTTATATCACTTCATGTTGCAGTTTGTTTAATTGTTTTAGCTTGTTAAAATGGGCTTAAAATGTGAGTGGGAGAATGGAAGGCAAATCAAGAGTTATTTTTCCAGAAAGCAAGACGATTGCCCACCTGAAGTAAATGTTGGTAAAGCCTTTTCTCTGTGTGTGTATTCATCTGAGAAGATGTTGTGAAATCTCTCTTTTTGTGGGTGTGCATAATGACAATAATTCTTGGTTGTGTTTCACTCAAAGTCAAGCTATCTGTTCGCTGTTTTGAAAGTTCTTGATGAAGATCCTTCAGGTTCTGACTAAGCAAAAGCCACTTAGTCATCAAATCTCACTCTCTGTCTTGTGCCTGCATGTGTTTCTGATGATCACGCACAGACTGTGGCTTTTCAGAATAAGCCTCTTTATTCAGTGCTCAACGTAACAATCAATCACTGATTTAGAAAGGTAGTCCATCCTGTAGATCCAAAAATTCAACCATCTCACTGGAACACACCAGTGAGATTTTACTTTCATCAGACCATTGGTTTCATTTCTTAAGAGTCATGCCCTGATTTTTCCAATATGCATTTTTCATGGTATTCTGGATTCTTCAGTAATGTTATTACCTTTAAATTGAGATACTGTACTTAGAAGAATTCCTGTGTGAATTCAGCTATGAAATAGCACTGTGGTTTCTCTTGTCTTCGTGTGACCAAAGACTAATGCAGAGGACTGAGGTCAAGCAGGTGGGGCTCAACTAATGCATAGTAACCAAGGAAAGAGATGTTACTGAACTTCTAATCAATAGAGCTTGCGAAGTCCAATTGTGACCTTTTTTTTTATGAGCCCAGACTGCAGTCTGAGTATAGTTTGATTTCCTGCGAAAGATTTTCTGGTCCAGTCATTGATCCTAGTCATTTCTCTGTCTGTTTGTTATGCATGGCATGGGTTGAAGTTACAGGCATCTGGCAGATGAACTGTTACCAACACTGACATTTTGGTAAAAGCTGTTTGTTTTATTTTTCACTGACTCAAATATCTTTTCACATTAAGGATGACACTTAGGTGGAACTGCGGGGTTTTCACCAACTGGAGGGTGTTGTGGGAGGTGCCAAACTGTAGTAAAACCAGACCTAATCTTCCCAGAGCCCTAAAATGTTCTGCCAACAAATGACATGTATCTGTGAACACGTCGCATTATGATCATGAGCTGTCATTGAAATGGAGGGAAGCACACATGACTGTAAAGCAAGCCCTCTAGCATTGACTAAGATTAAGATGCCATTTATCAATTTGTAATGCATCAAAAGCTATTGAATTGGAAAAAATAAAACTACTGAAGTGAACAACTGGGACTTCTAAAAGCATTTGCTTCACCTTCATTCCCACTTACTTTCTATTCACATAGCATGAGTCAATGGTTAGCGTTGTGTCTCCCATCTAAATATTTGTCAGCAGGAAGGCTAGCAACAAGATAAAAATAATAAAGAGAGAATTGTAGTCACACCACTAAAGTGCAAGTTATTGTAATTTTATTTTTCATGTTTTGCAGTTAAAACTTGCTTCATCTATTTCAGTTAAGCTGGATGACCCTGGATTAATTCTGGTTTGTGATTTGTAATCACCTTTATACTTAGGAACTGGTGAAATTATCATGGAGTTTGTGAGGAAGCAGGATGTCTAAATAAGTCCCACTCACAGATACATTGATACAGAATACATTGATTCTATTCAGATATATTTGCTCTGTTCCTTTTATTGAAGTGTTTGATGGAATACCGTGACCTGAGAGAGCTTTTACAATACTGATATGGCAAGGGAAAGGGATATGGCTGAAATTACTCTATGTTGCCTTTTAACCCTGAAGAAAATTCTTTGGGGGGCTGTAAAGATTCTCATTACATTGATACATCTTGTGATCACTGGTAAAAGCAGAGCCTTGCATTTTATTTGGCATATTTTTTTAGCATCTATAAAAGGATGTTATGTGATACATTATATGTTGACATCAGAACACCATTATTAAATTAAAGTATTGATTCATTGCAAAGTATTATGCTAAAGTAATGTCAGTGGTTTGCCTAAACCCACAGAAAATGGAAATTAAAAATTAAAGCAGAAGACCTGTCTCTATCTACAGTATTGTGTCTGGGGTGGCAGTACATTTATCATCTGACTCATTGCTTAGAAACCCCCTGCAAAGCCCAGTAAATACGTGGATTGGTATGGATTTGCCTTTGACTTTAAATTGTATAGTTCATGTGGCTTTCAGGAAGTACTTGAAACACACTAGTGTTTGGTCTGTCTGATTTCTTTCATGGCTTGTTTGGGAACAAACTGGGCAAGGAAAGGTACCTAGCCAAATCATATAGGACTACCTGGACACAAACATATGTAAGTGAAAACCAAAGACTTTTCCTATGTCTCTGAGCTTGGTGATTGCTTTTTTCATTTGAGATTCTTTGTGGTTTGGACAAGTTCGCAATACTCCAATCTTAACTGTGCACACATGCACAAAATACAAGTAGGTATTTGTGGATTTGCAAAGTACCCATTTTTGAGGAGAATCAGGACCTCAAAGACTGTTAATAACTAGTCTTTGCTAAGGAAGACTGCTGCTTTGGTTGTGATGCTTGTTCTTGCAGTGTAGTTTAGAAGGGAAAACCAGAGGTTTCACTGTGGCTAACAAGACTGAATGCCAAGTTAATAGGCATCTCTCTTTTCTTTTTTTAAAATCTATCTATTTATTTATTTTTAATTTGGAAGTCTCAGGTTCTGCTATGTGGAAGGGTTTTGTTCTCACTGTTACTATTTCTTTGTGTTAGAAGAGTGAACAAAGCACAATTAGGAAAAACAATGAGGTGCTTCATGTTATGGAAATGATTTCTTATTCTAAAGTGCTTGAATCGATGTAGTAGAGGTTAGAAGTGCAATTTAATGAGATATCTGAATTCCAGCCTTATGTGGGGCTGGGTTTATTCACAGAACAAAATTTCCAAGGCACACAGCTCTTAAACATGCTTTTGTACCTTTCCCTTCCCCTTCATATCTAATCTTAAGCCATTCCATTGAGTAAAGTGCATTTTCAGTGGAAGAAACTAGCTCTACCTGAGTACTAAGTGGATGAACTTGGCAGGTGTGAGGTCACTTCTGACCAGGACAAGACAAGAGAATGAGCATTCAAGTGAACTTCTAGGTAATACACAGAGAAAGTAAATGCACATAGGTGGACAAGTGGGGTTATTTGTGTAGGTTTTTACTTTTGATCACACAAGTTTGTGGAGCCCTTTGTAAAATGCATTCAAGAAATAAAACATGAGTAAAGCAGCCATAAAGAAAATTTAAATAGTAACTGGGCTTATAAATTTCAGTGTCCTTTTCACAAAAGAAATACCTAATTCGTTCAACTCTTTCTGGGGAAATTTGATAGTAGCAGGGAACAGTATGTAACTGTGTAAATGTTTCTGAAACTTTATCAGTGTTCTAAACTCTAGTAATATTTAAAAGCCTAGATTAAATAAACGAAACCTACAAAATTCTTTCAGTATTCCATCATTTCTGTCCTCCAAGAGCAATATTTTGCATTTCCAAATTTGCATTTCTTGTGTAAATAGACATATTCCATGATTTTCAGGTCTATTTTACATCATATTATTCCTGGGTTTTATTCCATTTTGTGATGTTGTACTAATTTATTCTGGTTTGTGATGTAGTTCTAGTGGATGCTGACTGTAGGATATAAACTATTCAGCCTCAAAGTTTATCTACTTTATATCCTGTTTAGCAACTGACTTTTTAAATCCAAACTGATTCGTTCTTACCTCAGAGTAATTTGTTTTAGTATTTCTGCAAGAATTCTACCTGAGAGTTTCCCAAAGGTTCAGTGGAACCTGTCCAATAAAACCAAAACTCACTAAAAAGATAAAGTGAAACTTTGGTCTGGAATAACTGAAGAAATAGTCCCTACAAAATAAATCAAGTAACTTGTAAAGTCTCTTTTACTTTGACATCTCCTTTTTGTTTGTTACTTTTTTTCTTTTATCCCCTTATAAAATTTTAATCAATCTCTTGGCAGTTCTAAGAACCCTGCAGTTGCATCCCAATCCCTGCTTCCCAAGTAGTATTTTACACGGGTAGGGAAGATTCAGGTTAGTAACACACATATATTGGCAATGAGGTAGGTGCTTTTTGTAGGAAAATGTACTAATATTTTAATCTTTATGAAAAGATCTTTCACTGAGACATTTTGTACCTTTGTTAGGGAAGATCTGAGGAGAAAATATCTTGATAGTGTTCTGTGTAGAAGTTGTGCTGAATTAAGTAGTTTAGAGTCTTTAGTTTTTATAATGAGATTACGACATGGCCCAATTTTGCAAACATACAGGCCCAATTTAGGGTGTGAGAGTGATGCCTTTTCTCTTTTGTGGAGTCATATATCTGCAGAATCAGGGTTAATTTATGTGAACATCTGTGTGATTAAATCTGCCACTGGCTTAGATGGCAGCGGGAATGCTTACAAAACATGCTTGTGTAAATAAATGTACATCAGCTTTAAAGTGCTGCTTTTTAAAAAGCTCCTAGCATTATTTGAATGTGCTTATTAGAGCTCTTTCATTAGTGCTTTTTCTTTGTGTGTGTGTATTTAACGCTACCATGAAAAACATAACATTATTCTGTTTATTCTCTCTCTGCAATAAGCTCTGAAGTAAAATCCTGGGTGTTCTGGGGGACTGTAGTTGCTTAGTTGTAGTGTCGTCAGACATGTTGGTCATGAATTTTTTTACACAACACTTAAATGGTTTCCTTGCCAGACTTCTAATTTTGTTGTGGGTATTATTGCTGAAAATACTCCTAGTATGGTACAGTTCTTCTTTGTGTTACTTCTTCAGCTAGATATATGCCAACACTGACATTTTCCTAAACCATCAAGGTAGATTTTTTTTCCCAAAACATTAGAAATGGCAAGTTATATTTTGAGATTCAGTTATTTTCTGAAACCAAAATAATGAAATTATCTTCACATTGTTCATTTCAAAGCATCATAACTGCAGAAGTTGAAGATTCCATTTCAGGCAGGAACTGAGCCTTGGTTGCTGGCTGTTACCAGATAGAGGGGCTATAGCACTGTGCAATAGCAAACCATTAAATTAGTATTAATAGCAAATAGCCTCTTTTCCAGATCTGATTATTCTCACTGATGTCAGAAGTTGTAAAGCAAGCATTTGAGATAAGATGTGGTTATTCTCGTGGAAAGGCTCTGGTGTTCTGTTTTTACTGCAACGATGTGGTCAGTAAGGAAGGTGGAAAGCACAATCTAGCCTGCAGTTGCTGTTCTGCTTCTAAATGTAATCAGGATTTTAACAAAAACAAAACTCTTGAATCAAAACATGATGATTAATTTGCAAGATTGTGCTGCATTGTTCAATGCTAGCTTTTGCTTGTATCTCCCAATTCAATGCACAGTAAAATAGCATTTCTGATGGTGTGCTGAGAGCTGCTAAGAGCTGGAGCTAGCCAACCTTCTCAGTGGCTTAGTACTGTGAAATATGGAAGAAAGATGTAGGGAAACTTTGTTTCCTCTTGTCTCACTGAATTATTGTACAAGTGGTCAGAGGTTTATTATTAAAGTAGTAATAAGCTGTCCCAGTAGTTCTGACATGGAGTTGACTCTGTAGTACTTGCTAAAACACTTGTATATTAATTGTATTCAAAGGGGTGTGCTTTGTTCATGTGTCATGGTTTTTTTTTGTTTGTTTGTTTGTTATATGGGGAGAAAATTTTTTTTTTTTGCTCAACCTGTCAGTGAATTTACAAAAGAGATTTGGGGATTTTGTTTGAAACCTAGAGATAAGCTGCTCCAAAACGGTACAGTGATTTTCCTGCCATTCAACAGTGTCAAATGTGAAGACTTTGCACTGCCAGGATTGAGTGGGCAGTGGGCTCAGGAACTTAACTGAGGGGATTATTCTGATGAGTGTCAGTGCTCCTGATTTAGAAGGGTAGAGGTAATTTTATAATTATTTTGTAAGTAGTTAAACCACATTCGCCTGAAATCTGGCCTAGCTACATAAGCATCTCAACGTTTAACTTTCTTTTTTCAACAACTAAAGAGACAAAGCGTCATCCATGTATACTTACAGTGGTGACTTTTTCCTTAAGTATTTTGGATTTCTTTTGCTTTTAGATTTCAATCTTTATTTTGTGACTTATGCCAGTAGAGCGTATCATGCACTTCACAAGGTCAGCTGCTTATTTATTAGTCCATCTCAATGTAATAAAGTTGATTGACATTAATTCCCATCAGTCAAAAAATGTAGTCAGAAAAGCACAGGCTGCAAACTAAAACATTTTATATATCATAGTACCTAATAGGTGAAAATACTTGTGGAATTCTACTTCTGAGTTTGTGACACACGTTTTTAAGCAATGTAGAATATATACAATCTGCTAGCAACAAAGACTATGGACTTAAACAGGAACTTCTCATAGTGCACATAGGCTCTCTTCCTACCGAGGCTGCTGCTCTGTTAGGAGATTGCTCCTTTGCTTTGGGTACTTACCTTCTGACCTCGATACTCATAATGATAATAAAAACAACACAGAAAATGCAAAGATCACAAGAGAACACTTGCCAATTGATAACTGCTCTCTTCTTGCCTTAGACACGAAAGGTGGTGGAGGGGCAGTGGAAATGACGGGATGAGCACTTAAGCACAGTTTGGCTTGATCTGGGAAGACACAGCCTTTGCCTTAGCTTTGTCAGCACTAACTATCGTGCCTTGTTCTCTACAAAAGCACAGAGTGAAATAAATGTTTCTGATACCTTTTAATATCTGGAGCACATTCATTACAGAGCCCTACTTAGTTCTAAATGAAAAGCAAGAATAGTAACTTAATATTTTAAATTGGTTTTAGAAATATCTGCCTGCAGTAGGGAGTTCTTGGAGGTTTGAGTTCTTGCATGACTGAGTTTAATCTGAATATACCAAGCTGAAATGTTACTGGGTGATATATTTAAGAGAGGAAAAAAAGAAGAGTCGGGTATTGTAATTGTTATTTTATAGGAGGCTGCATCTACTGATTTTCAATAATTAGGTACCTTACAAGGTTTGATTACACCTTGTGTTTACATACAATTCAAAAGCTATCCTTTGCTATGTTGGCAGATGTAGTGGATTTGTAGCCAGCCACAACTTCACTGCTGTAAGGTGCATCTATAAATGTGAAAAAAATACTGAGCTACTGAGCTTCTCATTTCCAGTTTGTTTGCAGTGTGTATTTTGGAAGCATGAGCAGGTATTTATTCATTTTTCATAACAATTAAGGTACATTTATCTCTGTAACCCTGAACGGTGAGTGATGTATCTATAGAAAATGAAGTGTATTGGACAGGTTACTGTAAGGAGATAATTTTTGAGTGGAGTTCTACCATGAGGATGAGCTATGCTATGTGGTAAAGAGATTCATAATTCTTGTGGGATGCTTTATTTGCATAATGTAAGACTTTCTTTGTTTAAAAGCAGTGTGGGTTTATTAAGGAGCTTATTTTTTAAAAAATATGTTTAAGAAGATACTGTAAGATTATATCTAATTAAATACATTACATTCATATTATTTAATTAGAGATTATTTTTCAACCATCCCTTGACTGTCTAACACTTTTAATTTTTTTTTTTTTTGAGGTTGGTAATCTTATTTATTACTGCAATCTATATAACAACCTAGACTCTTGGACTTTTCCCTTAACAAATACTACTTTAAATATACTACATGTTGTGCAATGAAATAATTACAATTTGAGGTACTCATCTCCTATGTAACCAAGTGTTCAGTGGGAGCTGTGGGCTGCTCTGCAGCTGAGTAGGAACTGCAGCAAGAAGCAGGGTGGACCACAGACAGACACTAGACTGAATGTGGACTAATACTGATATCTTATCATATCATAGTATCATAGTATCATCAGGGTTGGAAGAGACCTCACAGATCATCGACTTATGAAAGAATTTAGAGTCCAAACATAATGAAGCTTGTCCGATTGCACCAGATTTTAGCCAGACTCCTTACTGGCAAAGAGGTAATTAAAAGTTCAGTTCAGCTCTGTGTAAAGAATGGCTGAGATAATCAAAACACATAAGCAAAGGAAATAGGAGGATATTAAGTTAAGTATTTGATATGCAACTGTGATATAGTTATGGAAAACAAGATGATTTAGAAAAACCCAGCAAACCCGAACCTCCAGGCATAGTATCTAGATTTCACATCATTTTATGCCTTTGTTAGATGCTTTATATAATTGTTTCCTTGCAGAGAAGATAACTTTTTTCCACAAGGTATTGAAAAACCTTATCTCATAGTGCATGGATGCAGATACCCTGTGTGCAGTCAGTGCTGAGACTTGAGTGAATTTCTGTGCTGTGAAACTGACTTTGGAACTCTATGCTTTGTTGTTACAACTAAAAGAAGTGACCTCATTGTTACAATTTCACTTGATCTGTTTATCCTCAAAAGTTGTTCAAACTTTGACTAAAGTAACAGATGATAAGTTTTTGGTTACTGGAAGATAGATCAGTAGTGGCGACTTGTCTCAGCTCAGATTTTCTTGTTTGTGAAATAAAGGCATGGTGAAGAGGTACAGATGAGAAGTGAGAGGTGTGTTATGATGAATGTTCAAAGAATAATAGAGTATTGCACTTCACATGATGTATTTTACATTTCAGAAAGTATCCTTGATTGTGCTGTTGGTTTTGTGTATGGTCATTTCCAATGATATTCTGACACTGAAATCTATTAGGCTTTAGTATTAAAGAGGAAGTTATGGAAACTTTTTTTTTAAGGTGATTTAAAGTGCAGCCAAGATATGTCCCTGAATAGCAAGGGTGTATCTGACAGCAGGGCAGGGCTGCATCTTAACAAGCCAATTCATAGAATCATAAAATCAACCAGGTTGGAAGTGACCTCCAAGATCATCCAGTCCAACCTATCACCCAGCCCTAGCCAGTGAGCTATACCATGGCACCAAGTGCCTTTCATAATCATTTTGTTTTTGTCCTTTAGTGAGTTGAATGGTGGTTGAATTTGGGACACTCATTAGGCAAGAAAATGCCTTATGCATTATAACAACCCCACTTAAATCATGTTAGCTTAACTTTGTAGTCAGTTATCACTGGGAATTTTAGTAACTACTATGTTTTATATTGCTGTCTTGTTATATTTTAGAACTGAAGTGTTATTGTTGCCATATCTCACATCAAAAGGAAGAAACACATGCAGCATGGTGTAGTCTTCTATAGATAGAGTCAAAATGCTCGCTGTGTAGGTGGGATCCTTAGCCAAATCCAAACCCAGTGAGATAAGTGAGAATAAGTGGGCTATAGCTAAGATTTAAAATAAACAGTTACAAAGGAGTGACTTGCTTAGCCTAGTCTGTTGTTCTGCATTTGCACACAGTTGACTTCTATTAAATATAGCTATGCTGTTCTCTCAAGAAACAAATTGTGTCCTAACAATACTGTTGTATTTATTGGAGGAGATCTCTGATGGAGAATGAGACAAGGTGTGTAGGAGAGGTATGCTAGTAGATCAACTAATACAACTGGAGAAAAACTGTTAAATGCTATTTCTGTGTCTCTGTGGTGAGGTGATGTAATTGATTTATTTTTCACTTTTCAACCTCCTTCCAGCTGCAGAATTTTAACATCAACAAGGTTTTAGTGTTTTTTTTTCTTGAAATTCTTTTTTGTAACTGGAGCTGATATACCTAGTTTTGAGGTGTAAACAGGTAAGTGTGAAGCTTGCTAAGTGTTGTCCTGTTTGCCTTTTTATCCTGCTCTTAGGTTTGGGGTTTTAAAGCAGTGTCTCTATCAGGGAAGCTTATTAAGGGTAAGAAACTGTTTATCATCTTAAAATTCTCACACATTCAGATTGTGTTAGAGAAAAGCTTAGTATCATTAGTTATTACAGAAGATTTATATGGGGTTAACACCCAGACATATGACCCCAATACAGACCTTCATGTTGAAGGCTCACTCTTTATGAATTTCAAAGCCTGTATGGAATGATTTGTACCAATACTTGAAAATATGTTTTGGTAATAGCCTGTTTAAGGCCTTGAGGATATTTAATAGTCATTAAGTGGCATAATCTGCTGTTTGGGATGAAGAGCTGGGAGTATTTTGGTTGCAAATAGGATAATAAAATGGATTGAAATCAGGGAAGTGTAATAAATGAATGGATCTGTGCTGTTAATGTCCTGCTTGGGCTCAATGTCCTATTTATGACTAAAATATGTGTCATACACTACTTAAGGTGGTATGTCTTTTGCCCAGGCAAGCACAGGATTGACTACAGGTAGCAGTTTGTCTAGGGATTGATGTTGTCCCTCCTGAAGCGGTAATAAAGCTATCTTAATAGTAGCCTGTTGCTCTTCATTTGTTACTAAAGTCAGTAGAAGCTCTGCAGGTGACACATTCAGAGTCTCTGTCCGGCACAGCTGTGTCTGACTGGAACACCTGTGTTACTGAACAATGGACTGGTGTCTGTGCAGAAGGTTTTTGATAGCAATGTTTGGTGGTTCTGCCAGTTGTTGTTTATCACACATATCATAACATGAACATGAAAGCAATAAAAAAGTTTGTGGTTTCAGATACAATTTTTTTCCTAGAGGTGTGCCTCCTTCCTTTGTATGTATGTTGGTTGTGACCATGTGGCAAAGAGTTCAATTTGGTAGTTAGATAAGCACTGGGAGACACTAAAAGAGTTTTGTTACCTTCTTAGTTAGAAGTGGTTGCCTTGCTTTGGAATTTTCTTGGGGATTTACAAGCACAGCTTAGTTAAGGATGTTTGTCATTTGTGAAGAAAGCTGCCCTGTAAACTTCAGATCATGAAATAAATATTGGTTAAATATTAGTTTACTTGTTGAAGCAGAGCAATATTTATCCTTTGTTTTTTAAGTTGAGGCAGCACTTTAAATCTGAACAACAAATGCACTAATCCTACAGAACAGAAAGACTCCTCAGTGAGTGTTTTGAGACAATATTTACCTAGTGTGAAACAAATGGTTACTATAGATAGGCTGCTGTTATCCCAAACAGTCCCACTTGTGTCCAGTGCTTTTTTTGTGAGCTTCATGTAAGACATATGGATGGTTAGAATTTCCCTTCAGAAGTCTCCATGTGAGAGAAGTGTTCTTGAGAAAGCAATTTTGCAGCTTCAGGTTGAGACAGTACTACAAAAACTGAGCTTCCAGAAGTTTCAAGGTAATTGCTTAATAAAGATGTATATTAAAAAAGGTAGAAGTTTCAAACTCTTTATTAAACAGTTCAGAAGAAGAAAACACCTCATTTCTCCAGAGTCCTATGTACTTTGGGTAAGCCATGTGAAACTCTACCAAATGACTGACTTCTCAGAGAGACACTAGCTGATTGTGTAACTAATATGGAGTCACTGTGAAATGCATCACAGAAAGTGTGAGATTATTTAAGGTGCTTTTTGTAAACATACCTAAATAAAAAGCAAAGCATCACACAATGTATTTTGAGATTTTACAGTAAATTAAGATATAATCAAAGGAAGATTTAAAAACCAAAACAGACATGCATGTATATTTTTTAAATTAAGTCTAGTTTTGGACTTAGTTTTGCAGTAGGCATGAAGTCTAATAGCCTGTCTGTGATGGTTTGGGTGTTCCCTGCCCCCCCCCCCCCCCCCCCACTCCCCACTTTGGAAATCACCTGGACTAGACTCAGCTGGCTCTGGAAATTGAATGAAGCTTATATTTACAGCTTAGCAGAATATAGAAGCAGATATTCACAGTATATACAGTTATAGACAGAAATAGACAAGGTAAAAGGTAATACAGAAACACAACAGCCCTCCCAGAAACCTGAGTCCCCAGGAGGGGCTCCCAACCACCCCTTCACCTTCCCCCTGCCCCTCTCAACCTTACCCCGGTCCCAAGGAAGAGTGGAGGTTTGGCCAGGGGGTTAGGAAGCAAAGTGGATTAGGAAAGAAAAATGGAGGGTGATGTTAGAGAGAGAGATGCAGCTTGGAGCTCCCCAGCAGCAGAAGTGAGTGCCTTATCTGTGTTTGGATTCTTATTCTTATATCTCTCAGCAAGCCTATGAGTGAGATAGACATCACTGTTGTTTTCCTTTCACGGCCTATACTCTAGTCCTTCTCACCAAAACATTCTAGCTAGCTTCAAACAAACACACTGCTGTATTTGCTTCTCAAATTGTAGAGTGTAATCACTATGCAGAAATTTCACTGATGAGCCTTTTAAATATGGACATGTAACAGTGATTTGCAAGTGATGTATTATTTGAAGGACATGTACATAATCAACTTAACAGAAGTTGCCTTTCCTCATTTCATTTCTTTGATGTATGCTATGCTACTTATTCTTTACTGGTGCAGTGAAACTGTGACTTCTGTTTTCAGTGTTCTGTGGCAATTAAAAAAAAATTGCTTTTAAGTTTAGCTGTTCCAGAAATACATGGAAAGAACAGGACAGAAGTAGGAGCAGAGGTCTTGTGCTCAGAGGGAATGAGAAAGACAGATTTAGAAGCTCAGGAGATCAGAATAAAACAGTGGAATTGCATGTACTCTGAAGATTTAGCATGCTTTCTTGTGAGCTTGATTTATTATGATAAAACTCCTGCCAGTAGGTGAATTATTGAAGAGCTAAGAAGGAAATTGCCCCAGGATGATGTGATGTGCCCACAATCAGGTGATACAGTCTGAAATCAAGTAGTTTTGTAGTCTCCAGCAGGATCCTGTAGAATTTCTCCCATGAATTCTTCTCGGATGAGGGGTGCTACATGAGAGAAAGAAGTAGTAAGAGCTAGAGAAAGAATTCCATATAAGAATTGGGCTACTTCAGTTTTAAGTTTCAGAAAGGTCTTCTAGCCAGTTGAACTTGCTGTTTTGTCCATGTTAACCTCTGCATTCTGAGCTGAATGAACATTTCAGTGTTGTCACCATCATCACCTGAGTATACTATGCTCCACCACCTCTGAACACTATTGAATAGCTGCCATGTGTCTCAGTCAACAGACTGTTGTGCCCTGAATTGTGTTCATCATAATGGTGCTCACAACATTCTTTAATTTTCTTTTATTATTATTATTGTTTCTTCCAAAATGCCAGTTAAACATTAAAATCTTGAAAAATGACCATATCTTTTACATTTCTACTGAAATAAGAAAATAATTCTACATTCAATATCTCTTGCTTGGTTTTTTGTCAGTATCAACTGCCCTGCCTCACTTTCCATTTCTCTGCTACTTGCTGTGTTAGAGTAAAAAATACTAATGCAGGTAACTGCAAAACACACATTTGATACTTGCTTCCAGGCAAGTATCACAGAATAACAGAATGTCAGGGGCTGGAAGGGACCTCAAAAGATCATCTAGTCCAGCACCCCTGCCAGAGCAGGATCACTGACACCAGATCACACAGGAGTGTGTCCGGGCAGGTTTTGAATATCTCCAGAGAGGGAGACTTCACAACCCCCTTGGGCAGCCTGTTCCAGTGTTCTGTCACCCTCACGGTGAAAAAATTCCTCTTCATGTTTACATGAAACTTCCCATGGTTCAACTGGCATCTTGTGATAGGACAAGGAGCAATGGATGTAAATTGCAGCACAAGAGGTTCCACCTCAATGCAAGGGGGAACTTCACTGTAAGGGTCACAGGACACTGGAACAGGCTCCCCAGAGAGGCTTTGGAGACTTCCAAGGCCTGTCTGGATGTGTTCCTCTGTGACCTGAGCTAGATTGTATGGTCCTGCCCTGACAGAGGGGTTGGGCTCGATAATCTCTTTGGGTCCCTTCCAACCTCTGACATTCTGTGATCCTGTGAACTTCCACCATTGCCCCTTATTCTGTCATTGGACATCACCAAGTTGAGCCTGGCTACATCCTCCTGGCACTCACTTTTTACATATTTATAAAGACTGATGAAGTCACCTCTCAGCCTTCTCTTCTCCAAGCCCTCCTGGTCACCAGAGCACATTGCTGGCTCACAGTCAACCTCCCATCCATTAGGACCCCCAGATCTTTTTCCCCTTCACTACCTTCCGACAGGTCAGTCCCCAGCCTATACTGATCACTGGGGTGCAAGACTCCTTGTTGAATTTCATTCAATTTCTTCCTGCCCAACCCTTTACCCTGTCCAAGTCTCACTGAATAGCAACACAGCCTTCTGGTGTGGCAGCCACTCCACCCAGTTTGGTGTCATCAGCAAACTTGCTGACAGTGCACTCTGTGCCCTCATCCAGATCACTGATGAATATATTGAACAGAACTGGTCCCAGTACTGATCCCTGTGAGACTCCACTAGTTACAGGCCTTTAACTAGACCCCATTGCATTGACCACAACTCTCTGACTTCCTAGTCCACCTCGCTACCTGATCATCCAGACCACACTGCCTCAGTTTAGCCAGAAGGATGCTGTGGGAGAAGTATAACTTCTGTTTTCAAAACGTGCTTAATTATGAGCAATATTCTTACAGGTCTTCTCTACTTGATAAAAATCTTTCTGAAAGTCCTTGGAAAGAGAAATATTTGAAGTATCTTGGCCCACATTTGTTTGTGAGAGTCAGAAGTGTAGTTTGTGATTATCCATTTGTTCTGATTTTTGTTTGTTTGCTTTTTTTTTTAATTGGATTGTTTTCATTTTTTGATCAAATCCCCTGAAATTCACAATGAGCTTTAGAAAATAATCTTCTAGAACCTTTTCCTGCTATCTCCTTCACACGAACGCTTCATTTTCTCTATAAATGGTTCCTACTGGAGATATAGAGATACAGTTTGTAGTGGATGTTTCTACATCTTATTCTGTCATAAAGATCAATGCACAGAAATAATTTATTTCATCTGCAGTATACATAATTAGTGTCTGATCTTTTAGTGGAACATCTGATTGTTTCATAGCCTTCCTGTGACTGATACACTTAAATGCCTTACTTATTGCCTTTGCCTAATATCTTTTAATGTTTTTTCCTGCATAATTTGCTGAAGGTTGGCTTTTAGGTTTTATTTGTTTTGTTGCAAGGATGTATTGTCATATAACTTGCTGTCTTTCCTGTACATGTTCTTTCTCCATCAGGGAGAGGAAGAATTCCATACTTTATTGGATTAGATGACAGTGTTATTTGAAATTCTTGTATTTTGCATTCTCAGGCTTTCCTCCTTCTGCTTAATTTCTTTCCTTTTTATTTTCCCCCCAGCTTCTCAAGTCTTTTGAAAAGCTTTACCTGTTATTTGCAGTGACTGTGTTCTTCCTTGTCATTCCCCTTTTCTGTCATAACTGAGCTGCAGCATACCCTCATGGTTCGAATCAGCTTCTCTTTTTCTGTGAGAACCAAGTCAAAACCAATTGCCTGATAACTTTTTCTTGCTGTTGCAAGAAGCAGGTGCTTAATGTGCTCAAGATTTGCTGCTGGAAATAGCAAAATAATAGACTATAGGAATGCAATCACATTTTCCCCTCTTTACTGTTTTCTGTGATCTTCTAAGTGTCCACAGTGGGATAGAATTTTCTGTATTTGCTTACATCCATCAGGTAGAAAGTTGTCAGGTTATCTACTCTCCTCTGAGTGTTTCCTTATTTCATGAGGAAAATTCTGAAGAATTTTTTTCAGCTTTAACAAAGTTCACATTTCTCTTTGGAATGTTCACAGGATCATTGCATTTAAGTGAGCAATTGTCACCCTTACATGTTGAGAGTGTATTTTCTGTTACACATGTGGATAAAATATTTGAGAGCAATCCCCAGAAATCAGTGTTTCTTATGACAATATAGATCTATCTTCCAAATGCTTTGTTGTCATTCTGTGAATTATATTCTTAGTATGAATATACTGCATAAACATGGCATTTTTCCTCAGCACTGCATAGTGCTTAAGTAGATGAATTCATGCAGTCAGTGCTTCCAGTTTAGCAAGTCCTTATCCATCATGTGTTGTGCCAATTCACATGTGGCTGTGGATACTTCTGGGTTTTTTTAGCACCTTTCTGCCTGATCACCTGAGAGCTGTAATTCCAACTATGTGAATTATTTGTGCTTTGAGAAGCAGTCAGAGCAGTCTGACTCCTATGAAGGGTTTAGTTCCTGTTGGTTTCTCTCTTCAGAGGCAAATATCCTCATTTGGATATTTAGTTACCCTGATACAAGGTTGTAGTTCTCAAGGTGTGCACTTCATACAGGAGTGTGTGGCCTGCAGCATCTCTTAAGCTCATTGATTCACTTGAGTTATACCACTGTGATTTTCTAGCCCAAATATTTGCAAGTTTTCCAGTACAAGGTGGGTGTGTGGTGGTTTGTGGGGTTTTGTTGTTATCATTTTAATTTTTAGTTTTCTTTGTTCATTTGCCTCCCCTTTTGCCCCCCTAAATATTCTTTTCTGTTTTGGAAATCAGTATTTGTGAATTCATGCACCCACAAAAGCAGAATCTACTAACTAGTCCTTTCCCTTGTCTCCTCATAGTTTCCTCTTCAGAGCAAGAAGATTGTGTATTCTGATTTGTAACACTTTGTTTCTCTGTCTCTGAACTTCCACAAAACCAGTTTTATTCTAGTGATTCACAGTACTTACCTTTGGGAAGCTTTTCTAATGTCTAAAAAGACACTACTCCTGTTCCTTCTGAGGTAGAATCATAGAATCATAGAACCAACCAGGTTGGAAGAGACCTCCAAGATCATCCAGTCCAACCTAGCACCCAGCCCTAGCCAGTCATCTAGACCATGGCACCAAGTGCCTCATCCAGTCTTCTCTTGAACACCTCCAGGGATGGTGACTCCACCACCTCCCTGGGCAGCCCATTCCAATGCCAATTACTCTCTCTGTGAAGAACTTCCTCCTAACATCCAGCCTATATTTATCCTGGCACAACTTGAGACTGTGCCCCCTTGTTCTATTGCTGGTTGTGTGGGAGAAGAGACCAACCCCCACCTGCCTACAACCTCCCTTTAGGCAGATAGGTAGGATCTTCAGTTTGCATCTGTTTGTTTTGTTTGTCTGTTTGTTGCCTCATTGCTGTGTAGTTCACCACTTCTGCTTCAGCATTATAAGCATTGAAAACACAATCAGACATAGACCTGCAGTTGACAATATTAATTTGATTTATTTATTTTAACTGGATTTTGTGTGTTCTCTAATGGGTAACAGGTTGAGTAACTCTAAGAAGCCTTGAAGACCTGGTCTGATGACTAGTTTAATGCTTCTTCCAAGAACAATTGGTAGAGATTAGGATTTAGTGAGATATCACTGGAGGATTACCAATTGCTTCTTAAGGCATTCTCAGTTGACAGCTAATGGATAGCTTCCCCTGTTAGGTCTTTTATAGTTCAGTGCAGCTGGATAAAATCAATGAGAAAGTGAACTTAAGTTTGTTTATCCATTAATTTTGCTTTTAACAGATGAGTTTGGCTGCCATAGTAACTTGCTTAATATGCTGTCCCTATCTATCATGATCTGGATAACCTCAATTAGTACACTGATTAAGCTTTAAATTCTTCTTCAGTAGTTCCCTTCTTGACTGCATAATGTGAAAGAAAATGTTTCTGGCATGTCTGAGCACACAGAACATATGCTCATCAATACTCAGATAAATAGAGCCTGAAGAGAAGAAACTTGCTTTTGTTCATTGTTTTTACCCTCCCTATGTGCAAAATAAAACTGTAGGGTTTGGGGGGGTTTTAAGTTTTTGTTTTCTTAATCTGTTACTTGAATTTAAAGCTGATAGTTACATTGAACTGTACTGTTCACTGGGAATCCCAAACCACTTTTCAAATGTCATCACAGAGATAGCAAATGTGATGTAGAATGGTTTTATTTTTAAGGACTGATTAATGAATGAAAAAGAAAAGATCCATTGCATTTGGGAAGAGTGAGATGAAAATGTCTTACTTTGTTTTTCTTCCCTTAGCAGGAGCTAGCTAGGGAGCTGTTTCTCTGCATTGGGCAGGATTAAGTAAAAAAGGTTTTAGTAAGAAACTTACAAATAAATTGTCTGTGTTGAGTGAATGACATAGAAGAGAAAGTTTCAGAGAAAATTATCTGGATCATAATTTTTTTAAATTGAAGAATTTACTTCATGGGTAAACTATGACAGGAAGCTACAATAAGCCATTACAGGAAGATAAAATAAGCTATTTTATACTGCAAAAATAAGTCATTTTACCCTTTCAAAATTCCTCTTTAAGTAACAGTGATCCAGAACTCTGTGACCAAAGAAAACCCTCTACATTGTTCTTGCAAGAAACCTTTTTCCCTTCTTCCATTTCTTTGTTAAGATGCAGCTGTGGCAAAATGTTAGCAATGATGCACCTGACAATTGATGTAGAAATATAATTGCAATCTGCAATTATATTTGTAGGCTTTATGATATTGTAGCATTTATACTTTCATCTTTTTTCTATTAGCAATGGCAGATTCTCTTTGAAATGCATACAGCATCAAGTGCTAGCAGTTATTTCTAAAATCTGAGTCATTGTTAGAGTGTGTATCTTGTGGGTCAGAAATGATTTTTCCAGGTGGACCTAGTTTAATTTATAAGTTTATGTTCTAAAATTTTAAAGCAGATTGCAATTTTTAATCTTCTTAAGCAAACAGGTTATACTCAAATGGTAGGTCTTAGTGTCTTTAGCTTTTGTTTTCCACAAAAACAAGTATTAATCATTACAAAAACTGAACCTAAGTGTATGTCTTCCCTGCCTTTGGTGGTATTTGCCTGTTCAGTTCCCTTCTGGTGTTTGTGCAGCTTCTTACAGATTGCAGAATAATTACTCAGTTTCTGATGTGGAAAACCTATGACATGGTCTCATCCATCCCTGTCTTTCAATGTCTGAAGGCTGCAAGATGCCCCAGGGGTTTGTGGCACCTCTGATATGCTCAGGGCTTCCTGAAGTGCTGGCCTTACCAACTGCAAACTAAAATCTTTAATGTCTTCTGCAGATCTCTCTGCAATTGCCCTTTCACTTATGGTCCTGATGATGGTAGCCACTTTTTAAGAGTGTATTAATGGTAGAGATATTGATATTTTTAAAGTAATTAAATAATCTACTGTTAGTAGTACAAGAAGATTTGGCTTTAAGCACAAAGTAGACATCGTTGTTGTTTCAGTTAAAGTAAGAGTTTGGTAAATATGACTTTAACGAAAGAGAAACAGGTCTGAAGCTTCTTTACAGAAGTTGTCTTTAAATTTAGCTGTGCTGTGAGTGTCTCAGAGCCCTGCTACCTAAGAGCATGTGATTTAAATAGGACATGGAAGTCCAGCTTCTTAACAAGGAGAAGTCGGTGAGTCAGTGATACCACAAATGCTTTGACATTTTTTTTGCCTTTGGGAGTCAACCACACTAAGTTCAGGCTGTGTATAGCTTCCTCTGCAGAAGTTCTACAATTCTTCAGTTGAGAATATGGTAGTCTCAATCTTCTGCACTGGAAATATTTTCTAGTAAGCACACTCCCATTGCCATAAGGCCTTATTTTATTCAGTGATCCTCACAACATATTGAAGCAAAAGCTTCCGTTAAATCTTTTGCATATCACAACCAATTGAAAAACCTGCAAAACTCAAGGAAGATGAGCAAGAATTTCTTATGTAGCAGGTTTCACTGTAGCCAGAGGAAGTCCTCCTTACTGTGCTGAAGAGAGTACAGGTTATCCTGGAGGACTGTAAGACCTGAGCAGCTAGCCTGGTTCACTGCATAGGATGTCACCAGGACTTTGTTTCCAATTTTGCCACTGTTAAAATGTTTTGTGTTTAAAGCAGCTGAGAATATCATTGCTGAAAGTTTTAGTAGTAGAAGGTTCTTAATGCAATGCACCAAGTGACAGCACACAAGAGTAGAAGCTGAAACTTGGAGCATTCCAACTGGAAACAGTTTTCCTAGGTATACATAGATATTTGGAAGTGAGGACTTCAGGTTATAGGACCCAACCTAGTGACTGGTAGTGTGTGAAACTCATCCTCAGCAATCTTTACACCTAATATTTACAGAGCATTTTGAGACAATCCATACATTTCTACACTACTGAAAACTTTTAACTGCTTTGAGGGATACACATAAAGGGCAAAACCTGTGCTTCAGTATCAAATCCGTTTTGAAGCTTTGTTGCAGATTTCTGTGGTGGTCTGAGCATCCTTCAGTGATGTGTAGAGATAGATATAAAGACAAGACTTTGTGCCTCAATCTCAGACCACTTAAAAAATCTACTTGCAGAGCCACTGATTGTTTTGAGAAGTATTTGGATTACTCTTCAAGCCTACTCTTACAAACAAGTCTTTAATTGGGTTGGAGTGTTCTTTGAATTATGGCATCTTTGGATATGATCTTTGCAAAAAAACTTCCTCAGTTCTTATTTGTAAATTCAAAATTCTGCTGATTTTTTCTTAAATCTTGTGTGAGCTGTAAACCATGCTATATAAGTCTACCTTAATTCAGGCAGTGCTACTCAGTTTAAACTGTATTTGTACTCTGTATCTAGTTGTACTTCTTTTTTCCCCTGGAAATCATGACATTTAAGGTCATAATTTATTTCTAATGCAGTAGAAATACAAAGTGTTGGGTTTTTTTTTCTGGGAGAAAAAAAAGGGTAATTGCACATATCTCCAAATTTATCATGGGGGTAGGATTTAACTTTCACCCCACATAGTCATATATTTTTATTCCACTGTCAGTAGGTGGTAAAGGGAAGATGCTCATCACTTCCATAAATGCTTAAAAAAAATTAGAAGCACTTAAAAAAATCTAAAAAAAACTTTATTCACCATTCAGGTTTTCATATCTTTCCAAATAATCCTTCAGCATTCTGTCTGCCTTAACCCCTCCTATCTCTCTGCAGCTTTAGAACACCTCAGAAAGCAGTTGCTATTTCATGAGCAGTGTATAATGCCCTAATGGGCATTGCAGAGATGGTGTTTCTCTGCTCTTGATATGCTTTGTAAAATCCAAGTACTAGAGGCCCTTGTATGGCTGCTGCTAAATGATTGCATCCTATAACTCCTCTTAGTGATTTCCTGGGAAGAGCTCAACCTTGCTGTTGTTAACACAGGATGGAGGCAGCAGATTTGATGTTCTTTCTTGCTTTGGTCCCTTGATGTTGATCATTACCTTGAGAGTAGTTTCAGGTCGTTAGCCCAGAGACAGCCAAATATTCCATCCCTTCAGGTTTCCTATCATTTCAGTAACTTGTATACTCACTATGTCTCCTAAATAATACTATTTCTGGAGTTTTGTTATTTTTCTTATTTGTGTAGTGAATGTTAGTAGTAAAGTCACATTTTCATCTTTGTCAGCACTTGTCAACCCTACACTGGCAATTTTAAAGATTATCTAAGTGTGTATGCAAAACACACCACTTATTACAGGACTTAATTTTGTTATTTCCCTATTTAAGGCCATCATGACTACTACCATTGTAAGGCTTTAATTTGAATTTTTAATAAAGGCTTTGATCCTTAAAATAATTACAAGCATTCAATTATAATTATATATTATCAATATATATTATGCAAAGAGCTTACTCAACATGTAAGTTACTGATGTACAAGTACTCACATCATTAAATCCCTATTTTCTCAACTTTTGGAAACATACTGTTGTTATCATGTATGCAGAAACATTTTTCAGTGGTACCCAATTTTCTTTTCAATAGTGACTTAGAAGCCTTAGCCCTAAGTGCACATAAATGATTGCGGTGTTGTGGCATAAGCCGTTTCAACTTCATGTTTGTAAAACTGGCTGTTTGGTCGTATACATGCATGCACACATTTTGTGGTCTTAATTTCTGATATGCAGCCTCTGCCAACAACTTACATTATAATTGTGTGCAAACCAGGAGCCAATAGCTGAGGAATCTAGAACCTAAGATAAACCTGTAAGAAACTAAGTTCAGTAACATAACATTTTTGTATTACTGTTTAGCCTGGAGAAGAGGAGGCTCAGGGGTGACCTCATTGCTGTCTACAACTACCTGAAGGGAGGTTGTAGCCAGGTGGGGGTTGGTCTCTTTTCCCAGACAGCCAGCAACAGAACAAGGGGACACAGTCTCAAGTTGTGCCAGGAGAAGTCTAGGCTGGATGTTAGGAGGAAGTTGTTGCCAGAATGGGCTGCCCAGGGAGGTGGTGGAGTCACTATCCCTGGAGGTGTTCAAGAGGAGACTGGCTGAGGCACTTAGTGCCATGGTCTAGTTGACTGGCTAGGGCTGGGTGCTAGGTTGGACTGGATGATCTTGGAGGTCTCTTCCAACCTGGTTGATTCTATGATTCTATGATTTTTCCTTATTGCAAATGACAAAAAGTCCCTTGAAATGTGATGGAGTACCTATGCCTTTATGAAAGTTCAAGTGCATGAAGTAAAGCAACCCAAACCAGCTAGACAGGAAATGGTGGTGTTTGGTTGTTTGGTTTTCTTTTAATTATTTGTTTGGTTTGGTTTGTTTTTATTGTTTGATTGTGGTTGGATGATTGTTTGTTTGTTTATTTTATCATTTGTTTTATTGGTTTGCTTTTCTTCAATAATAAAATAAAAATAAGGCTGAGAAAATTATTTTATAGAAATTCAAACTTCTTTTGAACTAGAGCAGACATTTGCATTTGGGGAGTGTCCACAAAGAATATTTATTTCTTTATCTCAGCTCTCAAAACATGAAAAGATGTTTCTAGTTCAGCACAGTAGTTTGTTCCTGGGGAGCCTTGTTTCTTTATCCTACCTTTCAAGTTGTTATTCTTCATGGAGCACAGAATAGAATAGAATAGAATCAACCAGGCTGGAAGAGACCTTCAAGATCATCCAGTCCAAGTGCCCCACAGGAATTTCCTCTCCCTTGTATCCTGCCCTGGAAGATGAGGAGAATAAATGTAGCACACCTCCTCACTTACTGATTCCTCTTCATTTATCCCTTTTTAGCATAATGAGGAAAGGGACATGTTATCACAGGTAATAACATCCTGTGACTTCTTTAAGAGTTAATGTTTTATGCAAAATACTGCAACTACCTTAGGTTACCTACCACAGCCTCTTTCTCCTGTGCTACCAATCTAAATCACTGACCTCTGAACTAGAAGTGATTATGGTAATTTTGTTTGACATGTGAAAACACAATATCAGTCAGTGTTACAGAGTAAACATGGCATGCTTGCCAGTTTAGTCTATAAATATACCTCTATGAAATTGAAAGCAGTTGAGAGTGAATGAAGTACAAGGTAATAGTGAAACATAAGAGTACCAATGATAATTGGGAGCTCTGCAAGTCTGATTTGTTAAATGCCAAGAAATACAATTCATTAAGTGAGAAAGAAAACTTCTTAGGATTAGGGGAAAAAAAGTGATTAAAAAGGGAAGTTAATCAGCAAGGGAGTAATAAGGATGAACAATAGATAGATAAAAATGGGAAAGTTGAAAGCACTGCATGTCAGGAAATGGGGAAGAGCTAAATGATTGTATCGAGATGAACAATTATGAATTATTGTAGTTTTCTTTACAAACTGTTTGGCAGTGGTGAAATTCTGAAAAGGGCATAGATCTAATCATAGCTAGCTTTGGTAAAGAACAGTGGAAGCAAAGTTGAAATCATAATTTAAAAAATGCCAAAGAAGAGAGAAGCTGCAACACAGAGATAATGAAACACTCTTGATTTTTACAACTAATTAATGCATTGAATAATTTGATAGAAAGTGGAAAAAAATTAACTGCAGGTAGCTTACACCACACAGAATCTTCCCTCTCTGGATATGGTGGTGTCTGAATGACTGGTGTGGATTTATAATCAATTAAGGTCAACCTACCTGGGTTCAAACAGTCATGTGAATGAATACTAATATTTAAGACTACATAAATGCAATGACTAGGATATGTATAGATGAGGTAAACTGATAGCTGTACTGGACAAAATCATGATAAAGTTGACATGGGAAACAGCTGCAGGTTAACTAGTGGAAAATTTGTTATAGTAGTGGAGAGGAAGTCTCATCTCATTTTTAATATTCTGAGAGAATAACAGGTCCAGCTGATTTATGCCTTTGCCTTTGTATTATGCACTTAAGGCTGTCAGACAGCATTTCAGAAAAGGAGATGATGCTTTTGAGTGAACAAATGAACAGAATCAGTGTATGCATGTATCATATAAAATCATGTTAAATAGACCAAAAATAAAAACCAGGACAATTGATCTCTAGAAGATCCTGAGGGAACAGTCTCAGTGTGATGCTTGCTCTGGTGTATGGAAGAAGGTGCAGGTCCTTGTGTCTAATGAGGGGATTAGAGACGTTCAGATCAATGTTATATTTGCTTGCTTCAATTCTTCTTATGTACAGATATCCTCCAGGTTTGAATCTTGACCTCTTTGCACATTTTCACTTCTGATCCCGCTCAGACCCAGTTAGCTAATGAGGTATAAGATCATTGCCTGAGGTGGAAAGACTATGGCACATCAGAATTCACAGTAATGTTGTTTCACACTCGAGTGGAATTGGCAGTGAAGGAGTTGCCAAATCTGCTGTACCTTACAATTAATATTTTAAGTACATATTGAAGATGCATATGTCTTTTTCTACTCTTCACTACTCTATCACTTTCTAATGTATCAAATAAAGGGAAATAGAAATATATTTTTTCAGGTACAATTAAAAGTCTGTTATGCAGCATGTTGCACTTCACAATTATCTGTGTGTCTGTAGCTAAAATGGCTAAAGATTTTTAGTTGTGCTTAATGTTAGGTTGAATTTTTAAATGAAAACCTTACTCAATATTTTAGGCTATTTTTTCCTTATCTCGAGGCAGTGTGCCTGACGAATGATACCAAAATAATCTGCAGGATGACTTCTAGAGTAAAAGCTGTGCTGAGACATAGTATAGTTAGTCTAAATTGTGTTGGTGGTTTTACAATGTGTTTCCTATATGTAAAGTAATGCCCACTTAGGAAGGAATTAGCTTTTCTTTTTTCCATTGTTTGTATTTCCGCTGGTTCTCATCACTGGAACATATATCTAACAATTAATGTTGCTGATTATTTTTTATTTTGATTTTTAGTGATAAATGACATCAACCAAATCAAATCTGTGCCCTTTACAATGAAAGGAAATACAGGACTCGCGCAACATCCATCCTTTAGTTCTCTATTATCTCTCCAAATGGTATTCCACTGGTACACAATGAATATATATTAACCCTGCTGTGCTGCTTTAAGCAGAAGCTTCTGGTTTTTTAATGTGGATTGTTCTAAGAGTAATGGATCCATAACAGAATCAGAGAGCATGGTGCATCAACTGGGAGTGCGGGCTGTGTGCCTTTGATACCTCAGTTTGCTTCAAGCATACCAGAGGAGTACATGATGAGAGCATGCAGCTGCCTTATTAAACAGATCTCCTTTCAAATCTCTTGTGCAACCAAGTGCTGTGTCCTCCTCATGGCAATATGGGGCATTCTTCCATGCTGCGTCCCTGCTGGGGGTGAATGTACTGCAAGAGCAAAAAATGTTAGACAAATGTGTCTAATTTTAGAGAAGATAGTTGAAATTTAGGTTCCTCTGATTCAAACGTACATTAAGTGTACCAAATGTAGTGTAATGGTTTAGCACAAGGGCTAAACCACCTCCTCCCCCAACACAAAAGTGAGGGGAAGAGTAACACACACAACTCAGGGTTGAGTTAGAGAAATAAGAGTTTAATGTAACATAAGATATCATAAGCACAGTGCACAATTACCTTAGCTATTAATCTAACTAATAATACAATACATGTTTACTTAGCTTAGCCTATTTGCAGAAGAACTGCAGTAAAATACACAGGGTTAAAAAACAGAGCATAAACCAGAAAGCCAAACCCAGCAGCTACCTGTCTCCCCCTCTTTCCACCACCATGCCTGCAGAAAAGAGACCATGCCCAAGAATCCATAACTGAGAAGCAGCAACTGGAGCAGGAAGCCTCCCATATTGCAGTCTGAACTTCAAGCCTCATAATCCTTTACTCCTGTTAGCACTTTCATTTTTGAAGCTGGCACAGCTGTAGCATGAAACAAATAACTGCAGCAGGTTCAACCCAATCACAGGGGGCCAGATAAATCAGTAGAAAATTAGATTACTGCAGTGAGTCCACTTAGAATATTCTAAAGGAAATACTTTCTCATTGTGAACTGTGTACTGAACTTCCTCATTGTATGACTTAATTACATTGTTCAGCATGCATCAATTGATAGATATATGATTGCTACTCTTCACCTTCTTTACATTTTAAAGGGCCTTTTGTGTCTCAGTAATAACACAGAGCTCTCCAAGTTGGAATGAACAGTTGAGATGTTTAAGCTTACTTGAATGATTCATTTATTAGCTAGCACCTGAAAACTAGCAATCTCAGAGGAAATTATAAGGAATAGTCAATAATTTTCATATAATCAACAGAAAATGCTACAAAATCTGTCACTTTCTAGGTGCCAACGCAAGTCAAGTGGGATATATTGCTGTGGAACATTGTAGCTATGAGCAGCTGGAGTTCATAGCAGATTACTGGTTTAAACCCAATCTAGAAATATCACTTTGTTCATCATTTTCAAGTGCCCTTTTGGATTGAACTTGGTTTTTCAAATACCTCTGCTGATGCTCATGGCCCAGATCTGTTGTGTCAAGAGCAAATATTTAGCTGAAGGTAGGTCTCTCATATTTCAGCTCTATCTGATTCTAACTGTAGTGGGTGTTTCTTAGCAAGAACAGAAAAAGTCAGGAGTCTGGCTTAATGCATGGATGACTTTGTCCACAACCTTTTAGTTTGCCTTCTCCCCCCCACCCCAGGATACTTCATTACTTGGAGCTGGATTTTGCATTAGTAGGGTGCTCTCACACAGGGATTGTTTAAAATAGTGTATATATCTTTAAAACAGAATACTTACTTTTTTACATCTTTAATGTCTCTGAAGTCTCAGCTGAAGAACAGCTCACAAATAAAATTCAGTGTGGATTGCCATGCACAGTGTTTGTTACCTGGGATAGGAAGTAAGGGAGTACAGAGAACTTTGCAAAAGGAAAAGGTTTGGTCCTACAAGGAAATCTGATTAAGGAAGATGCAGGAACCTCTAACTGGAATCTTGTCTTTGTATGGAGACTGATGTGTAAAAAACTTCTGCTACTCAAGTGATGATTTCAGGCTAGAGACAGAAAGTGAAGAATTGTACTCATCTGGTAAGGCATGTGGTGGCCAGGAGGAGGTTGCTCTCTTCTCTCAGGTGGCCAGCACCAGAACGAGAGGACACAGCCTCAGGCTGCGCCAGGGGAAATTTAGGCTGGAGGTGAGGAGAAAGTTCTTCACTGAGAGAGTTATTGGACACTGGAATGGGCTGCCCAGGGAGGTGGTGGAGTCGCCGTCCCTGGGGCTGCTCAAGGCAAGGTTGGATGTGGCACTTGGTGCCATGGTCTAGCCTTGAGCTCTGTGGTGAAGGGTTGGACTTGATGATCTGTGAGGTCTCTTCCAACCTTGGTGATACTGTGATATATATGATGCATAGTAATTACCATCAAAACAGGTATTGGACTTCCACTTTTTATGTTTCCTTCCTTTGCTGGTATGTGTTTTGTTGGAGTCTCACAAACTGAGGTACAGAACTCCTACAAAATCTTCAGTATTGCTCTGTCCTCAACTGTTTTCTGTCTGCCTTTACATCACCACAGCTTACTGACATCTGTCACTTATCAAGTGGGCCATTAGGTCTCTTTCCACCTGATATCTATGATGTAATACATCCATTCGAGTTAACTTCCAGAGAGTAATCAGTATGTAGAGGGCAGAGGCTGCATTGTTTACAAAACCATAAATGCACATTGATTTTCGTGATAAATTTGGAAGCAGTATTAACTTAACAAACTTCTATCACCACTTAGAAATTTATCCTTGTTTGCACTGTCCCTGCTGCTCCTCTCTGGTCTTATCTGTGCAGGGATTCTGCCGGGCTCTGAGTATTAGCTGAGCACAGAGGGAAGGGTGTATGTGACTGGGGACCCAGCAGTCACATTACTGTCCAGAATCCCAATTCTGAAAGCAGAGGCTGGACTCAAATTTATGAAAACTGGCAGAACTTGAGTCACAACATCTGTGGATTAGTATATGGCATTATTGTAGACTTTGGTGTTTGCTCTGATGACTTAAGCTCCAACTTTTGTTTTGATGTTTTGATGAAAGCAAATAAATTTCAGTAGAGTTTTCCAAATGAGTAATATCCTTAAAGCATATTGAAAATTAAAACAAATAATAATAATGAGTTCTAACTTTGGAATATTGTTGTCAGCAGAGCTTCTTGTACTTTGTGTTCTAAAGCTCTCTTGGCATTGGTAGCCAGTGTGAAAAGGAAAAGCTAGAAAGACACTAGCACTTCAAATGTGGTTATTATCATTTAAAATCACTAACATCTTAGAAGATCATAGCATCATTTAGCAGAGTTTGTTGGCACTGAAAGACCATACAGTTGGCTTATGATTTATACAAGTATAAATGAACTTGCAGGTCTCTTGCCCAAAGTTAGTTTGGGCATTGATTTTGATCTACTCTGTATTAGTAGTCTATGGCTGTTAGTTTTTACTATGTCTCTCATGAATATGTAAACTGGGATAGGGAATGCTGTTGCTGATGCAATGAACCCTGAGGGTTTGTGGTGACCACACTGCCATTGCCAGCTCCCAGTTCAGAGATCTCCTAAAAGTCATTGTCCTTCAGCTTGCCCACTTTGGCTTTCTGTGTGCATAAAGAGAAAGCTTCCAGACACTTCTGCTGCTCATCCAGCTCTATTTCTTCATATTTCTTCTGAAGGTCCGCCAGTTTTGCATCTGCAGAGCTGTTGGGGCTTGGCTCTTTGGCCACACCTGGAGCTATGTTGAGGGCTGGCTACACTGTCTTCCTCTTGTGTGGCATGGTCTAATTTTCCACCCAGCATCAGGATATTTAATAATAATCATTCAAGGCTATTAATGTACGATGTGTGGTATGCAAAAACTGGATTTTTTTGGGCTGATTTGTCACAGAGCTAATACAAAGTTCATTTTTCATAGAATCCTGCCTAGTGTATAAAGGACTTCTCTGTGCAGACTTTGTATAAACATTTTTTCTTATAATGTTTAATTATCCAAACATCTCAACTGAATTTGTAGTGGATTTTGACACATGCATCAATTAGCATGCATGATTAACTTTGATAACAAAGGAAAACTCTTTATAATTGTTGCTGATCAATTATTGTTTTTACTTAGAAAACTTCCTATAATGAAGATAAGGAACAGAAAGTTAGGCCATTGGACAGTATGAAAATGTTGGCATCAGCTGTATCTGGGGTTGTTGTACATGCTTAGTAATCTAGTGATCTTCTCAAAAACTCAAATGGGTATTCCATTCTTTTTGACCTTCTGTGACTTAGAATCATAGTGTCATAGAATCAAGCAGGTTGGAAGAGACCTCCAAGATCATCCAGTCCAACCTAGCACCCAGCCCTAGCCAGTCAACTAGACCATGGCACTAAGTGCCTCATCCAGGCTTTTCTTGAACACCTCCAGGGATGGTGACTCCACCTCCTCCCTGGGCAGCCCATTCCAATGGCAAATGACTTAATTTGGTGGGGGGGAAAAAAAAAAAACAAATAAGCAATGGAACTATGTTTAAATTTTAAGGTCAAAGTAGAAAACTTCTGTAGCTTACTGGAAAGCCAGGAATACATGAAAATAGTAGCTGAATCTTATAGCTAAGCTAATGTGTTTCACGCTTGAAAGGCAGATTCTGAAAAGTTCTTTGCTTGAGTACTCATTCCAAGGCTTGCTGAATTACAGAGATAAAAAAGCTGCAGAATAACATGAGTGAAGTGCAGGTGATGACAGCATGATCCCTGCACTTTTTCTGGAGACCTTGTAGAATATATAGGGCACTACTCTGAGTGGCATGAGGAATTAGAAGCATAGATGTAGTATTGTTTTGCCTGGAGATGAGGAGTCTGCTCAGGAATAAAAAGGGATATTCTCCATAGCTCCATGTCCCACACTAAGAATGTGGTATGGAAGTCTTTAGATGTTAAAGCAATGATATGTTATTTTGGGAGATAAACTAAGAAACTGATCCATAGTAGCACTCCCAGAGATTAAGCGAAGTTGAGCTTTATGCTTGCCTGTGTCTGTGTTTCCTGATTTGCATTCAGCAAGCTCTGAGAAGACTGAAATATCCTGTTCTGTGTTGCCAAATTTCATTATTTCATTCTGAGTTATCTGATACATGGAACCTTTTTCAGGTTGACTAGGTTCTTCAGTTTGTTGGAAAATATAGGCTTTCTCTCTCTCTCTTTTTTCCCCTTATCATTTCTGGAGTCAGTTGGTATCATGGTAACCATAGTAAAGTAAATGATTTCTGACCCTTCCTTTCAGATAGAGAAATAGCTACAGAATTGCAGAGTGTTTTAACCTTTATAAACTTTAAATGAGGTTAATGCTTAAATGTTAACACTTCATCATCAAGTGCTATAAAAAAACCCCTATGAGTAGTTGCAGAATCTGCTGAGTTGCTGTTAGAGAGGACAAATCTGGTAGGGAAAAAAATAAAAAAGAAAACTGGATTAACAAAACTCCATTTATAAATCTGTAGATTTAAAATCACCTAAAATCTTTGTGATGTTCTACTCTGGCCTCTTGTCTAGAGAGACAGAAATTCATCCTGTAATGAATTTTAGATTAAAATATATACTTTTTACAAGCCGTGCTATACAAGTTTTCAAAGACAACCAAGTCAGGTATCTCATAAATCATAGTACCTTGGGAATCTTGTGTTTTTATCTGCAAGAACACACTTGATGACAATCAGCTCCTGATTGCAAAGGTCGCAAAGCTGCTTTTAGCCGTATTGCCTGTAACGTTGAGTGAAAGATTTTGTGTGATGGACATTGTGTAAAAATGTGCCCACTCAAGCTAATAAAAGTCTGCTTTTCTGTCACCTTAAATAGACCTGAAGATGTTATTCTATTCATTCTTAGCAAGTTCAGTGAGAGTCTGTCCCTGAGGTATTTATTGTATGTAATTGTGAGAAAAGAGTGGCTGTCTAATAAGCCACGGTGAAATGCTCTTTGATATTGACTGATTTTAATCATACAATAATCAAAGTGCCCTGCTAGAGGTCCCATTATTTAAAGAATATTGCTTTTAATTTCATTCTTAATTTTTCTTGTGTTTTTAAAAACAAAACTCTTTTTCCAAATTTGTTTTTAGCACTTTTTTGTCTGTTTGTCTATGTGGTAAATTATTCTAGCTCCTTCCTAATCTCAGAAGTTTAAGAGAAGAGTTTAGTTTTCATTCTTTCCTCCAGGTTGCCTGGTGATCCAATTCCTGAGCAACCTGATCTAATTAAACCTGCTCTGAGCAGTGTCTTGGGCTAGGTGACCTCCAGGGAAGTCCTTTCTAATCCAAGTTGCTCTATCATTCTATCATATAAGAAACATTGATTCTATACTGCAATAAAACCTTTTATGAGCTGGTAGCCATGAGGGAGTATTATAGATTGGTCATATATAATTTGTGAATGACTGCTCTAGATCATTATTACAGGGCTAGAAAGGACAGAAATTCACAGCAAGCATGAGTACAAATCAATGTCCTAAAGATGTTTGGAGAAAAAGTTCTTTTTGTTTTGTGGGTTGTTTTTCTTTTCAACAGCTATTGGCATGTATATTTATTTTGAGTCTGCTTTAGCAGTAATCTTATCTCTATGAGTGATTACAAGTGTAAAAATATTCAGCGTGCTGCAGTAATTAATAGTGTGAAGTGGTTTGCAATTTCAAGTAAGTGTAATATTTATTTTCAGTTACTTCTTTAACACATCGCACATTTTTGCTGAGTTATAATAGATCTAGGTCATCAGTTCTTGAGCTGTAGAGAGAAAGCACTGTTTTCTCTGTCACTTGGTGTGCAATGTTGATACATTCTGACTTGGAACTTACATATATATATGATAATAGAAGAGTTTTCAGGTAGTATTTTAACTGTTAGAAGGAACAAATTAATACTGTTCTTTCAGTAGCTACTCATTTGTCTGTGCTTATCCCATTGGTCATCAAAACCAAACCCTCAGTAAGGTACTTCTACTTCTTAATTGTTTCCTTGTGTTGTGTTGTCAAATAGAATTGTTCTAAATTCTAAACAGTCTAAAACTGAAAGGAGGCAGTTCTTTCTTCCTAACATGACCTCCCCTTGCAGTCAGTCGTAGTTCTATATACAGTAGGGTTTGGCCAAGTGCATCCAGATACATCCAGTGCAATTTGTCTTCTGTCCTGCAGCGATGTTCATAAATTTGCATGCTGCACTATCTGACCAGGGCTGGATTCAGCCAACTGTTAAAACTTGCATCAAAGTCTGCTCACATTATTATTTGAGCTGTTCTTGTTTCATGACATCATTTAAAATTTTTGTTTCAGTAATGAAGAAGAGATGCCCTTTTAAAAAAGAGAAGTTAGTCTTAGAATCATCATCACAGAATCAAGCAGGTTGGAAGAGAACTCCAGGATTATCCAGTCCAACCTATCCTCCAACCCTAGCCAGTCAACTACACCATGGCACTAAGTGCCTCAGCCAGGCTTTTCTTGAACACCTCCAGGGACGCCAACTCCACCACCTCCCTGGGCAGCCCATTCCAATGCCAATCACTCTCTCTGTGAAGAACTCCCTCCTAACATCCAGCCTAAACTTCCCCCTGGCACAACTTGAGACTGTGTCCCCTTGTTCTATTGCTGGTTGCCTGGGAGAAGAGAACAACCTGGCTACAACCTCCCTTCAGGTAGTTGTAGACAGCCCCACATTCTCAGCCTAGGTTAGGCCCACCTATCTTTTGCACTATGGATATATTTCTGTTTAAACCATTGAACTGGGTTATAGTACTTTACAAATATATATGTATATATATGTGTGTGTGTGTATTCACCATTCTTTCACCATAGATGAGGTATTCTTGTTTTCTCTGAATACTGTTTTCTTTTTTTTTCACTGAAACGTCAGTATTTCATAATTTTATGAAGTTATTACTTAATTTTATTAATAGACTTCTGTAATCAGCCATAAGTATGACATGAAAGTCTGCAAAGAAGGCAATTTATTCAGTGTTCACCATTCTTGCATTAATTTTTCCTGTATATGAAATGTATCAGTGGGATTTCTTCATTACTGCTGGTGCTTGCTTCTTGTTTCCTTGCTGGGGCATTTTTTTGTTGTTTCAAATAGGATTCTGAAAAAGGCTGAAGGTGTTGTGTAATTCAGAGGGAACATTAAGAAATAGTTTGAAGCTGTTTTTAAGAGTCTTCTTTGGAAAAGAGGTTTCTAATTATTTGCTAAACACTGAAAATGTAAAGAAAAGCTGCTTATTTATTTTTAAATGGTCATTACTCTGAGAGATCAGACCATTAAAAAAAAGACTTTTCATATTGAAGTTAGTTGTGCAAGTCTGAAATATCACAAGTGACTGTTTTTAGAGGTCTGAGTACAAATGAAGGGGGAAAAAAAGCTTTTTTGCCAAAGGTTGATTTCCATTCCCTAGCAGATGACAGGCAGATACCACTATAAGTGAGAGTGAATATCAAATTAGGAAGAATTTGTCATTCACAACAGAAGCCACTGGAAGAAAGAGACTAAACTACTCTGCCAAGCAATGTTTATATTTTTTGTTCCCCAGTTCAGATTGAAACAAGTCTCATGCTGCTGCTTTCTGCTTGGTGGAGAGAATAGAGGGCTCTGCTTGTACTGCTCTCTGTGCAGCACACAGCCACAGCACTGGGATGGTAATTGTGTGACACATGCTGACTGTAAACTTCCTAAACTAGAGGTGTGATGTGTGTCTGTTTATCTGCTGAAAGGTTAGGCAATAAACATATGGAGTTATGCTGTGTGTATTTGTTATAAAATTAGAAGCTTTTCTCTGTAATCCATTTTAAAAAGTGAATTAAGAACACAAAAATGTTAGTTTCAGAGGACCTTTTAATGATTCTAATTCAGGGAACCTTTAACAAAGGTCTCACCCATTTTCTAGCAGTTCAGAGGCTCCTGTTGGGCACAGCTGAGATAAGTGATGGAAGATACATGTTCCAACTATTGAAACAAAACAAGAGTCAGGTATAATTTGTATGGGGAGCATTATTCACCATGAAAGGAATAGCTGATAGTCCTTATCAGGGGGACAGCAGGGTCATCCTGGCAATGGACCCACAGCGACAAGAGAGAGTGTGGATGACAGCACACTGAAAGAGTGAAATTAGGAGACAAACTGGTCTCTGTGCCATATGACTCGTTGCTTGGCACCCTTCCTGTATCAGCTAGTCAGTCCACAGCTTTGGAGCATCATCTTGCTTTCTCCTTGTGTCCTTGAGACAACTGACAGAAACTGCAAATTTAAGATTTGTCTTAGGCCTGTACCGAGAAAGGGACATCAACATTTGTGTGTCTACTTTATTAAGTGGAAGGTTTTCAACTTTTAAGAGACTTGCTAAACAGATGGCTAAGTTCTCCCCTGAAGCTATTTCAACTCATAATATGGTTGCTCTTGGAAAAATTGCTATTGCTCTGGTATGTGCATATTGCTTTTTCAAGATACATAATAAGGTAAAGCTCTCCACTTTACTGGAGACTTCAAATGAATCCATAAAGTTGAGTCTTATAAATATTCTCTATTTCGACTGGCTAGATATTTCACCACTTTCCTGCAGGTTGTAAACAGGAGAGAATAGGAATTGCCAACAAATCAAATTATAGAACATTGAAAGTGTCAGAGTGCTAGTGTTCATTATGCTCGCTCACAGAATATATGAGTCATTAAAATTCTGATATTGCTTCAGAAAGACGGAGTTTGTAATGAGAATAAAAAACAACATTACTTTCATTTCTCTTTCTGGCAATGATTGTTGGGAAAATTAAGGATAATACCAAAATGATTACCTGTTTCTCATGCAGTCTTAGATTTTCAAGCCGAAATGCCCTGCTTGATGGAAATGCCAGGTACAACACACTCTGAACAGGTGCAGTGAAAAAGTGCTAATCTTTTCAGAATTACAAGTAAAAGAGCTCACATTTTGTTATAAATTCTCTCATAATTTCAATTCTCTCAAGTCTCTGTTTCCTTAGGTTGAAGTTTGTTGGGTTTTTTTTCTCAGAAAAAAATGTGTTTTGAAAGGTTTTTTATGTTTTCCATTCATAACAGACTACCTGAGTGCATACAAGGCTTGTGCTGGATGCTGTGTTCTGGTACAAATTGCTAAGTGTCCATATGCACTCTGCCCCCTTTTTTCAAGAATCACAAATTCAGGTGACATTCACCTGGCTTATTTTCTTCACCTATTAGTACAGATCAACAGCACAAGTATTTAGCAGAATACTGCCTTAACCACTCATGCATTAGTGGTGCTTACATTCTCATGTTAGTTTCGAGTGCAAGACTGCTCATTGGCTGTCTTTGCACGTCAGTGCTGTGCATATCTCTTTCAGTTGCTGCTTGAAACAAGGTAACTGCTATGTTACCTCCTTCCCTTGAGGAAACAAATTTGTACTAAAATAATGAAATTACTGTTTCTGGCCCTGTCTGTGGATGTTACTGAGCTATTCCATACTTACATGCATTATGCAACTTTGCAGCATCAGCTGGTCTCTGCAAGAGGTGATTCAGAACCAGCAATTTTGTCCAACTTCTGAGTCTGCAAGCACAGCTGGTAAAATGCTTGATCGTTTTAGGTATTTCTATGTGCTGTGTTCATGGACACTTTGTGGTCTGTCCCAGATTTCCAAAATACCAGTGCAACTCTGCACCTCCAGGTTTATAAGTGGCAAAAAAATACTTTACATTCTCTTTGTAATCTTATCTTAGTTTAAAATCCTGGAATCACAGCTTTGGGAGTATTTCCTAAGACTCAATGAAGGAGAAATATCACAACAATAGCAGGTTTCATGGTTTTCTGGAGTGGTCTAGTAACCTTTAAGAACTGCCAGCAAATTATACAAACTATGAACTGCTGTGTTTCTGTCGTGCAGAAAAATCTCTGCATCAACTTTTTCACCTTACTCCTTGTGCCCACTTGTTTTACCAGGTTGCTGTCTGTGCAGTACTCTTAATATGTTGTTTGAAAATATACCTTGTAAATTCTTTCAAGATGATATTATGTTCAGAATACAGCTGTAGATTGTTACAAGAATACTTAAGCTCCTACAGTAAAGTCACCTAACAGGTAATTTGAGGGCTAGGAGAGCAACTTAATTGCAGACACTAAAGGAACTGTAGCCACTTGTCATGAGTCTTGCTTTTGAAGTGAACAGCTACTGGTTAGTGAAAAAGCTAGATTAATTCCATTGCTCCCTACACCTTTCCAGATAAAATCAGTGATACAAATAGTGAAATGCAGACTAATGGCAGCCACGACTATGTCTGTGATTGATATAAACTGACTGGATAGAAAAGAATTATGTTTAATGAAGAATGCAATGTAAGAAGTTTTTCTTATTTAATGGGTTTCTAGTCATAATTTGATGCATCTGATATCCAATTCTGTTATGATTTTGGTTTTTATTTCAGAATCACAGGAAATATTTATTTCCAACTTTTTTTTTTTTAAACACTAACCAATAATTTCAAAGAGCCATTTATTCAAGGAAATAAAATAAGAGACATTTGAGATGATCTCTAAGTGTTCTTGAAGTGAGAAAATAAAGTGTAATTGCTTGTACTATATTGTATCTGTAGCTGGAATGGCACCTGTTCACTGAAGGCCATGACATGCTTATGTTTACTGAGCTGAAATTTGCTGACCTGTTATAAAGGTTACATTGTGGTGATCTTTAGCAACTTTGTAAAAGGTATGTGTCGTAATTTGGGTGTTCCCTGCCCCCCCACACTTTAGAAATCACCCAGACTAGGCTCAACCGGCTCTGGGAATATGAATGAAGCTTGTATTTACAGCTAGCACAATATACAAGCTGATATTTACAGTATATACAGTTATAGACAGAAATAGACAAGGTAAAAGGTAATACAGAAACACAGCAGCCCTCCCAGAAACCTGAGTCCCCAAGAGGGGGTCTCAGCCACCCCTTCACCTTCCCCCTACCCCTCTCAACCTTACCCCAGTCCCAAGGAAGAATGGAGGTTCAGCCAGGGGGTTAGGAAGCAAAGTGGATTAGTCCAAAATGGAGGGTGAGGTTAGAGAATAAGATGCAGCTCAGCCAGTTCCCCAGCAGAAGAGAGAGGAGTCTCCCTTATTTATGTTTTGCTTTTGTTCTTATACATCTCAGCAAGCCTATGAGGGAAGTAGACATCACCACTGTTTTCCTTTCACAGCCTGTAATCTAACTCTTCTCACCAGAACATTCTAGCTAGCTTCAAACTAGCACAGTATGTGTGTGTTTGTTTTAAACATAAGGTATGCAGGGGATTAACTTCTTTATTTACTGTGTCAGGAAAAAAATAGAGATTTCTTTTAAAAATGTGCTCATGCAGATGAGTAGGAATTAAAAATAATTCATTTTCTTACAGTGAGTCCCTAAATATTACAGGATCCAATCAATTTAAATCAGTTGCAACTTTAAAACAGTTAAATTCAATCACTGTAATGTTTGCTGTTCAGTGTCTGTTCATGTCAGATTTCTAAAACTTCCTTAGGATGAATATGTTATGTAACATAATCTTCCACATCCAAGAATCCAGAAGAAACAGGTCTCTTTAATCAGCAGAGAGATAGAGGTATAGGCACATGATAATAATGTCATGTTCCTGCTTTGGAATCTTGCATTTAGAAACCACCATAATTAAATGTATCTGTATATTGCAGCAAAATGCAGAATTGTGATTTCTTTTCATGATTCCAAGAGAAAGAGTTTAGATACTAGTCAGCAGAGCTCTACACCAAGAAAACCAAATACTGTAATTTTCTTTTGTAGATCTACTTAGTAAAATATATTCTTCTGTATCTGTCTGTCTAGGGTGTGGTCTGATGCAGTGCCTGTAAGTATTTAACTCTGAGAAGTTCACTGATAGACTACATTAGATTCTGGGGAAGGGCAGAAGGGAAAGGGACTAAGAGAGGTAACTTAAGTATGCTGAGTCTGTGAAGACTATAGTTTTAATAGGACTCATTTGATCTCATCTCTGTCTAGAACATTTTATTTCATCTCTATCTAATGGTACAGATGAATTATTTCCTACCTGCTCTGAGGTATCTTTATTGACAACAGAGAAACCTTAGGAGACTAGTTTAGATGTGTTCACAGTAAGTGCTGGTCAGAGGAGTCCCACATCATTTTTCTCTTACAAGTCTTATTTCCACCTCAGAAGTAAGCCCTGTATGTGAGAGGCACAGATAACTAGAAGGTGAGAGGTAAGGCAGAAGGTTGTTTTGCATCCTTTGGGATGCTTTAGCTTTTTATGAATCTGTGCTTAGCAATCTGAATGTATGAACCCTTTTAATTAGCTGTGGTCAGTTTATGAGCTTATAGTCAGGCTTGCAGAATTATGAATTCATGGTCTCAAATTTTCTGTTCTGACAGTTTGGTTTTGTTTTATTTCTTGAACTTTGGTTGTTTGCTAAATAAGTTACAAAAATATTTACAAATTTATTGAAAAAAATATTTTTCCAGAAGGTAATGAAAAAAAAAAATCTATCATCTGTCTCGCTCAGGAATTTTAGTATGTTGTGACAAAAGTGATCTAGATAGTTTGTAAGTAGTGAGTGTTAGATTGAGTTAATCTGGATATAAATATCAGTCAAGTTAGTAGTTGAATTTGATTTTTCACTGTCTGAGAGTCACCTATTTTGTCAGAAATAATCCCAGAATCAGAATGATTTGGGTTGGATGACCTCCAAAGGTCATCTAGTCCAACCTCCTTGCAGTGAGCAGGGACGTCCTTCACTAGGTCAGGTTGCTCAGAGCCTTGTTGAGCCTGACCTTGAACATCTCTTAAGAATGAGCCCTCAACTACTTTCCTGGGTGACCTGTTCCAGCACCCTCATGTTAAAGATCTTGTTCTTTACATCCAATCTAAATCTACTCTTCTCTAATTTCGAACCATTGTCCCTCATCCTATCACTCCAGGCCTTCATAAACAGTCTCTTTCACCATCCTTCTTATGGGCCCCTATCAAGTACTGGAAGGTTGCTATTAGGTATCCCTGGAGCTTTTCCTGGTCCGGGCTGAACAACCTTGGCTCCATCAGCCTGTCCTCGTAGGTGAGGTGTTCTAGCTCAGGGGCCTCAAACTACAGCCTGTGGGCTGGATACAGCCCACCAGGGTCCTCAATCCGGCCCGTTGGTATTTACAGAACCCCCCTGCCCCCTCCTCCTCTGGGGGCTGGGGGGAAACCAAGCAGCCACTTCCTGCCGCTTAATCCCCTCACCAGCCTCCGCAGCCCCCACGCACCCACCGGGATTGGGCCGGAACCAAGCTGTAATCTGGCCCCCGACACTACTGGGCTGGAACCAAACTATAGTCTGACCCCTGACACTACTGGGCTGGAACCAAACTGTAGTCTGGCCCCCAACAGTGTCTGAGGGCCAGTGAACCAGCCCCCTGTTTAAAAAGTCTGAGGACCCCTGTTCTAGCTGCTTGATCACTTTTGTCACCCTCCTCTGGACCCACTCAGATGAGAAGCAGAAACAAAAAGATAAAAGATGAGGTAAAACATTAAACCCCCCCAAAACCATCTTTCCTGTAACTGTAGTAATTTAGTTACCTCGCTCTCTTTCTAGAGTGTGAATCCTGCCAAATTTTGCTGGATGATGTGTGATAGGTCTGGCATATTTTTTCCTTAGCCTGATAAGGACATGCTCTTCAATTCTTAATTTGTGATAGTAGTGGGAAAATGTCAGTGAAGTGAACCGAAATGTCACTGTCCTTAGGCTTCTTATGAAATGTCTCTTTAGCACACCTTTGATGTTTATTATTTTGTCAACTCTTTCATTTGTGTGTTAGTCAGCTGGTTATTAAATTTAAAGAAGGCCTCTGTTTCCTCATTACAACTGATAATACTGCAAGGTTGAAATGCTGGCATTCAAGCCTTTCTAACTTCCAAAGACATGGTCAGCCTTCTGGGCTAATGCATCATTGACTGGAGTCTTTCCACGTGAGAACATCTCATTTCAGACTTAGCTTCAGAGGTAAGACAAACAATAATCCCTTTGATCATTCTCTCGTTGCCATGATAGATTCCTCAAGTTAAAATAGCTGCCCATCTTTTCTGACCCTGGCTTTGATTCTGAAATGGGGCTGGGAGTTGTGTGAGAGGGTTTGGCCTTTTCTTGTTTTGCCTTGTTGCTTTCAAACAAAAGGAGAGATGTTGTAGATTACTAAAAACTGTATTTCTCTCTCTTTTTTTTTTCTCTGTTGTTTGTATGACTTCAAAGGAAGCCTACATCTTACAGACTTACAGAAGTCTTTTATGCTTTTGGAATGCACACAGATAGCGTTAATGGTTACTGTTGCTTTTCAAAAGATGAGTGATCAGATGAAATAAGAGAAGGAAATGGGTGCGGCTTTGGCTTCTCTTTTGTCACTTCTGTAATTCCTTTGTCTCTGTGATGGTTTGGGTGTTCTGCCCCCCCCACACTTTAGAAATCACCCAGATTAGACTCAGCCGGCTCTAGAAATTGAATGCAGCTTATATTTACAGCTTAGCTCAATATACAAGCAGAGATTTACAGTATATACAGTTATAGACAGAAATAGACAAGGTAAAAGGTAATACAGAAACACAACAGCCCTCCCAGAAACCTGAGTCCCCAGGAGGGGCTCTCAACTGCCCCTTCACCCTCCCCCTAGCCCTCTCAACCTTACCCCAGTCCTAAGGAAGAATGGAGGTGCTGCCAGGGGGTTAGGAAGCAAAGTGGATTAGTCCAAAACGGAGGGTGAGGTTAGAGAGTAAGAAGCAGCTCAGCCAGTTCCCTAGCAGCAGCCCGAGTGAGAGACTGCCTTATCTATGTTTTGCTATATGTTTTTATATGTCAGCAAGCCTATGAGGGAAGTAGACATCACTATTGTTTTCCTTTTATAGCCTGTAATCTAGTTCTCACCAAAACATTCTAGCCTGCTTCAAACTAGCACAATCACTGTAAACTAATTTCTGATACATGCAAGAAGAAATGAATACACTTTTTCATAGGCTAGTAGGAAACTGATGTTTGTATCTGTTATTCTTTGGCTTGTAATGTTTATGAGGATTATACCAAACATGTATTCCACATAGGTCAGCTGTTGATTGTTCAGCTTCAAACCGTTCACCCTTGTCCTGTCTCTAGACACTGTTATGAAAAGTCCCTCTCCAGCCTTCCTGTCGGATCCCTTCATGTATTGGAAGGCAGCTCTCAGGTCCCATGGAAGTTTTCTCCAGGCTCAACAACCCCAGCTCCCTCAGCCTATCCTCGCAGCAGTGGTGTTTCAGCCCTTGGATCATCTTTGCATTTTGTCACCATGTACTTCTTTTTAGATCAAAGTTTAAGATGTGGAGCATGAGTTTGGAGACTAGATTTTTGTTCATACTCATGCACAAGTCTTCTGGAGAGTATTATCCCTTTTCTTCTTTCCAGTTTCTGTCCCATTTTATATTAGCAGAATCGGACTCTTGGAAACTGATTAACAGCTCTATGCTGTTTATTGCTTGAATCTTTTTGTTCTGAGTATGTGAATGCCTTTTTTAGAGAGGGAGGGGGCTGGGGGGCATGGTGTTACGTAACTTCAGAAAGCCCTCTTTACTGCATTGTACAGTAGCAGTGGGTAGGAGCAGCCACATGGAAAGACATTTAAGTGTCATTGTACAGCAACCTTTAATGCAATGCAAGTAGTTTTGCTGGACTTACTTAACATCTACTTTAGTTTCTGCTCAGGAAAAGGCTTGTATTTAAAATTGTCATGTTAGTTGAAAGCAGAAGATGGAGGAACACTGATTACTCATAGCTCATGTAAGGCCACCTAATAGGTGACTTTATTTGTAGATTAAGCTGGTGCAATCTAACCCTGGGATGTTGCTTTCAAGGCTGCTTTGCTTGAAGCAGCTACTATGTAAGTTACATTCCTAGATCATTAATAATGTAACTGGAATAAAAATCTGACAAGTTTAATATTTGAAGCCCTGTCTATTTGAAGGTACCTTACTACCCCAAACAAGGAATAATTAGTCTATGGTTGATTTGCATCCATTTGCATGGATGTAATTCCATGCATTGTTCTTGTGCCAGCAGACGGAAGTGTGCACGGTCTGCCTCACACCCACAGTTCTAAGAGTGTGATACAATGTGAACAACTCACAAGATCATTTTCTGTTGAAAATGTTTGCTGTGGCCAGGAGATGAGTCATCAGGATTTATCTCATATATCTACTTCTTCTAGCAGCACTCGCTGCCATGGTCTAGTTGACTGGCTAGGGCTGGGTGATAGGTTGGACTTGATGATCTTGGAGGTCTCTTCCAACCTGGTTGATTCTATTATTCTAGCATATGCCTCATTTTAGTACAGTTTACCTTGGTGCGTTTCAAATAAGCAACTTGGTGTCTGATAGCATCACAATTATTCAAGTTGTATCATAATTCTTGGCCATTTATTTTCCCTTGTATTTTTTCATAAATACATTGGTCATGAGGAATAATTTAAACAATCATCCTAGGAGGTAGTGAGTTAATGACCTTGACAAACCATTCAGCATAGTAAATGTGTTTCTTGACGACAGTAACTCTGAAGGAAAGTAATCTCTAGTATATAGTAATGCTATAAAACTGATTGGAAAATGGAAATTTCAACTGAAACCAGAGTACTGAAGATTTTTGTTTTGTTTTGTTCAAGAATTTTTGCACAAAGAAAGTGTCCCAGCTTTGTTTTGTTTAATGGAATATTGGGCTGTTTTGTCTGTGCTTGAGTAGTGTAACTATAGATTAAATGGTATAGATTTACACCAGATTTTTTAATAGTACCAGAGAGAATCAAAAACATGTTCTCTCTTGTTGAAACAGTGTTTTCATTGATACTTAAACCTGGTGCTGGAGAACCAGTAAAGGATGTATGTGTTTATTCAAAGCTTGTGAGTTCTTGTAGGTTTTCTCATAATGCTTTATGTGTTATCAAGACACATTGCAGAGTGACAGATTACAGTTCTTTATCTTATCCGATTATTAGGCTGTATCAAAAGAGAAATGATGTATAAATGAATGCATGGAAGATGGGATTTCTTTTTAGCTATAGTAGCCACTCCCACCTCTTTGGGGTCTCAGAAGATGAATTCCCTGTATTTCACAGGAAAAGTGTAAAAGTTATGCTTTATCCAACAGTAAATTTTGTAATAGACTTGGAAATTTATTTTGGTTATAAAAGTTTTGTGATTTTTTTTCCAGTTGTAAGACTGTCTCCCTGTGGTTTTCTGCTCTATTACACAAATCTTTCAGTTACAGTATTTTCATACTGTCAGACTGTATGAGAATTAGCAAGGCAAAATCATCTGAAGTATCCATAAGGAGTAACCAGAATGGAGTTATATTTAATGCTTTAGATGCCATCTCTCCTCTTTTTTTACCCCCTTCTTTTTTTACCCTTGCATCTTTAATTGATGCTAACTTGCTACGTGGTTTTCAATAGAAACTTCCACTCTTTCAATTGGTTCTCTGTGCCAAGAAAAACTGTCTGAATGAAAAATAATTAAAACGTGATAGTACGTTAGTCTGTTAGGCTGCATAAGTTGGCTTTCTTTTCCTAAACCATTTTAAATGACAGTAGATGTTTCACTTACATTTCAGGGCTCTGATGAGTCACCTTTTATGTAGGCATTCTGATGGCACTGTTGATGCCTCATTGTGACAATCTGAATATCGCTGTAATTATGCTGAAACTATTCAATAAGTAAAGTCATTGTACTAATCTCTCTGTTTTCTTTCCAAGCTCCCACTGAAACATTTAACTCAGTTCTTTTCTCCTGTTCACCTTATTCTTACACCATACTTTTGCAGGGAGAGGGAAGTGGAAGTATCAGATCGAGTCATTCAGGATTCCTGACTTATTCTTTTTCTCTCTACTACAAGAATTTCAGTAATTCAGGTGCAGTAACCATTATATCTTCATTGGACTGGTATGCCTGTACCTGTCTGTCAGTGACAAAAACTCTCCTATTTGACCTGTTGTTCAGTTGGCCTCACTTAGGTCTCGTGGGAGCAGGAAAGACATGAGCTTATACCAATATGGTACATAGGTGGTCAGTCTGTTTATTGAAGCTAAGCATGAAGCTTATATGGTGGACTTCAGTACAGGGGCTTCTACTTTTGGTAGGCTTACATAGCAGAGTATGGGCTGTCCACACACATAGAAGCAGACCTGACCAACAACCTCACTTAATCCCCCTTCATGCAGCTAGCCACAACATTTGCTTGTTCCCAGGGCTAACCAGCCTGCCCCTCACAGAGCTCAGAACTTTCTCAGCTTCTCTGATAGCCTCCCAAGGCCACTTTTCTGCAGCTGTGCCTCCTTACCAGAATGACCTAAGTCTGTTCAGTTATTCAGCCCTGCTCAAACTCCAACAACCTGTGTGATGGAAAAATGGCATTGCCTTTTTCCCAATGTCTGGTCTATTGTAATAGTTAGGATACAGCTGAAACATGTGGCTTGGAAGCTTAAATACAAATCTCTGAATGTTTTGACAAAATTTAATAGTCTGGACTTCAAAATTGATAATTTCAGAATTTGTTTCTTGAAATCTAGTTCAGTAGACTACAGGCAGTATTTTTATAGATAGGAATCACGTGGGATACAGTGCCAAGCAGGGCTTTAACAAAGCAGAATGCTTCACATGTCTTCCCAGTTTCTGTTGAGTATAGCTTCACTGTGCAGCTGACTCTAGTTGAGTTAGTAATGCCTTGCATTCCTCATATAGCTGAAAAATGTTTTCATATCTAAACCCAACCAACCAATATATAATGGACTTAACAAAGCAGCCTGAATTTATGTATGCAATCGCCGTGGGTACTGCAGTTAGTTTTTCTAACCTCATGTTAAAATATTCCAATAGTTAATTCTAACAAATAAATAATGGTCCCTGTAGAGTTTATAAGATGGGATTTCATTATTAAAAAAAACAAGACAACATAATTTTCTTTAAATCCTGTGGGACATGCAGACTTGATAATGACTTAGCATTTTTTAACACCAATGCATATCTTCACAGAATGCCTTTAGAGAATCACAGAATGGTAGGTGTTGGAAGGGACCTCCAGAGATCAGTGGGTCCACCCCCCCAGCCAAAGCATGATCACCTAGGGCAGGCCACACAGGAATGTATTCAGGCAGGTTTTGAAAGTCTCCACAGAAGGAGACTCCACAGCCTCTCTGGGCAGCCTGGTCTAGTGCTCCGTCACCGTGAAGAAGGCTCTCCTTGTGTTGAGGTGGAACCTGCTGTGTTCTTGCCTGTATCTGTTGTCGCTTGTCTATCACTGGGCACCATCAAAAAGAGACTATCACCTTCATCTTGACACCTGCACCATGGATATTTATAAATGTTGATAAGATTCCTTCTCAGCCTTCTCAACACCTTAGTACCACCCTACCTGCTGCAAGCAACAATAACCTCAGTGTATTTTTTTTGTATTTTTTTTCTTATGAAGTTATCTCTGCTTGTTGAATTGAAACAGTAACACTACTCCTAATTGAAGTTCCATTACTGTCTTTTGAGGAATAAAACCCATCACAGATAATGACAACTGAAAGAAAATGCTTCTCTGCCCTATTTGGGCCTGATGCTTAGCAATCATCTAGCTGAAGTAATCAAGTGTTGGATCTTTTTCTGCTGATGAGTGTCTTTTCTCATTTTAAAACTAGTGTGAAATCCTGTACCTTTTCCTGTGTGCTTACAGGAAATTCCTAGTGTCTAAAGTATATGAACAAAATAAATGTCTTAGATGTCTTAGAATAGAGTCTTTCTGGTCCCTTTGTAAATGTACAAAGTGGACTCTGAAATTGTTGATCGCATTGACAGAATGGCTAAAAATGACTGTGAATCATTTCCAGAGCTCTTCCCATAACCTTTATATCAATAAATAAAATTTAAAAATAAATACATATTAATAATTTTTAAATTTCAGATGTGTACCTATATGGTGTTCATTACAACTTATACTTTAGCCAAATCTTCTGTTGAAGATTTTCCCTACAAATCAGCAGCAGAACAAGGGGACACAGTCTCATGTTGTGCCAGGGAAGTATAGGCTGGATGTTAGGAGGAAGTTGTTGGCAGAGAGAGTGATTGGCATTGGAATGGGCTGCCCAGGGAGGTGGTGGAGTCACTGTCCCTGGGGGTGTTCAAGAAGAGACTGGCTGAGGCACTTAGTGCCATGGTCTAGTTGACTGGCTAGGGCTGGGTGCTAGGTTGGCCTGGATGATCTTGAAGGTCTCTTCCAACCTGGCTGATTCTATGATTCTAAATGGAGATATTTTTGATCCATTTGAATCCTGGTACTTTATATTTACATTTCAGCTTAGTTAGTGATTTCAACTTAGTGATTTAACTTCTTCACATATCAATGATTAATGTATTTTTGGTTCTACTTGGTTCAGTTCTCAGATGTGAGATTGATTTGCATTGTCTCAAAACATAATGCCTATATTATATTAAGTCTCAAGTTAGGATGAAGGCAGCCACTTGCTGTTCATGCTGCATTTAATCACATTTTCTCACTGTTTTTAGAAGTGGCAATTCCGTGTGTTTCTCTTCTCCTAAGTACACGTTTGCTATAATATACAAATAGTTCTCTATTGGCAACTATTAAATAGTTAAAAAAAACAAGTTACAAAATATCTCTTTAGAATAATGATTAAAATGTAAACACAAAAAGGATATTGAATGCAACAAAATTCTACATCAGACTGGTATTCATGGCTGACCATGTGCTGTGAATAAACTCAAAGCACCTATGTTTTTATTGAATAAAATACAGTTCTGTTTTCATAAAAATATACTAGACAATAATAGCAGATTAGTTCAAATACCAGTAAAGCTTTAGTCAAAAACATTGGTTAAAAAAATGTCCATGGAATTTATATTGCGTCTTTCTAAATCCCCAACTTTGCAGTCCATGAATATGTTCATATGGATTTGTTCAGAGTATATTTCTTGGACAAAATCCTGGCTGCCCTGCTTACTGAATTAGGTAGTTTTATTCATCTGCTCAAGGTAGACAATGTTTATTTTTCTTGTTGAATAATCTTTAATTCTTAAGGTTTTCCTTTTATGAGCCTTAGTTCATACAGAACCTTTTCATTTATGTGCATGAAGAAGTTCAAACACAAGGATCTTAATCTGTACGTCTGATTTCAAGTCCTTTCACACTTCATGCATTGAAGCCTATGGGAGCTGGAGTTGTTTAGTGCTTTTCAGAAGTTTTTTGATAGGAAATCTAATTCTACAAGAACTGAACAAATTAGCTCTTTTTCCTTCATACAATATGGCTTTTAAATGCTCTCTGAACTATACAGTGTGCAAATGTGCGCCAAACATGGTTTAGTCCTAAAATAGAAGCGGTACTGAGCCACTGCCATACATTTTTCTAAACTGAGAACACAATTACTTTGTGAATTACTGAAAAAGTGATGTATGTGTCTTGAGGAAGTCTACTGTTGATGCTGCAGAGTAATTACACCGATACTGCAAACCCAGAGATGAGTTCTTCTTTGTGCTTTTCCACATCTTCATCATTAAAGTCTAGTCCTATGCATTTATACTTCCATTGCATGTATCTAGTGTTCGTTCTGAACACGTCTATTGTGATAGTGCAGTGTAGCTATATGTCCATTGTGACTTCTTAAAGGGAATTATAGCATAGCTCAGTCCAAACTCTTTGTTTTATTTAGAAACTTTGAGATAAGTCATTTAGGCTGTCCTTCAATCTGTGTAGAAAAATAAGCAAAAAGGAAATTTTTATGTTGCAGGGCACAGTATTTTTTTAGATCTGTGTTGATTGCTTTAGTCCGAATAAGCCTGCACTTCCCCACAACCAGCCGTTAAAGAGCTGTTACTTGATAATCAGCATTAACTCTGTCAAATAAAATGCAGAAGTCATGACTCGAAATACCTAAGTATACCTAAAACTCTTGCGTGTGTCCCTGCATCTTAGCTCCTGAAAGTGAAGGTTGCACTTATCTGTGTAAGACTCCTACCAGCAGCTGAGGTGCATGACTTCCTAAGGGAATTACCATTAACTGATAGATTGGATTAAGTGCTGGGACTGTCTCATGTGCTAGTCAAAACATTTTGGTACAGATGCCAGTATGACTCCTTTGATTTACTTAGACTAAGGGTTTGTTTGTTTGTTTGTTTGTCTCTGGTTTGCTGATGTATTGTGAATTTGAGAATTAGCACCTCTGGGGCTAAGATTACACACAAGCTTTTACTGGCACAGCAAATTTCAAGGAGTTGTTAGTCATACAGAGTCTATGATGATAAGTGTAGATACTAATTTTCAATTCAAAGATCTCAACAGGCCACAGCAAAATCAATGACTTATTTTTTCCCATTTGTTTTAACTCATTTAAATTAGAAGAAATTTTGACAGAACTGGAGCTGATGTAGAGTGTGTTGCATATGTTCTTTCTACGTAGCTAAAGGGAATATGTTTATTTTATAACTTCTTGTTTGTTTAAAATATTCCTTTGAGACTTTGCTCTTGGAGTTAACTGCCTGGGATCCTGCTGTAATCCTAGTTTCCAAATCTCATTTTAATCCCCTCATTAGGCTAAACAAAGTGAAATTAAAACACTTCCTTTTTTTTTTTTTTTGAGGTGCAGATTTCAGCATGCTAATCCATTTGTTCAGGCTTTCAGAACACAAAAAGCTCAAGTGATTTTGCTGAATCCAATTAAGGCATACATAGTGTGATTAGAGATATCACAATGAATGATGAGCAACTAGAGGGTTTGTTTCATATTGAGTACCTTGAACTCTTTAGCACTTAGTGGTTGAAACCTTTAGCTGAATAGTTCTTGAATTTTCGTTTTGTACTTTGAGGAAGACAAAATACATTAAAAACCCCCAAAAAGTCTGACATTCAAAATCCTTGCATTCTGAACACCTGCTCTGGGTAAAATACCAGGAGTTTATGACACTGCTGCCATGTAAAGCTATTTCCTTGGATATCCACATATATGAGGAAGACAAGTTAGTTGAATGTTTATATTGATTCAGTATGAAAGATAAAATAAAGCTGTATCACATATGCAGATAAGATATAAATTATGCAACTTGAATATACATGGAAGTCATCATATTGCACTGAAATATGAATATTAAACATTGTAAACCAGATAAGCTTAGCTTGGCAATTTCCACCTGTATTAAAATAGGAAATGCAGAATTAATTTATACTCTAATAGAAACCAGAGCTTAAAAGCAGTAAGAAGAAATGGAAATTGTAATGCAAAAGATCTCAGTCACAAGATCCAACTAAACTTTGTAGATTCTTTACTCCAGCTTTTCTCTATCCCATATTTTCATAAACTCAAATTGTCGTGTTGCCATGTTGGAGAGGTCGTGAATACTGTTCCTCTTAGGATGAATCAGAGTACCTAAATTGCTTTGACCTAAAATCATCTTTACTGTGTTCACAGCTATATATTTTATAGTTGTATTAATACCTGAACTGTAATTGAAGCCCAGTAGTTGGCATGAAATAATTAAACTGCTTAGTAAGGCTAACTTTTCATTATATATACATAACTATATAGAATCATCCAGATTGGAAGAGACCTCCAGGATCATCCAGTCCAACCTATCACTCAACCCTATCCAATCAACTAGACCGTGGCACTAAATGCCCCATCCAGTCTTTTCTTGAAGACCTCCAGGGACAGCAACTCCACCATCTCCCTGGGCAGTCCATTCCAATGGCAAATCTCTCTGTGAAGAACTTCTTCCTAACATCCATCCTATACCTCCACTGGCACAACTTGAGACTGTGTCCCCTTGTTCTTTGCTGGTTGCCTGGGAGAAGAGCCTGACCCTTATCTGGCTACAGCCTCCCTTCAGGTAGTTTTTAGAAAGCAATGAAGTCTCCCCTGAGCCTCCTCTTCTCCAGGCTGCACACCCCCAGCTCCCTCAGCCTCTCCTCATAGGGTTTGTGTTCCAGGCCTCTCACCAGCTTCTCTGTCGCCCTCCTCTGGACATGTTTCAGTACCTCAACCTCTCTCTTGAACTGAGGAGCCCAGAACTGGACACAGTACTCAAGGTGTGGCCTGACCAGTGTTGAGTACAGGGGCAGAACAACCTCCCTTGTCCTACTGGCCACACTGTTCCTGATCCAGGCCAGGATGCCATTGGCTCTCTTGGCCACCTGGGCACACTTCTAGCTCATGTTCAGCTACTATCTCCCAGTACCCCCAGGTCCCTTTCTTCCTGGCTGCTCTCCAGCCACTCTGTCCTCATCCTGTAGTGCTGCTTGGGGTTGTCGTGCCCAAAGTGCAGAACCCTGCACTTGGCCTTGTTAAATCTCATCCCATTGGCCTCTGCCCACCCATCCAGCCTGGCCAGGTCCTTCTGCAGGGCTCTCCTACCCTCCAACAGATCGGCACCTGCTCCTAGCTCAGTCCCTTCGTCCAGATCATCAGTAAAGATATTGAACAATAAGCATAAAGCTCCACAGACTGGGTTTAGAAATAACTGTCGAAAATACACAGTCGTTCTTGCACCTTTACCTGTAAGATATAAGAGGAATCTTGTCTATTGAAGCTTATAGGGCATGCATTTATATGAACTTTGTTCCTTTTATGAGCTGTATTTATCACAAGCATCATGCAGCATTTATCATGCAGTAGTTTTCATGGGTTTTGTAGCAGTGTTATTTTTCTGATGTGTACAGATAAAGTTTTCCACTTGGGTGGGGTAGTAACGTCTCAAGGGAACGACATATGTATAAATTGAAATTTCAGGCAAAAAGAGGAGCTGAACTGTTGCTAACGTTTCTGGTAGATGTGACGTTAGACGTGGCCTGATTGCTGGCCATATGTTTGAACAGTTCTGGAAGCGAGATCACTGCAAGGCGATCAAAGAGGATTTAGATGGATGATTTCCACAGCTTTGCTTGGGAAGGAAGAGATGAGTGAGAAATCTGACCCTGCCTTTTTCAAATGGTAGCACTGGCCCTGGGTACTGTAAATTGATGGGACACTGCAGCACAGGAGTATGTGAGCTGTAGTCTGGCTGCAATTATAATGTGCAGATGATAAAAAGAGTGGAGTGATCAAACCGCTATAGCAATTCGAGATTGTACACATTGTACTGCATCTGAAATTAGTTTTCTGCCATCGAATAGGAGATCTTGTCTAAGCTGCTTTAGTTAGCTTCATGTTCAGTAAAGATTGCCTACAAATCCTCATGTGTGTCCAGCCTCTCTGGAAGTCAGGGTAATCAAGATTTGCAAGGTTTTGGAACAAAGAAATCACTTGTATTTATACAGACAGAAATCTCTCTGTATATGGCTAGCAGTTTGTTTGCCTCTTGATCAGTCTAAGTAACTGCCTTTGCTTTGTGTGAGTAACCATGGAATGTCTGTAAGGTTGAAATAGGGCAATTAGCAAGGCAGGAATTACAAAAACCTGTAGCTATTTTATTTCTGAAAAGCCCTGCCCACAGACTATATGCAGACTAATTACATTTCAGTTTAAATTCAGTTGGGAAAATCTTCACAAGGATGCTTATGGGCACTTCAGTAATTTAGGAGAATCAGAAAACTGGAAAAGGTTTAGCCACAAAATGGCTCACAGCAGTGGAGTAGAACTTAGAGGTAGTCCCTTGGCTCCTTTGCAGCAATGTCTGGACCTGCTGGGCACATTCCCATGAATGGTGGCGGTTTTAGGCAGAAGGCAGTCGGGGTGTAGAGGTCCAAAAGAGGGAACTGTGTTCTTTCTCTTCATCCTTCTCCAAGGTGCTCCTTCTTCAAGGTCTGCCTAGCCATTGTGTCCAATTGTCATATATATATATGCTGGGATGATTTGCTCTTCATTCAAGCCCGCAGGGATAGGGGAAGCAGCTTCTCACCTACTTCTTCACCCATTCCAAACCTCCAGAGACAGATGTGGGAGGAAGGAAAACAGTTTTGTGCCCTGTTCAAACCTCCGGTGGGGCAGGGATTTGGAAATGCCCTGCCACAAAGGTCTATAATATTTCAGCGCAAGCTTTCTTAGTGCTGGGGTGGGAGTGTACAGGGAAGGATGCATTCAGTGCATGTAATCTGCAAACAGGAAAAGAAGTCAAGTAAGGAAGAATTTCTGGGTGGAAGTAAAAAGCATCATATTGAAATCAGTCAGGCATACAAGTTTCTTTTTAAAGTAATGGGTGAAATCATGTTGGATTTGGTTGACTATATTACAATTAGTCACATTTTTAATATATAGAATTTAAGAAAGATTTCAAAAAAATGGCAGAGCTCCTTATGTTAGTAGTAATACAGGCTTGAAACTTTTCCTCCAAGTAGAGATCAGGTCAGAGATAGAATGGAGCTGACTCCTCCATCTACTCTGGAAGAGATGGTAAGCAGTAGTCTTCATGAAGATTTCACAGAGTCACAGAAACATCCAGGTTGGAAAATACCCTCAGGATCACCCAGTTCAACCTATAACCCTACTCAACAAGAGTCACCTTAAACCATATCTCTAAGCACCACATCCAAATGACCCTTAAACACATCCAGGGTCAGTGACTCCACCACCTCCTTGGGCAGTTCATTCCAGTGCCTGACCACTCTCTCCATGAAAAACTTCTTCCTAATGTCCAATCTAAACCTACCCAGTCTCAGCTTGAGGCCATTCCTCCTTATTCTGTCTCCAGTTAGCTGTGAGAGCATTGTATATTGTGATATGAGTGAGGTCTATTTCTGCAGGCTTAAAAACGCAATGTTACTGTGATGTTGAGTATTAATAATGATACAAGCAAAATTAGTAAATGGGAATTTTCTTTTAATGCTACATGAACTTAAGTTATTCAAACTGCAAATAATTATATGCACAAGGTATTTTTTTTCCAAGGGCAGTGGAATAATGTGAAGAATTCCCTGTAATTTTAAGGCTTCTGTTTATCCTGTAGTTCACTTCAGACTAACTGTTAGCTCCAGGGAGAAAGGTTTGTACCATGTGAAAGATGTGCAAAGTGTAGCATCATTATAAACTAACTCTTCTTCAATTCATATGGGGTAGAAAATGTCTCCTTTGAATAGCTTTGAGGGGTGATAAAGCACTGATTGCAATGAATTTTTTTTGTAGAAGATTCATGCTTTTTTTTTCCCTCACAAAATGTTCTGGCTCTGTATGTGTACTCCTTGTTTTTAATAAATGTCTATTTCAGTTTTAACATAAATCTAAAATAATACTGGTTTCAAAAGAAATTGCTTCAGAAGATATTTAGTGGAACACAGTTTTCATATGCCTTGTAAAAACAGTGTATGTTTGTTTTCTTTTTCAAATGAAATTAAAGGACTGTGATGTTTCAACAAATATTGTTAGGGCATATATTCTTTAGTGTGTGCATTTAAAACATTCTTAATATAATATCTGCTAATTAATTCTGCTCATTATCAGTACTTTGCTCCTGTGCAAAACTAGGCATGCCTACAAAATCTTAATTCATCAATAATACTGAAAAAAAGTGTGCAGAAGATGTAAGATTGGAGTCCTAATGTTGTCCTGATAATAAAGACTGCCAATTTAATTTCCTTTTGCAGGAAAATGCAGAAGTGAGGTGGGCCTGTTGATCACAGGAGCATTGAATTTATTACAGATGTAGCTGTTAGGCATAAGTCATACTTCAGCAATTAAGCACTTTGTGTAAAATAAGGACTAATCGTAAGAAAACTTTACTGATATAAAAACCTGAAGTTATTACCCACTGATGCAAGTATGGCTTAGAGATTTCTGTCACCTAGGAAGACCAAGGGAGGAATAATTAAACATTTATTTCATCTGTGTTGTGGAACTTTGCCATGAACCACAAAAGCACACACTGATATGAACTGTTCTTTCCTAAATGTCCTTGAGATTCTGCTCTACCATTTAAATAGACAAACAGAATTAACTTATAAAACCCCACAGCATTTCCTTTTGTCCAATGTCTCCCCTATTGTTTAAATAAAAGTTTAATTAAAATAAAAATCAGAAATTAAATGGAAAATCTAAACTGAAGGCAGAGTCTTGTTAGCTGTTGTAGCAGATGTGTGTGTTGTAAAGAGGGGAGGGAGTGGTGACCTTTAGGAGGATGCCATCTCTGTAATATAACCCAGAGACACTCAAACCTGTCAAATGTTAAGCATTGTCTACTGGCATGCCTTGGTAAGGGGAATTATTTCCCAGCATGAGGTAGCCTGTGCCTTCTCCCTTATTCCTGTTTGAAAGATCGTTTTACTGCAAGTTGTAGGGACAGTTACAATATTCTTCAAAGTAGATGTTGAAGAAGTAACTGATTGGTACTTACTTATCTCATGTGTAGGACTAGATCCAAACAAGAGAAGAAAAGAGAAATGGGGCAGGTAAGATACCATAGACTTAGCCCCAAAAGAAAAGTTTTGTGTTCAAGTAATACTTCCTGTGGATGTCATTAAGACATTAAGTCCAGAATAAGATTGCCAAATAAAGGCCAGAGAACATACGAGGTGTAGGCTTTAGTGTTAGGTCAAATCTTTAACACACCTGCATTTAAAAAGGCTTTCCAGCTGTGGAAATAACAAGTTAGGAGCACTAGAAGCTCAAACTCTGTTTGGTGATAACTTGGATGATGTTTGAGATTAATCTCAGCAGCAGGTGGAAAAAAACCTAGCATGAAGCCTGATCAATATTATGTTTTTCCTCCAAGTTCCCTTCAGTTTATTATGAATATAAGTATTATTTGACATATTGAGTGTTTTGAGTGAAAGTTTCAACAGGAAGCAAGGAAAGGAACCGCAGGCAGCTATCATTAAAGCTTTAGCTGTATACAGAGGTGTAAAGGCATTTAGCCAGGTGAGGGTTGGTCTCTTGTTCCAGACAATCAGCAACAGAACAAGGGGACACAGTCTCAAGTTGTGCCGGGGGAAGGCTAGGCTGGATGTTACGAGGAAGTTGTTGGCAGAGAGAGTGATTGGCATTGGAATGGGCTGCCCAGGGAGGTGGTGGAGTCACCGTCCCTGGATGTGTTCAAGAGGAGACTGGATGAGGCACTTAGTGCCATGGTCTAGATGACTGGCTAGGGCTGGGTGCTAGGTTGGAGTGGATGATCTTGGAGGTCTCTGGCAACCTGCTTGATTCTATGTGCCTTAAAGAAGACTGCATTAATGGTCTCCAGTGGCCAAACGTTGCTTTAATTTTGTAGTATCGTTACAAATGCAGAAAATGAGCAATTTCACTGTAGTGGGGAAAAAAAACCAATCAATGCTGTTATAGATGTGCTCCAGCTGCATGTACATGACATTTAAAAGACGAAGTGTGGAGCCAAAGCTGTCAATTTCATCATAGAAGTGTACCGATTTTGCCTAGTTCAAACCCCTTAGTTGGCTCAACTCCTGCACACCAGTTATGTTGCAGGAAGTTATTTTTGAGTGTTGGACACCAGCTTGGGCAGGCAAATTTCTCTTAGAAATCTCTCAAGGTTACTGAAGCTGTCCTCTCGTGGAGACAGACAGAAGTATTGGAGGAAGGTGCTATTTTAAAATCTTGTTTTTAGTAATGGTATTCTTGAGTATTTCTATGTGGCTTTTTTTATTTAGATTAAGTATTGATTTACTTATTTAGTAGATTGGTATAAAGCAGTCATGTCTAATGTGCTTGTCAAGTAAAGGAGGTTTTGATGGAGATATTACTATGTCATTTCCAGAAGTCATTTCCACAGTTCCCACTGCTCTAGGAGACCATAGGCATGACTTGATGCTAGAGCAGGAAGTGCTTCATGTTATTTATCTCCAGAAGATGAACTGTCTTTTCAATTTACAAGAGAAATCAAGGAGATTTACCAAGAGGTGGAATTAAGTAAATTTGAGGGCCTGTTTAATTATTTATATATCTAACAAAGCTAATTCAATGTACAGTTATGAAGAGACTTTTACTTTTGTCTTCCTTCCCTGTTCTCTGGAGATTTATTTGTGAACATTTTGCTGGACTTTGTGGCAGACTAGTTTGTTCTTTCTGAAGGGCATCTCATTAGCTCTCTTTAAAGAGCAGCTACCTGGTCTTTCTCAAATGTGGTGACACATGGCAGAACAGCTCAGAAGACCTTCGTGGTGTTCTAGGCAAGATGAAAAGGAGGAAATGAGATCATGTCTCTCCCGTCTCAGGTTGCTGTGCTTTAGGGCAGAAAACAAGAGAAGTGCCTGGATGTACTTGAGGTCTCTATAATTTATTAAATGTGCATATTGTATCATGAGCAACATTTATGCAAGATAAATTTTATAAACCAAACCTGTACAATGTGTACAATGCAAAATGAATTTAATTCTAGATCTCTGACAACTCTGAAGTCATTTACAGGACTCTTTTGCATCTTGTAATTATCTTTAATTCTTGGAAGAATTAACAGCATTAAGTGTTCTCCCAAGAAAAACAGTGAGGTTGCATTAGTGGGGTAGATTGTGTTGTTTATTGGTTTTGGTTGGTTTGCTCTTTGTTTTGGATTTTTTTAATGCCTGGACAAAGCACTAATTTCTCACTGAACTGTTACGGAGGAAAATACAGGTAGAGCATACAAACTAACAGTGGATGTTAAATATAGAGGGATATCATTTCAAATTAATAGAGTTGTAAACCAGGACAAGTATGACCTTTCAAAGCCATTGAAGAAGAGAAGTATTTCAGTGTTTATAATTAGCCTCCTAAGAATTAACATTGATGTGTAAAGTGATTGTATTTCAGTGTTAATATCTATTGATATGAATGCAGTAAGAAATAGCATTCTCACTTCAAGGGAACAAAGGAAGGGCAATTGACATCTACCTGGACCTGAGTAAGGCATTTGACTCTGTCTCACATGATATCCTGGTCACCAAACTGGAAAAACACAGACTTGATGGGGAGACTACTCACTGGATAAGGAATTGGCTGGATGGTCACACACAGAGCGTGGTGAACAATGTCCACCTGGAGACTAGTAACAAGTGGTGTCCCTCAGGGGTCAGTGGTGCTTAACATCTTTGTCAGTGATATGGACAGAGGAATCAAGTGGAACCTCAGCAAGTTTGCAGATGACACCAAGCTGTGTGGCACAGTCAACTTGCTAGAGGGCAGAGATGCCATCCAGAGAGACCTGGACAGGCTGGAGAGGTGGACCCAGGCCAATCTCATGAACTTCACCAAGGCCAAGTGTAAGGTCCTGCACCTGGATCAGTGCAATCCCAAGCAGCCCTGAGGAAAAGGACCTGGGAATCTAGATTGATGAAAAGCTCAACGTGAGCTGGCAGTGTGCATGTGCAGGGCAAGGGAGGTGATTCTCTCCTTTTATTCTGCTCTCTTGAGACCCCACCTGGAGTACTGTGCACAGTTCTAGAGCCCCTAACACAAGAAAGACATCAAACTGGAAGTTAGTCCAGATGAGGGCCACAAAGATGATCAGAGGGCTGGACCACCTCTGCTATGAGGACAGGCTACAAGGTCTGGGGCTCTTCAGTAAGAAGAAGAGAAGGGTTCGAGGAGACCTTATAGTAGCCTTCCAGTATTTGAAGTAGGCCTACAGGAAGGCTGAGGAGGGACTATTGACAAGGTCTTGTAATGAGAGATGAGGTGTAATGAGGGGAGATTTAAACTAGGTATTAAGAAAGGTTTCTTTACAGTGAGGGTAGTGAGACAGTGGAACACGTTGCCCAGGAAGGTTGTGGATGCTCCCTCCCTGGAAGTGTTCAAGGGTAGGTTAGATGAGGTCTTGAGCAACCTGTTCTAGTGGGAGGTGTCCCTGCCTATGACGGGGGGTTGGAAGTGAATGATCTTTGAGGTCCCTTCCAACCTAAACCATTCCATACTATGACTTTCTGGTGTTTCAGGAATTTTTAATCTCGTTAAGCTGTCTATGAAAAATGTTATGTCTCTGAACATTATAAAGAAAAATCAATGGTGTTAAAAAGAGGGTTAGTGTGTGTGTGTTTGTATGAATATAAATTTCCTATTTCTCATTTAAGCCTTTTTTTTCCCTTTATAATATGAAAGGTTTTGAAGTTTGAATTAATTTCAGAATTCATGTGATCTACCTTTACTTTTAAAATGTAGAAGTAATTTTATACAACAAATAGAGTTGTTTTAATCAAATTAACTCTTCTCAGTGAAAAATGTTTAAGAAATACATAGAGAAGAAATATCATACCTCTAGCAACCCTAGGGTCTTGAGTTTGAGAAGGAAGGCTGATACCTGAAACAGCTGGAAATACTTGGCTTTTGCAGACAGACTTGAGATGCATGTCACAATATACTTGCGATGTTTAGAATTACTCTATCCTTAAGCACTTGGGAGCATAGCTCCATCCACAAAGGGATTATTGACCCCTCCCACAGCCTAATGAGACAGACATTTGAGGAAGATAGGTCAGAGTTGTGGAGAAAAGTGATCTGCAGTAAACCATATGGTCCTTTGGTCTCCTGCACCAGATGTTTCTAGCAAAATGCTCTGAGAAACCAGGAGATCCATTTTTTCTTGTCATTCTTTTAAAAAAGCAATGATGATGCAATAAAAGGTAATAATTTCATCTGGTGCTATGCTTGTATAGTATCATTTTTCTTGGAACTTTAGTGTAACTGATGGGGAGAATAAAATTTGTTTTGAAGTCTAGAATATTACTTGTTCCAGGCCTTTACTTTGGTTTCTGAAATGGGTACATTTTTAGGAGAGGAAAGAAGCAAAAACGGACTACACATCTCTGTAACTGCTTTCACGCCTATCTGCAGATCCCCTGAGTGCAATTAATTTGGCAGAACTGCCACATTAGGTGAAGAAACAATAAACAGCTGCTTTTTTTTCTTTTCTAGGCTAGAGCCTTTCAGACACTAAGAATATTTGCAGATAAGGTTAACAAGCTGTAGCTGTATGGGCAAAATTAAGCTACTCTAGTGCTATTAAGAGAGACCTTAGTATACCTACTGTGAAAATGTGAACATACCATTTCTTGGGTTTTGTATCTAGTCATCTACTTCTCTGCCCCTTGAACTCCACTGGTATTGGGATATGGAGTGGGTAGGTTGAGTCTGTTCCAGCACTTGCAGAATCTGCTTTCTGTGTTTGTGTGCCCATTAGGTGCCTGATCTGAAAACTCACTGGAACTTTTTTTTTATGGAGAGCATAAAGATAGGCAGGGCAAACTGATACCAAAGGATATGCTCAGAAGTGGTTTGGTTTTTTTCTTAGCACATGGAAAGGAGATTTGAGCTTTTAAGTATGTCAGACATGCTGATATTTCTTTATGGCAAGGGTGATGGAGCACTGGAACAGGCTGTCCAGAGAGGTTGTGGAGTCTCCTTCTTTTTTTAAAGCCTGTCTGGATGTGTTCCTGTATGGACTACCACAGGTGGTGCTGCTTTGGCATGGTGGTTGGACTTGATGATCTCTGGAGGGCTTGTAAAACTTTGTGAAGAACTGCAGGTCCAAAAATGTGTGAATGAATTGCCAGGAATCATGTGTGTGGTACCATTAACAGTGATGTTGTTTAACGTGCCATGCACCAACCCTTGTGCAAGCTTTTAAAGCATCTCAGCTCCAGAATACTGGTGAGTGTTGCAGGAGATGTATAAAACAAAAACCAGACTTAGGCAGAACACATATAATTTGACATCTTTACTGGAATTCTTTTAATTTTCACATCTTGAAGCAACTTGCTAACAACAGTAATAAGAGAAGAAAGATTTCTGTATTTGCATTGTTGTTTATATTTGTTGATTTAAAATTATTAAATTAAAGAGCATCTCCATCCTGAAATCATTGCCTTGCTGTCAAGGGCCAGAGAACAGAGATTAACAATATCTCTGTTCAGAGGAGCAAGATCTGTTCTTATGGCTTTCTGGGTTGTGAAATTAAGGTGCAAACGAGACCATATATCGCCACAAAACTATTTATTAAAGGATAAGCTTGGAAAAAACGGGGGGCGGGGGGGTGGGGGTGGAGAGAGATAAAGAGAATGATGGAGAAGAAGAGAAGAAGCAGGGAAGGAAAAGAGCTGGGATCACATTACCCTCAGTCGCAGATGGGGTGGGAGAGAGAAAGACAGGTGCGTGGTCCAGGGATGATCTGCGGTGGAGTTCATCAAGGGTTCTTCTGGTGGTGGTGCAGCTCTGGTAGTCTGGTGGAGGTGCACTTGGTGGTCTGGTGGAGGTCCACCCTTGGTAGTCTGGTAGAAGTGCACCCTTAGTGGTCTGGTGGGAGTGCCCCCCTTTGGCAGGCTTTCCTCCTGCCTTTTATACAGTTGTCTGCTCGGTGTCCAGCTGCAGCTCCCCAGGAAACCTTCCTGTGTATCCTCATGCATTCGCAGGGGTCCTGCGCCACCGGGGAGAGGGTCTCTGCCCCCTCCCTGGCTGTGCCTGTCCATACCCTGAATACACAGAAGCCTTTTCTCTTCGGGGTAGCTGAGATACCTACCAGGCTGAGGTCCAGGAGTTTCCAAGGCATTGTCTGTTGATTTGCATCCCTGAGCTTTAGGCCAAGCACTCAGTCTGAGTCCTGGAAGGTAACAAAGGCAATCTTTATCTTTGTTGATGAACAAGGGAGAGTGTTTAGACTCTCACACTTACTAGTCTCTCTACCAAATTACAACATACCACCAGTATTATTAGAAGGATCGTTTCTAATGGAAAGATAGAGAAGTGTGGGTAGATAACCCAGGAGAAGTTAATCTTGATGCTTTACTTACTAATTATTAGGATTTTTGCCTGTGTATCTATATGTATAAATTGAATCCATGACAGCTATATTCAGTTCATTAATGCATATCCAGCAAGTAGGAAGAAAAAAAAGGGGCACAGAAAAGTAATCTCTGACTCAGATATTTCAAACCGTGGGATATTTTTGTTATTTAAAGGTCACTTCCTGAAAGCTTTCATGAAAATTTAGTCACATCTGTTGTCTCTAATTGGCACTCTGCAATTCACTAAAGAGGTGGAAGTTGATGTTAAATCTGATGAACGTGTGCTTATTTTAGTAGGCAGTTTGTGGACAATGATTTAAAGAACTTCAAAAGTTGCAGAAAGTGCAGAGCAGCAGGCAGATGCCATGTAGGTTTTTTTAATGATCACAAGTGAAAGACATAAATTGACATCTTTTAAATGACCTTGTTAATTCCCATAGTGAATTTAACAATCATATTAATGAAAACTGCCTCTGAAATAGAACAGTGTAACATGAACTTTCACAGTTTTGATGAAACAAGTGAAACAAAACATTGTTTTTCCCTTTTTTTTTATGCTGAACAAAATACTTTGAAATTAAATGTAGTTGCTTTTTCTCAGTTATTATTTACAGAGAGATTCAGAGCTGTGTCACCTGAGTTTTGAATTTGTTGTAGCAAAATAGCCCCAAAACTTAAAAGAGGATGGTGAATTGCATTTTCTGTAGTAAATATATTCATTTTCTCTCAGAAAACAAGATTCAGAATAGTTCTGTGTTCAGTCTTGCAGGGCAATGCTAGAGTTTGGTCTGAGAAAATAACATTTGAAAATGCTGCATCTATGGTATTTTTCTGATTGCTACCAACAGTAAAGAGGGGAGAGGGAAAAGGAAAGCACAGTAAATAAAGAAGTGAAACCTAAACCAAAAATAAGCCATCAAGCTTCTAAGTCTTGCTTTCTTCACTTAGAAACATTTATCAATTCCTCTCTAAGTCTTCTCTTCTCCAGACTAAGCAGCCCCAGGTCCCTCAGCCTCTCCTCATCAACCATGCCCTCCTGTCCTCTAATCACCCTCGTAGTCCTCCGCTGGACCCTCTCCAGCAGATCTCTGTTCCTTTTAAACTGGGGAGCCCAAAACTGAACACAGTATTCAAGATCTCCAGAAAGTTCCTATTCCTGTTTTTAATTAACACTTAGGCTAGAGTCCAGCTTCAAAACCTTCACACCCTCCTAGAAGGGGCTAGGCCAGGTGATCTGTAAAGCTCTCCCAGCCTAAATGATTCTGTGATCCTCTACTAATACACTCTATCTCCACTTGCATCTTTCCCTACCAAAACCATTGCACTGAGTTCAGTCAATATAGCACACAGAAGCATAATTGTATAATCTCCTTTCTTGTCAGATAACACACTGTACTGTGTAGTTCTCCTGGAGTAATAGTTTCTGCTGTGTGATGTTTCTGAGAAACTTTCTGACTCAGACAAACAAAACTAACCAGCAAACCATAAAATTTTAGATACTGTTCATGGACAAAAAGCAGCGATATACAAAAGGCTTGAGTTGTTTACTAGAGGGTTATAAAAATTACTGTAATTTACAGCTTCTTGATTATTTTTTAACAGTGACAGCTGTTAAACAAAACAAACAAATGGAAGAGTTTTAAGAAAAATGTGCTAGCACCTTCTGCTTTCAGGTTTGCCAGTGTTTCCTAAATTCTGCTTGTGTATGTTTTCTTAGCGATAAGTCTAAACCCATCAGTCATAATAACACTTTCCATTTCTATTGTGTGTTGGAAGAGACTTGCTGATGTAATTACAGAGGAGGGAATGGGCACTTCTGATCTGTGACATTGTCCTCACTTCATACCAGAGACTACCCCAGCATGAAGATGGTGCAGACAATAAGAAGTGCAAATGCGATCCCAGTATTTCTGCAGTGCTGTGAGGCATGGCATTAGAATACACCTCCCTTCTTGCAAAACTTGAACATCTCCAATGTTACTGTCTCATCAGCCAGGTCTAGTTTCGTTTACTCACTAAGGCGACTCAAGTATCCAAACTGGGAGATCTTCAGAGAAACACTAAATCGTAAATCGTGTTAATTGCAGATCTGACCCGTCATAAATAATTAAGTGAGGTAATTACTGAGGCTGTGTCCATGGATGTGTAAACAGTAGGTTTAGCATTCCCGTTTACAAGCAGCTCTACATCTATGCCTGTTGAAGATGCTTTGTCTAGTGCCCCCTCGGATAAGATTAGCAGTAGCACAAGAATAAGCGGTAGTTCTCCCTTTGCCAGATGGAGCTGGTCATTGCGGCTGGTGTTTTCCTGACAGGGCCTTAGCACTGGGGAGCCCTCAGATGCTGGTGTTCCTGAGAGGGCCCCCAGGGCACTTGCTCCACCCCGCATTCTGCTAATGTTGTGGCCTTTCTCCTTGTCACCTCGGGGCGTCCCAGCGCGAAGGCCATGCTGGTGAGAGAGGGAGGTGCTGAGGCTCCTTGTCTGGGGCTGGCTGATAGAGGCACGCAGGGCTTGAGTCATGGGTCGCTTCCCTGTCCCACTGCTGTGTAAGCTGCTCCTCCAGCTCCGTGTTTCCCTGGGTGCGATCTGATGCTGTGGATTGCTCCTGCTGTGGAGAGGGAAAGGAGCCAGCCTTTTGCAGTATGTCAGTTCCTCATCTTCTAACTGACAGTGTTTGGCTGATTTGAGAGAGCATACGCAGTGCAGTCTTGGAAAAGGATGTGTGTGAGTGGGGGGAGCTGGCAGGAGTCATCACATCCTAACGTTGCAGTCGTTCTTCAGTTTCCCTCAGATAGCAGTCGTTCTTCTTGCCTGTACCAGCCACTTACTCATTCACAGTGCAAATGTTCTTGTTTGTATGAGAATGCTAATTGAAAGAGCTGTTCCAACTTCAGTAGCTATTTGTTTGGTTATATCACAGACAGTAACTTCTAACTTAATCAACCAAACAGACAAATGTTCAGGAGTTAGTACAGTGTAAAAGTGTTTGTTTGGTTTTTTTTTTTGCAGTGTGGCAGTGTGAATCCAAAACACAATCCCCTTCTGCAGCTACTCTGTAAAGGCTTAGGAAGGACACTCTGATTGCTCTTTACCCCTGATCTTCTCTAGAGTAAACTTCAATCAGAGGTAGTCTAGTTTGTATTAGGAAAGTGCAAGTTTCACAGATTCTACAATCAGTTATATTTGCCTCCTAACCTGTTTTAACTTTCCCCAAATCTTTTGAATATCAAATTCACAAAAACTGTGATCAAATTCTTATTTACTATAACTTTACTCATATTACTGAGATATCTTAATGCTGCTGCCATTTAAAAGCATTATGTATAGCAAGTACGTACACATTTTGTATCCTAAATTGAGTCCTATACTCGATAATAGAGATTGTAGCCATCAGTGCACACAGCAGAGCCAGCAGCAGGGAGGTGTTGCCTGCAGAATTAGATTTATGAGGAGTAAGTGGCAGGTGGAGGAAAGCTTTGTTTCTTTTTCATTCTGTGCATCCTTCTTCAAATCCCACTGCTCTTTCAGTGCTGCATCTTTCTTTCATATTGACCTCAGGCATTGATCACCTGCTATTTAATGGTATGAAATCCTCAATTCCAGTTATAGATTTAATCTCCTTTAGAAAACGAATTGTGGCCAGGGATGTTTATGTTCAATTCAGCTGGTTTACTTCAGATATAAAGACAGAAGGTGAGGAGCTTAGACCTAGAAACTGATTTTCACCAGCATTACTGGAGCAGAAATTTCTATGTTATTATTTTACAGCATAGTATTGGAAATAGAGCTTACTCATGCTGGTGCACACATTTACTGGTATTAAATCATACCAGAGGAAAAAGAATCTTTGTTCTCCACTCCATGTTATCTGGGCAGGCAATGTAAGACTCTGGATGGTTTTCTTCTTTCTGGAAAGCAGTGGCAGGGTAAAGATGGTGAAGCCAGATCTTGTTTCTGTCACTTAATGATCCTAATAGTAAAGAGCATTTTAAGTTATAATCTTTCTTCTTTTCTTTGTTCAAAGGCCAATCATACTCTCCTGGTGGTTTGAGGTTTTTTTGTGGTTAAGTAAAATATTTTTATCCCATCTTCATCTACTTACCGTTTGATAAACCAAGAGAGCATAGATGTTCCAGACAGATATAAATGTTTAATGGCAAAATTGCTATTCTGAGTAGTTTTCTATATGATTTGAGTAAACGTTGTTATTTTCTATTAGTTTTGCATTTGTTTTATGTTTATTGGAAGGATCTGGCAGCAGGTGCTGTTTAATAAGTGATGCCTGTCAGCCAGACACCATCAGATGTGAGGAGGCGCAGACTGTTTTGGAAGGTGAATTTTTTAAAGAACTGTCCATTGTGGTTTCTTAAAATATCTACTTTTTCTTTACCACATACTGTCTTTGCTGAATGTATGAGGACAGCAGAGTGATAATGTGTTGTGATTTATCACACACACACACATATATATATATATGCTGTTATTCAAGAAATCATTTGTTCAGGTACTGAATACTGAGGGCAATTTCATGGATACAGGGCCAACATGTCTGAGTCCTCTCTTGGATGGGAAGACCACGACCTGCAGGGCAGCTCATTATTTGGGTTAGGAATGTGAGGGAAAGACAGCAACTCTGCTGCTTCCCTTCATGCATGCTTTGTTGGCCCTGGCAGCAAGGTAGTCAGTTTCTTCAGTTTTTTTCCTTACAGATCCACCAATAATTCATAGAATCATAGAATTGTCAGGCCTGGAAGGGACCTCAAGGGTCATCTAGTTCCAACCAACATGCCATGGGCAGAGACACCTTACACTAGAACAAATAGCCCAGAGCCACATCCAGCCTGACCTTAAAATCTTTCAGGGATGGGGCTTCTACCACCTCACTGGGCAACCCTTTCCAGTGTCTCGCCACCCTCATGGTGAAGAACTTCTTCCTAACATCCAACCTGAATCTGCTCACTTCTGGTTTTGGTCCATTCTCCCTATTCCTATCACTACCTGACACCCTAAAAAGTGGAGGCAGTACTCAAGGTGGGTCTCACTAGAGTGGAGTAAAGGGGGAGAATCACTTGCCTTGACCTGCTAGCCACATTTCTTTTGATGCAGCCCAGGATATGATTGATTCTCTGGGCTGCAAGTGAACATTGGTGGCTCATGTTGAGCTTCTCATTCACCAGTACCCCCAAATCCCTTTCATCAGGGCTGCTCTCAAGCCAGACATCACCCAGCCTATGTCAGTGCTTGGGATTGCCATGAGCCTGGGTGCAGGACCTTGCACTTGGTCTTGTTGAACCTCATGAGGTTGGCTTGGGCCCACCTCTCCAGCCTGTCCAGTTCCCTCTGGTTGGCATCCCTTCTCTCTGGTGTCGGCTGCACCACACAGCTTGGTGTCATCAGCACACTTGCTGAGGGGACACTCAATGCCACTGTCAATGTCACCGACAAAGATGTTAAACAAGACTCGTCTCAGTACTGATCCTTGAGGGACTCCACTTGTCACTGGCCTCCACTCAGCTATAACTGGATGCTTGAACACTCAACTACCATAAATTTGCGTAATGAAATGTTCTGGTTTCTAGGGCAACTTCAGCAGTCCTAGATGAGATGTTCAGCTATCTGCTATGCATGTGTAATTATAATTGTGAATATTGTTCCAGGGTGTATAGGTAGACCATTAGCTGTGCTCAACTGATAAAAAAACCCAAATGCTCTTGCTCTTTTGCAAGTATAGTTCTGTGTAAATAAAAACCAAAACCACAGACAACAAAAAAGACTCCCTACCTGCCTCAAATCAGATCAAGCCTGTTGCATTTAAATAGCAGAACTAAGTCATGTGGGTTAAAGCTTTTGGAAATTCTCAAATTGTTTTTATATACACAGCAGAATTCCAGAGCAAATGCATTTGATGGGAGAGAAATCATTATTGTGCCAAAGTAATGACAACTGAAATAATGCAATGAAATGTTCCAGTTTCCATTAGAAAATAACGACCTTCTTGGCTAAATAGAAATATTTTAATTAAATACCAACAATTTATAGCAATCACTGAATCTGTTAGCCATGAAATTTGATTCTCTTATCATGGACTGTTCACTATATATTCATTTTTGTCTGAAATATAATATCAGGCCTAAAATTGTGTATTCTTTACAGTACTACTATATAATTTCTGTCCCTTAGGAAAGTAAAGCCTTAAAATTCTCCCCTAAAAGGTTGCTGTGTGATTGCCAAGAACCAGTAGGTAACAGTGCTGTTCTTTATGACACCAGTCTTATATTTCAGTAGAAAGTTGTCTGACTCCAATTTTTTGTCTGATCAGTCATAGGAGAACAATCACTTCTTCCTTGATGGGTTCCATCTTGGTAGCTTTTACTGTCAGGGAAACTGAATGGGAAAATACTCCTAATGGAATAAAAGTATTTTCAGAAATCAAAATTATTTACATGAATTTTACTGCAGTTTTGTTAACAAGATTTTGAAGGCCACTAATAATGGACTTTCTGTTTGTGAGTCAGTGAATTTCAATCAGTGAAACACATAAATAAGGCTTTTCAGAAACAGCTCTAGTTGAAAAAAAAATCATATGATGCTTGTATGTTGCATTAAAAATTACTTCTTTGTGAAAGCTCAGCTTTATTTTATGTAGAGAGTTACAGCCCTTCACCTTCCTGCAGAATCAGTACAAGATTCAAGTGCTACATAATCTATTTAGTGTCAAAGTGCAAGCGAGAAAGATTCACTTGCAAGCCTTAAGGTGTTGCTCTGCAGGATTCATATGATTTGAAAATTTCAGGCCCAAATGGGGCACTTGCACACTGATAGGTTATCAGAAATGGTTAGTGGAAAAGTGAGACATGGGCAACATTTATAATTGAGCAGTTCTGGGTCTAATTCTATTCCCATTGAAATGGAAGAGGAAACAATTACAGTTTGCTTACACAAAGAAGTACTGTGATTGGAAACTATGACATGACACAAGGGAGGTGCAAAGGGAATTGAGTGCATTTTCTGCTTCTCTGACTTTATTTTTTGATGTCAGGAGAGTAACTGAACTAAGAACATATTCAGTAATTTGAGATTCTCTGACTCTGAAAAGATTAAACTCTAGAATTTTGTCTTGAAGTGCAAGCGCAGAGATTTCTTAACTATCAGGGTGTTCACCTGCTTTCCTCTTGGTGAAGGACATGAGTTTTCATTGTGAGTTTTCACAGTGGAGGAGTTGCAGCTCTGCAACTCTCGCTTGAGAGGCTTTTTCCCTTGCCACAATGGTTTTATATTTCTTTCACCAGCTGAGGGGAGTGCTTATTTACCCCCATAAGATATGACACAGTGTCCTTTGAAAACAGTGATCATCTCTGCTCACTTCTGGGTCTCATTAACTTCAGTTACCTGTAAAGATATTCAGTTGCAGATACTGTAACAGTATCATTAAAGTTGGCTGCCTCAGGAACAAAGAAAATAGGTATGTTTGAAAATTTGCTCAGAGTTTTCTGATCAGAAGTCACGTTATCATCTAAATAACCATTTTTCACCAAAAATTTCTTCCTATGTAGTGTTATGTTATACCATCTTTCATATGAAGATCTCCAGACTTCTTAAATGACTGGGGTGATTGTCTTCTCATTTTAAAGGGAGCAAATTGCTTTGTTCCTACTTTCTTCAGGTCTTTTTTTTACCATTTAGCTCTGCTTCTAAGTCAGATGTCAGACTAGGTCTATTTGCCATTTGCATCCAATTTACTGAAACTGCATCTAGAAAGCCAAAAATTCTAGAAAGTTTTGAGCAGCTGGAATAGAGGGCTAAAAGGAAATTGCACAGTAGATTGCAGTTGTCTGAGGCAGGAACGGTAATTGCAGTTGTCCATTCCTCCTGCAGCCTACTCTGTTGAACATACATAAGATGGATTTCACAGAAAATAGCTGGTGACATGATCAGATCATGATGATAAATGTTTTTTAATATCACCTCCCTGAAACTGCTAGTGCAATTGTAGCTGGTTTAAATGCATCCATGGAAGGTATTGGCTCTTCCATTGTCATTCCATTTGAACTCTTGCTAGACCATGTATTTTTTCACTTAGTGCATTCTTTTCCAGTGATGATACATAAATGAAATAAAATATGGTAAACTAGGACAGTGCTTTAAGCTGAAAGAAAAAAAAAAAAATTAGAGCTTCTTCTTACAGAAGTCCTTAGAGTAAGATAGAAAATTTTGTTGAACACCACCACATTAGACTGTGATACTGTTTATAGGTGAAAGATAATTCTGTTATACGTAAGAATGTTATTTCTTTAAAGTGACTAACTGTGATCTAGAAAAGCAGCACTGAGTTCTAAAAAAAAAACCCATCAAGCAACAGCAAAAAAATCTGACTAGAAATCAAGTGAATTTCTCATCTGTTACAGGTCAGTAACAGATGTCATTGTGGGCATCACTGTGTTGAATTCAGTGGTTGTACAATTGTTGCCTTCAGATTCACATTTATAGTTACTGTAAGTGCATTAATAACCCATCATTTAGAGAAATAGTGTGGTACTAGTTGTGCCAGGGGAAGTCTAGGCTGGATGTTAGGAGGAAGTTCTTCCTAGAGAGAGTGATTGGCATTGGAATGGGCTGCCCAGGGAGGTGGTGGAGTCACTGTCCCTGGAGATGTTCAAGCAAAGCCTGGATGAGGCACTCAGTGCCATGGTCTAGTTGAGTGGCTAGGGCTGGGTGCTAGGTTGGACTGGATGATCTTGGAGGTCTCTTCCAACCTGCTTGATTCTATGATTCTCTCTGCCATCAAAACACCACATAATAAACTCCCACTTTTAGAAACAGCACAAAAAAACCCAAAATGTAATTTGCTCAAGTAAGAAAGGTCACAGAAAAGGAAAACAAAGTAGACAACTCTTTCTCATCACATTTTGAGACATTTGAAGTATTTGTATGAAGAAAGGATAGCTCAGCATAATATCACTAAAGGTTTTGAGATTTGCTTTTTAAAAAATCAACTAAAATTGTAAAATTGCTTTAAAACTGATTTGTCAAGTTTGGATTTTTTGTACAAAGTATATTGAGTTGGATTTTTTTCTTTGCTTGATTTTTCTTTTGGATTTTTTTGTTTGGTGTTTTTTGAGCCCCGCCCCCCCCCACCGCCCCGTGGTAATGTGTCTATTTTGTATAGACCATAAGAGAGACAAAGTGTGATGGTTTGGGTGTTACCTGCCACCACCTCCCCCCCAACTTTGGAAATCACCCAGACTAGACTCAGCCAGCTCTGGAAATTGAATGAAGCTTATATTTACAGCTAGCACAACCTACAAGCAGATATTTACAGTATATGCAGTTATAGACAGAAATAGACAAGGTTACAGGTAACACAGAAACACAACAGCCCTCCTAGAAACCTGAGTCCCCAGGAGGGGCTCTCAACCACCCCCACCCTCTCCCACCCCTCAACTTTACCCCAGCTGTTGCCTTGTGCCCAAGGAAGAATAGAGGATCAGCCAGGGGAGTTAGGAAGCAAATGGATTAATCAGAGCGACAGTAGGTGAGGTTAGAGAGAAATGCAGCCCAGAGCCCAGGCAGTGCCCAAATGCCTTATCTAGGTCTTTACTCTTGTTCTTATACATCTCAGCAAGCCTAGGAGTGAAGTAGACATCACTATTGTTTCTCTTTCACAGCCTGCAATCTTGTTCTTCTCACCAAAACGTTCTAGCTAGCTTCAAACTAGCACACAAAGTGCAGGAGAGGAAATAATTGAAACAAACTAAGAACTGGAGGAATCTAAATACATTGCATCTTTAATATATAAACAGACTGTTGTGTGTTCCTAGGCCTAATGATTTAGCTGCATGCTTAGAATCATCAGACTTCAGTTTTGGTATTTAATTTAAACTCTGGAAGATTCCTTCTCTAATTTCCCTAGTAACATTTGGTAAATACAGCATTTAATGTTCAGTATGCTGTAAAGACAAGAAAGGTCTGGATGCAGCTCTGAGGCAAGAGGAGTGATTGGTTCATATAACAACAGACATATGTCTTGAATGAATCAGGTAGTGAGGAATGTTTGACTATCACTCAACATCAGGAAAAAGGTAGTGTCATTGAAATATTAGTGTAACACAAGAAATTGAGAAACTGCTTTTGAAAATACAAATTAATGTATTGATAGAAAAAAATCACATTTAAGTCCGTGGCAGTGGACTCAGCTACATGGGTGCACATCTTATAAGCATGTGTTTACAGTGCACAAATGAGCACTTTGGTTTGGTCTGTGTCTTCTCTGAAGAAGACAATAGTCTCCATGCATGTAGACTAAGCATGCATTTCTTTCAGCTGCATCTAGAGACTTGAAGACCTTTCTGAGTGTTGTATCTGTCCTTCCTTGGAAGGAAATAGCCATTATAGGGCAATAGAAAGATTTCTCTTTGAACAAATGGCTAAATGTGTTTTTATTGCACTTTATGATATTAATAATGTAATTAATAATATTTTGAGTTATGTTTTTATAAAACTCTTACTGGAATATTTTTGGTCCATAACAGAAATCTTGTTTTACGTAATAGTACCAATAGTGATGTCTGGGAGTTAGGGAATCACAGCATCGCAGAAGAGACTGTTAAGAATCAAAATAATATTAGTATAACAAGGTAGCAATGCCAGTAAAAAAGCTACTAATTCTAATCACTAGCAATATTAGAGAAATGTTGGTTGAATATCAAAACAAACTTGCTAAAGGGAAGGTTCTTGGAACATGTTCCTCAGAAATTAAAATGCCCGTTCTTGACACTGCTTCAGACTTCCTTAGGATTAAACATTTTTCTTTGGAAATAATCTTTGTAATACAGTAAACTATATCATTTAATTCCAGTAGTAAATATTGACACCTACCAAAGAAATATTTGTGCATCCTGCTGTAGAGTCTCTTTATCTGATTCATTAATGGAAAAAAACAATAGTGAAAATGTATATTGACAGATAAAGGACACAAGGAGAGAACAGAGAAAGGTAAAGATGAAAGAAACATTTGCCATTTGTTAAGTTCCTGGAGATGTGTACAGCTTCTATGCTTCCATGAAAAAGAGAGAGTGGTGACACAAACCAGAGAGATAAAACATGCACATTATCCTTTTTTTTAATATACAGTTTGAAGGTAAACCAAGGACAGTCAGAGAGTCTGTATTGGATATTTGGCTTTAAAGTCAGGTGTTGAGGAGAACAATGCCTTTGATTTGATCCACTTGTATATTCCGTACGTGTTCTCGCTTCAGATATCATGCTGAAAAGGAACTAGTTAAAAGAAATGGCTGCAGTTTTGTGCATCCTAAAAGATTTTCTGAAGTTTCACTTTTGTCACATCACTGAGAGTGTTCCTGAAGAGAACTGGTATTTGATCAATAAAACATTTACTGACTACACTTCCAAGTGAAGCTATACTGTTGCCAGAAAAAGAATGCATTTGGAGCTAAATTAATAATTAATATTAGCTAAAATTAATAAATATTTGAATAGAGATAATGCAGAGAGCTGTATAGAAAAACAGGAATTTGCTATTTTAAAGCCTGCCTCCAGACAACCAGTAGTGATTGCAGGACTTTAGTTGTGAATGTGATTTGCCATATGGCATGGCAGTAAGAGAGGTAGGCTTACCATGGGAAGGACGGTATTGATACACATGCTAAAATGAAAAATTGGATTTTCTGCCCAGATCACTGTAAAGATTGTGTTGGATGTTGACTAGAGACTCTTGTGTCAGGCAAGCATACAAATTCCATTTAATGTGGGTTTTGTTCTTTTGAACTACGTCTTGAAACCTGCTGATGTTGTTAGAAAGAGCACTAGTACTTTTTCATTGCTTTTGTTGTCAGATGGTTTGATTCTGGGTTGTTTTTTTTGAGCTACATTTTCTCAGGCTGGCAGAGTCCAACTGATGCTACTTATCTGTGTTCTGTATAATTACCCTTAACTTGTCTAGCACAGAAATCATCCTCTCAGGGGGTTTTAGCCCCCTTTTTTTCTTTTTTCTCAGAGCTTCTTTGTCAGCAATTAAGTATGGAGCATGTGGCAAAACCTAATTTTATTCTGAGGAGACAAATACATTGATACATATCCATTCTATGCAGTCACACTTTTTCAAGTGGAGAAGAGAGCTTAACTCCATTTAATTGATTACTCTGCACAGAGAATCCTACTTTATGAAAATGAAAGACAGAAAATAGCCCCAAACCATTATGCGTCCAAGTAGCCTTGTTGATAATGTGGTCTATTCCCGTCTTTCAAGTCTATAAAGTTTCTGAGTTATATAGGGAAGAAAATAACTTAAAAAAAATGAGATGGTTTTATGAATAAATGGACATATCTGGGCAAGGCAAAGCCTTTGTCTTGGCAGTTTGGTAAGTTTTGTGATGAGGCTTATGTTTGTGGTTTCAGCATGAGCTGGTCTGGACAAACCTAATGTGATGAGTGAGTTCAATTTTAGCTGTATCAGACTCTCTATCTCTGAACAGGTCCATGTGGAGCATTCCCCTAATAATTAATTTCCACTTCTATACTTCCAATTCTACACTTCAATTTTTTATCATAGAAGTTGACTGCAGTAAGCAAGTCTTGTGGCTGGCAAATTCTTGTTTGGAGGTATAGCTTCCAATGCACTGTTCTCCAGTGTAAAATAAATCTCTTCACATACTCCAGAGCTCTCTATAGCAAAATTAGGCCTGCAGGCCATAGTTATGCTCTCAGTTGCATTCCAAAGATAATGGATTGAAACCCATTTTTTTCTAATGTACTCAAAGTTGAAAATCCTTAAACTTCAAGTGAGATGTTCTAAACCAAAAATATATTATATCTACTCTTTGTGAAACTGGGAGTTCTGTTGTACAGAATTTGCTGTACAATATTTCACTTTCTAGAATGTTCTGAAACATCTTTTAGGTTTAAAAATATGTCAGGGTTCTAAAAATGTGCAAGTAGTTGCAAAGTTTCTGTATTAGCAAGCAAATACATTTGATTAAGTGACCATCTGGTAAAATGTTTGTTAACAGTGAAAGCAGGGAATTTTGGGGTTTGTACATGCCAAGTAAAATGTGCTTAAGAGTTATAACTGCATAAATTTCAGTGGGCAGTAACTGGACCATATAACTTTCAATCCTACTCCTATCAATATAAGTAAATATTGTTATTCTCAAAGCCATTTTGCTTACCTGATCCACTTCATCTACATTTGATTGTTTTACTGTGTTGTTAAATTTCATTAAAGAATAATTTCACTATGTGTGTTTGCACCTGTCTAAGGGTGGAAGACCTGATCTTTGGTGGATTTAACACAGAAATAATTAGCCCTTGTGCTCCATCCATAAACCATGATCTGGGTCCACCCCATTTTCATGCACATCAGATCTCAGTGTCATGGCACTTGGAAAAGTTCTCACCAATGTGCAGATCGGGCTACCATAGTGGCCTTCTTAAGTTCCCCTTGTGCCATGAGTCTTGTTTTGACCAGAAATGCATGAATGGCCATGTAGAATGCAGTTGTCTTTTTCTGTCATAGTCCCTGAGGCACCTTACCCAGCCTAAGAAACCTTCAAGATTCATTTATAAGATAACAGCATGTCAAAAAGGAAAAAATACTAAGAATAGGGAATGTCACAGTGTAGTGTTTTAATGAAACAAACAAAAACCCCCAAACCACAGACTTTTCTTTATTTATTGCTATTTGAAACAATCTGATGAGGTTTTGAATGCCTAATATTTAATCCTATAAAAATGAAAACATTGCAATTTTAATGTTTGTCCTGTGTTGGATTATGAGTTGATGTAAGTGGGATACTGAGAAGACTTTCAGTTTTATCTTTGATCTCAACCACTTTTGAAGTGTGATTGCCAAAGGTGAAAACTAAGTTGTTTGTACAGCAAGAACCATTGTAATGCAGGGAGTGCTGTACCAGTTGTTCTGTTCATAATTCACCATGTACATCACTATGTCTTCATTTCACATACTCATGGAATGAGTAATGAAGTGGTGGTTGTTTTATAACTCCATCTCCTTCTCCCTGACATTAAATATTGAAGCTACAAGTCTTTTCTGAGAATAATGAGATGAGGAGCTTAGAGTTGTTTCTTTGATAAACAAATCACTGCAGTAAATGCAAATAAATCAGAATTCTGTTGGTGCCATTTATAAATTAGAGGAAACTTGTAGGAAAGCTGTTTTGTGAGTGCTGTGTTAGAAGATGTTCATGAAGCACTTAAAAATTGTTATAAAATTGAGGGAAATAGTTGCCTGAGTTGCTGAACTTGCCTCTTAGTGAAAGGTGCTGTGAGAAGTAAGAATAAAGCTGAAGAAAAGGCATGGCCATTAAATAGCTTCTTTGAAAATGTAAAAGGAGTGATGAATAGATGCATTTTATTTCCCGCTGCTAAAAATACAATTCTTACTTTCCTGTTGAGTGTTACAAGTCTATAATTTCTGTAGTTTTTCTTTAAGTCAAGGATGATGAGAGAATACCTTTCACTGGTATTTGTGGTTCACTGTTACTGTATATGTTGAAAATTAGGTATTTGGGGTTATTTCAGCCAAGCTATACTGGCTGACTTGGAAGTTTGACTTTTAATATTCTCTGATGATCAATCTCAGCATTCTCATTGAAGGAAGAACCTAAGTGAGATTCTTGTAGTGTACAAAACCCAGTCCTGTCTATGTTATGAGTTGTTTTGCTTGCTGTGAACCAGAATGGATTGGTACTGTCAGTGCATTACACCATGATTCCTGGGGATTTACATGTTGCATGTCAGCTAGGGGCAATTACCATTACCTGTCTGACCAGACAGCTGTCAAGATATTTTCAGTCCACTCACTACTTGGTTTTAAGAAAGCAGGCAAGAAAATGACTACAAGGAGGTCAAAGGGCAATTCCAGCTTTTACTGCAATGCCTGAAAATGCAAATGCATTGAAATTCTATGTCAACAAGTCACCTAACATATGAATTGCTCGTTAACAATTGCATGATACACACATTAGTTCAAATGTCTACTACAAATAAACAAATCTGCAATTAAATGAGATCAAGTGTGCATTAAAAGCACTTTTGTTTTTGAGCAAGAGGTCTCAAATGATGTCATAAATCACCCCACTCAGGTGCATTAAAGCACATTGGATCAAATAATATATATTTAGCTAGCTAGAATTGCAGCATACTTTCTAAAGACATCCCTGTGTATATTATAAGCCAATGGTATACATATGCAAACCATTCAGATACTTTTTATCATCAATCAAAATTTCCATAAGCAGCAGTTGGTGAGTTTCATTCACAGCCCAGGCTGGAGTGTGGTATTTGCAAAATAAAATGTATCTCTTTAAAGTAATTTAAGCTTCATTGCAGTATGTTAATTGTTCTATAATTACCATGTAAGTTTTTTCCAAGATGTAATGTTACACTGTTTAGCTGCTTCTCTGTAATGAATAGAGTTGAGCAAAATTAAGAATTTCTTACTGAAATGGTGACATTTCAATTATAGAATGTTTTTTTCCCTTCTGTTATTGTTTTTCCTTGCCATGCCAACAAGTTCTCCTTAGTGTTTTCTAGCCAGATGAGCAAGAGTGCCTAATTCAGACAGAATATGGCTTAATACTCGTACATTAACGGTAGTTTCATTGTTTACCTGTTTCCATTGGAGAGCTTCCAGCTTTCTCTCTCCTGCTTAAGCAGTGCTACAAAGAGATCTTCCACAAATACAGAGCTGTAAACAACAGATTTGGTGACAAGGGGGACTTCATAACTCACACAAAAGTTCACGTCTCAGAAGTTACAGTCTTTCAGCTCACTGGTGAATGGTGACTAATGAACTAGAAGGATCTGTCTGCTGGCAGCCAGAACAGTTTTCAGCCACCTTCCCTGAAAGGATATGGACTTTGCTTACAGATGGTGTCTTGTACAATGTGACTTATCTTCTGTGAATGCTACTTTATGTTTTGTTTTGCTTGGAAATAAGATTGAAATGAATGGCTAAAAAGTGGAAAGCTATTGACTACTGTTGTAAGCAATGCTGGTATAGAAAGAATCCCTCACTTTTTATGGTTGTAGTAATAAAACTACATAAAAAAACAACAGGTAAAAGAGGTCTGAGATTTTTCAAAGGAAGGAAAAATACTCTAAAATTAATATTTTCTAGTACATTTCAAATGTGAATGTACTAGATGCGGTCAGCTTTTTCATAAATGCCAGATTTAGAAGTGTTTCTTTGGGCCTGTTCTAAGCTTATTGTAAAAGTCAAAAATGTCTTAGTCTTCCTTGATGCTAGTTCTATGGAACTGCAGAAAAAATTAATTGATTTTCTACATCAATGTGGCTATTTCTGCCCATGCTGTAGAGGGAGGACATGTCTTTTATTGATTTGGCCCTGAACTTCCCTGACTCTTGATGAGTGCAAATGAAAGAATCACTCTGGAAGGTGGTTTTGAATCAGCAAGGGAACTAGTATCAATGCCTAGGCCAGACTCCCTCATTTCTTCACTGTATGAATTATACATTGGATTACCATCACAGTAATTAGAACAAGATCCATCTATTATAGTATGACCTATAGTAAGAGGGTTGTTCCTTGGAGTGCTTGATGGCTGTGTAATGCTAAAAGGAGAGATTTATAATATAATTATAGAGGAAGGTTGACAGGGCTGAAACTTTTTACAGTAGTGGAAGTGCTTCTTTTATCCAGAGGATGTTGTGCTTCTCACTGACAGAAGAATGAATGAAAAGGGTTTCAAGAAAATGATGCATAAGGAACTATTAGCTGATGTTTAAAGCTGATGTTTGAGCATATTTGGGCTATGTTTTCCAGCACCCTGATGAAAAACAGCTGGGATGCCCGGGGCTTTAAATATTCTGGATACTTCTTTTCCAATTTTATTGGTTGTGGTACTGAGGAGTGCTTTAAAATTTAATGTCCAGGAGATAACAAAATACAAACAAAGACATAGTCCATCTAGAGGACTCTGCAGAATCAGATATTTTTCTCTGCAAAATTACTGTATTGCATGAGGCAGGATTCTCTGTCACTATGGTCAAAACAGTTTCAGTGCTACTGCTCCCAATGACTCATGCGATGCTTTTGTAAAGAGGCAGTCAGTGTTTCGTAGAGAGCTTCTCCTGCTCTTTGTTTAATTTGGTTTTGACACGCAGACATTCAGTGTGGAAGTTTGAGTTTTTGAAGCTTTTGTGCTGATAAGAGCATTTCAGAAAGAATAAAATCTTAGATTAGATGCTATGTCATTCTCTAAAAGGTATCTTTCCAGTAACATGGTTATTAACTTCTCTTTATGCTACTAGATAAGGTGAACTTGTTATTTCAACCTTGTCATAAACTGGATTTACTCTCTGGTTTTAAGCAGGTCTAAATCATATTATCAGCACATTCCTTTGTACTATCATGCTTTAAAGAAAAATAAAAATCGTTATAGCTTTGTTGTATCCAGCCAAAGGCAGAGATAAGGCTGAGCCATTTCTTGTATGTATGTAATTTAAAAGTCATCAGAGAATATTTCTTTCACAGCAATCAATAAAGGATGAATATAACATTGTCAGGTGATAGCAGCCGTGTGATGCAGAGGATTAGTGACTTCTTATTTTATTATCAGTGGCTGAGTTCAAGCTTGGATACAGCAATCAGAAATAACATTATTCTGCATGGGCTTTAGTAAAATTGAATGAAAGGAGCTAATGTGTATAATACCCAAGTCCAGCTGGGAAATATTAAGCACTACTCTAATCTCTTTCTTTCGGCTCAGATCAACTTATAGATTCTCAGTTTAATATTTGGGTGTTGATCATTCTTTACTATCAAGATCAGCTGTCTCCACAGCAAGAAAAAAAACTATTTTAGTGAATTTGTGGGTTTGTGTAGCCTTTTGGAGGGGTTTGGGTGTGGTTTCAGGCCAGCTCCGGGCAGATGCACCAATGATGAAGTAAATGGGGGCTGAGCAACCTCCTGCTTTGAAGGTGAGTGTGGCTAATTCCAGTTCATTAGGGAGAGAGCTCAACCAACACCTTTCTCCTCGGTCTTTGACAGTGGTGGTTGCTATGGAAACCTTTCTAGGAATGATCTCTTTTCATGTTTTAATAGATAAGCTGAAAATCCTCTGTCATTTTTCTAACAGGGCCTGATTTTCTCTGGGATAAGCAAACTATGAATGGTTTCAACAGCCTAATCGATCTGGCCTCCAGTAAATACATGAAATAGATCCAGTGTGCTGCATGTATTTAAATATGCCTTTTTCTTTCTCTGGAAAGCACAGATAAGGGCAGGGCATGGTCTTGATATTCTAACTTAGCTCAGAGTTACAGTTTTAATTACACCTCTGAAAGAGCTGTGACTTACCTTGTGAAACATCAGTTAATACTTCAAATAATTAGCTTTGATAAATCCAGTGAGTTGGGCACTCCTAAGTAATTGCTTTGTTTCACCTGAGAGGTTTTTACATTTCAGCACTGAGTTAGCAATTCCCACACGTGCTTTGTAAAACCACTTGTAAACACTTTGAGAATGAATACAATCAGGAGTAGCTGTGAAGGAGTACATGGGTTGCACAGGTTGCCATAATGTTCTGGGGAAGAAAAAAATGTTATATTAACATGTGATTGACTTCAGTGTAAGCAGTGGCAGTATTTAAATAACTGTAGTTTATCTGTAGAAGTGGAACATGAGGAATCTCTACAGCTTGCCAAGCTCATTTGAGGGAATATTTCATACTTAGTTCAGTTCAGCAGAACTATAGACTGTACATGTGTAAAAAGGAGGCTTTGAGGAGGTGAGGCAAAAAAATACGTTGAACTCTAGGAATTCAAAAATTCATGAAGACAACAATGGGACATCTACTTAGGGGTGAGGGGAAATTTCTGTGAGCAAGGTAAGGTTTGCATTACCAGGCCAGTCTTGATTAACAAACACAGACCTTTATAATCAAGCTGTAGTACCATTGGCATCAAGAAAAAAATCTCTTCATTCAAAATGTTGTGTTGTGTAGAACAGGTATAGGCTGGATGTTAGGAGGAAGTTCTTCACAGAGAGAGTGATTGGCGTTGGAATGGGCTGCCCAGGGAGGTGGTGGAGTCACCATACCTGGAGGTGTTCAAGAAAAGCCTGGCTGAGGCACTTAGTGCCATGGTCTGGTTGACTGGCTAGGGCTGGGTGATAGGTTGGACTGGATGATCTTGGAGGTCTCTTCCAACCTGGTTGATTCTATGATTCTGTGATACTTTCTGTAATGTCCAGCACAGAGCAATGCTTTTGAAGTTGCATCTATTTAAAATCAACCTTGAGTTTTTAGTGAAAACTTCTAAGGCAGTACTTGCTGCCTTACAAGTCTTAACAAAACATGCCCAGTCAGTATAAACACAATGCATGTCTGGTAGAGTTTTTTTCCAGAAGTGTGACAGCTTCTAGTTCATTATTCTGCAGATTTACATACAAAAGAAATAGGAAAGCAGTAAAGCCATAGTAGTGCTGACACCAGCATAAAAGATGAATGCTTAGTGGAGCAAAGTGATGGAGCGTACATAATTGTGTTCCCTATCACCTGAGATGAAAGACATCTTTAAGTGAACAATTCATTCAGAGACCTGAATTTTGGCAGCAATTCCAGTGTCATGCACTGTACAAGGTAACATAGAAGAATCAATTTATACTATAAGAAACTAATTCTAAAAGAAATGATTGGGCTGAGCACAATTTCCCATATTAAAAGGAAAAGGGCAAAAACTTCTCTACTAGAGTTGACATGAGAGATTACATAGGCTTCTTTCCTTATGTGTGAAAAACTTCTCAGAGATTTGCAATCCTATTGAAAACCATTTTTGTGTTGAAAAGCTCTGTCAAATGGAATAATTATCAAGTAAATTGTGCTTTTCTGGGGATTTATGTTGTTTTTGTTATGCTGGTTTAATCTGCCCATTTTTGGCACATGGAGGTTAAATGTATGCTCTCTTGTTTGTTGGGTTTTTTTGTTTTTGTTGTTTTATTTTCATGTAATTGTTTGATCAAATTATTTATAGCTGTCAGCTGTAGAGGAAACAGCTGTTTTACCAGTTTGACAGTTTTTCCTCCTTTTTAGTTTCTTAAACTGATTCCATTACTCTGATTAGCTGGTAGCTTTTAAAGATGGACTTAAAAGTAGGCTGTCATCAATTATTTTGCATGTTTTTGTTATTCCATGTAAACCATGAGATATCAGGCTCCAACTTAAAGAGTTGATATAGAATCATAGAATCAACCAAGTTGGAAGAGACCTCCAAGATCATCTAGTCCAATCTAGCACCCAGCCCTAGCCAGTTAACTAGACCATGGCACCAAGTGCCTCATCCAGTCTTTTCTTGATCTCCTCCAGGGATGGTGCCTCCACCACCTCCCTGGGCAGCCCATTCCAATGCAAATCACTCTCTCTGGCAACAACTTCCTCCTAACATGCAGCCTGTGCTTCCCCTGGCACAACTTGAGACTGTGTCCACTTGTTCTGTTGCTGGTTGCCTGGCAGAAGAGACCAACCCCCACCTGGCTACAACCTCCCTTCAGGTAGTTGTAGACAGCACTGAGGTTCCCTCTGAGCCTCCTCTTCTCCAGGCTAAATAACTCCAGCTCCCTCAGCCTCTCCTCATAGGGTTTGTGTTCCAGGCCCCTCACCAGCTTTGTTGCCCTTCTCTGGACAGGTTCAAGCACCTCAACATCTCTCTTGAATTGAGTTAACCTTCTGATAGACTTACCTGCCTAACCTAGTTTCCCTGAATGGGAAGCACTTGATGCGTCAAGAAAAGATAAGGACTGCACAGAAACTGGATCAGGGTCATGTGTTACCTGATTCAATAAAGAATCATTGTAATTCCCATTATCCTGAGAAAATGGGTGTTCAGTCCTTCTAAAAATGTTTTTATGTTGTTGGTATACCTTTTCTAGCTGTTTCTAGGCCTCCTTGTCTGTCCCCCAGTGCTCTGAGAAAGAGTGGAATGGTTAACCAGTGCCACGATGAAGAGAAAGGGAGCAGCCTGATGCAAGCAGAGTTCCGTTTATTGTACTTTCAGCACTTGGTTATATACTCCTAACATATAAGCTAAAGATCTTGTCAAATCCTAATTGGTCATCAGGACAGACCTCAAGACAGACCTCGTACCTTAGCAACTAGATAAGCAAGGATTAACAAACCCCTTAAGTTCATGCTTTACATTGTTTCATCTTTTGCAACATCCTCTAAGGTCGTTTCAACCCTCTATTTTACTTAACTCACTACTTTTCCACTCATACATTCTGAACTCATGGCTTATGTTCCAGTGTGTCATGATCAATCAGCTGTAGGGCACTAAAATTCCTACCATTCCCAACAAACCAGGACCTGTCCCAACAGCACTGGGGAAGGCAGTGCTGTTGCCTGCACTGTCACATCCCTGCCTACTCTTCAGCTTCCTCCTCACAGATAAGGAATACTGTTAGAATCATGGCAATATTTTTTTATGTTAGAGTATAAATTTATTGCTGTAATTAAATTTGGTTTTAATTCCCAGATAAGTATAAAAAATTGATCGTTCTTCTGTGAAAGCAACCAATCTTTTATCTTCATTTATACATTTGACAGGATTGTTATTTTTTTCTTTTGTTGTTTGCATTTTGGGTAAGCTATTTTGGACAGCGTAATCATATGTAACATTTTCTGAGCTTTGAAAGGTGAAGGAGTTCAAAAGTAAGGAGAAAAGTGATCACTGCTGTTATGTAAGATTTGCCTTTTCAGAACTGTTTGCTCTCAAATTCTACAGGAATTGTTTGGGCTATAAACCTGAGGTATTTTTGAGAAAATGGTCTTGTTTATGCATTGACAGTTAGCTGATCCCACCCATGAAGACTTTTATTTAGAGACACAACAGAGCTCGATGCCACCTGCCTCTGAGTAATTGCTATCCTTGCAAACTTGGTCTGATGCTTGTGACTAGCAGCTGGAGAACAAAGTATCTCTATTTTATTCTTAGCATGCCCAAGAATCTTCATCTCCCTGGCTTGATTTGTGAGTATCTCACACATGAAGCATGTTGGGTAAAGTGGCCCATTAGTAAGAATGTGGTGTCTAATTTGAAAACACCACAAACCCTATGAGGAGAGGCTGAGGGAGCTGGGGTTATTTAGCCTGGAGAAGAGGAGGCTCAGGGCAGACCTCAGTGCTGTCTACAACTACCTGAAGGGAGGTTGTACCCAGGTAGGGGTTGGTCTCTTCTTCCAGGCAAGCAGCAACAGAACAAGGGGACACAGTCTCAAGTTGTGCCAGGGGAAGCACAGGCTGGATGTTAGGAGGAAGTTGTTGGCAGAGAGAGTGATTTGCATTGGAATGGTCTGCCCAGGGAGGTGGTGGAGTCACCGTCCCTGGAGGTGTTCAAGCCAAAGCCTGGCTGAGGCACTTAGTGCCATGGTCTAGTTGACTGGCTAGGTCTGAGTGCTAGGTTGGACTGGATGCTCTTGGAGGTCTCTTCCAACCTGGCTGATTCTATGAAATTCTATGAAAAGAATTTGCTTATGAAGATGAGAGGGAGGGAGGAAGTTTTCAACAGCTTGGTTCATCAATATGTTTGGCAGAATTAAAATGTTAGAAAATAAGAGGAGGATGCAGGGTAGTCTGTGGTCATTATGTGGTGTCTTTATTTTTGTTCACAAATCTTAACAGTTGACAGCAAGTTAAGTATTGTTGTATGGCTATAAAGATGTGCTTGGATGTATTTGTTTGATTCAGTCACTTGTGCTTAGCTTAGGTGCTCCTACCTGTGACAAGGAGGTTGAAGTGATTGATCTCTAAGGTCCCTTCCAACCTAAGCCATTTTGTAATTCTGTAGAGAAGAAGAGAAAGTTAAAAAGCAAGGAGACAAATTATTTTATTTCTACATTTGGACTGACTTTTGGACTCTCAAAGCAAAAAATTGCCTTGCACAGTTGGAACAGGAATAGCTCACCAGCATTTTACTCCTTAGAGTGGCCTGAAGCAGCAGCAAAGACTTGTGCTTCAGGCAGGCAGAATCTGTACCTGGGAGCTTCTCTCCTGGGATGTCAGTTCTGTGTAGCTGCGGGTATATTTTCTACTGTCACGCTGCAGCCTCCTTCCTACTGCTTGGTGAGGCATTATCTGTGGAACTCTTCTGTTCCCCCAGTGTAGTGTGCTTTCTCAGTAGTCAGGAACAAGATCTTCTCCCACATACGTGCATCAGGGACAAGTGATAAACGTCAACATTTCCCTGTTTCTAGCTGCTGTGTGATAGTGAGGAGGTCTGCAGAAAGACTGATTGCTTCAAGAACTGAGCATGCTTTTCTTTTTTGATCTGACTTGTGCCAGGGGAGATTTAGGCTGGAGGTGAGGAGAAAGTTCTTCACTGAGAGAGTCATTGGACACTGGAATGGGCTGCCCGGGGAGGTGGTGGAGTCGCCGTCCCTGGAGCTGTTCAAGGCAGCATTGGACGTGGCACTTGGTGCCATGGTCTAGCCTTGAGCTCTGTGGTAAAGGGTTGGACTTGATGATCTGTGAGGTCTCTTCCAACCCTGATGATACTGTGATACTGTGACTTCATCATGGCCATATGTACTTGTGTACATAGTGTCTAGTGCTTGGAATGCAGCTGGAAGTTCCACATGAGACAAATAGGGGGGGAAAATCTATCTCTCTCTTCACTGGCAGTTTCCCTGCATCTGAGACTGTGAAAAGTCTCCCTTTCCCTCCTCTCTTCCTACCTGCCTTTCTTTCCTGCAATTGTTTATATTAAATACTATGTTCATATAGGATCTAAACCAAGAGAACTCTAATGGAGTGGGTTTGGGTATTACTGAAGAATGAAAAAAAGCATTCAGTGAGCCTCCAAATGCCTCATGTCTTAGAGGGACTCAGCTCCACCTATCCTGTAAACAGAGGGCCTGTGCCAGCAGTCAGGGTGAGAAGTTGGAGTTAAACTAAAGGAACACAATCTATTTTATCTAGAGGTTAGCAAAAGAGAAAAAAATCTGACTGAGATTTGAATGATTATTCCAGTGAAAACTTCACGTCCGTGGAGTAAGGCTTTCATCTTACATGCCAAAAAGGGTTTGTTTGTTTGATTGTAGCAGTTGAAGCAAAGGATCCTGGTGATACAGTTATTATGTCTGTGTACCACAAAAGCATCTTACCTGAACCTGGAGCTTCAGTCCATTTGGGATTGTCATCGTTAACAGACACACACTTTGCTCTCCCATTGGATTTGAAGAGATGTCTGAAATGTGCAAGTGCTGTCTCTTTACTTGCAGTTTTAAACATCAGGAAAATAAAGAGAACACGAGCAAACAATATGGAAATAACAAGTACAGTGAATAGAGCTACCAGGCAGATGCAGAGTGACTTACAAGGAGATAGCTTCTTCATTGCTAAAAACAGATGTGTACAGAAAATGCTATCAGTATTCTGTAAGGATCTGTGTTCTTTGTTCAAAAATGCAGAAGACGACATGAGTCAGTAAGCCTAGTAAACATTAAGGTGTGCTACAGTGGAAAACAGAGCATGCCATGCATTGTGAATGGGTAGTGTATATGCTGTTGTAGAAAGGCAAAGACATAGGTGTCCTTGAAAAACAAGTATGTGTATTGCCTTTTCCCAACACCTTTTGTCAAGTTTATTTTTGTGTTGGGTATTTCCCTTATCTCTGTCTGAGCTTCCACTATTTCCCAGCTCTCTACTCCCTTCAAAGTACTATTTCTTGCTGCTCAGTTACAGCTGTTTAATTTTTTTTTTCTCTGAATATCATTTTTTTCACTTAGTGAAACAGGATGAATTTTTAAGCCTTGTACTTTTTGCCTGGAATGGGTATATTTTAATGGGAGATACTTTAAAGCTATGTATTGCTTCTCCCATATAATGGCTGATTTATAACTGAATAAATGCTTTTATTGGGTTTGATTTGAATTGTTGCAGGGAGTTTCTCTCCAACATTCTTTCTTTCCAACATTCATGAGGATAAGGCAGTCATGCTTTGCTCCCATGGTACATTTGTGTTTACTTACCATTATCATTAACCTAAGGGAAGAAAGTATTAACAGGGACAACCAGGACTCAGCTTTCAGTTTAGAAGAGGTAAATTAATAGAACTTATCTCTTTGGAATTCTGGATTTTGCAAATCAGTGTTTGTAATCACTCACTGTGCAGACAGAAACTGGCAGTTAGATTCTGTGTATTTCTTTAAATGCCAAAACTAAGCTAAAACTAATTGTGGAATGCATCTTTGTTTTAATCTGAATATTCCATTTCAACTCAGCTTGCTCTGGAGGAAGTATTGATTTTGGAAATGAGGTGAACTATAGGAACAAACCCACTCATGTCAACATGGATGCTAACAAATATTTTCAGTCTAGTAAAAGTGGCTATTCAAGATACATTGCTTTGTAGAGTCCATACATACATTTTTCTTTTTGTACTTTGAGACTGTAAAATGAAAAATGCTTTAATTGCAGAAACATTATGAGAATAAGTACTGGAATTTTCAGGAACTGTGACAGAAGAGTAGCAGACAGCAGATGGAAGTCTTTTCTAAGTGATGGACATAGTCCAGAGTTGTCATTCCCTAGGATGAGTGATGTTTGTTTTCATAGCACATGGTAGTATTTATCAAAGGTTATTTACTTGCCCAGATGTAGACAGGCAGGTAGCATTGCATTAGAGTACAGCAATCCAGTTAGGAGAAATACTTCAGTAAGTGGACCAATAACTATGACAAGTGGCTTATATGCCAAATGCAATGCTCTGTCAGTGGCTACGAACCAAGCAGCTGCGTTACAGTGTCCATCTCTATTAGTTTTACACATCCTGTTTTCTTCTTGAAGTGATGATATACTCATTTGTCTTTCCCCATGCTGGTTACCAGCTGTTCACTGGATTAGAGAATTTGACATGACTGAATGTGAAATCAAGGGAGATCTAGAAGAAATTGGCTTGATTCTTTCATAACATGGCTTTTATTCCAAGAAGAAGGGCTTTATATTTGATACATGTTTTGAACTGAAAGTAATTCTCTGGACATGCATTTCAGCTTGCTCTATGAACTCTGCCTGGTTTACTTTCTGTCTTCCAGTTTTCAGGAAGGCAGTGAGACATTGCAGTTATGTGGGCCATAAATATGTTGTGTTAAGAGACAAGAGAGGGAGAAATGGCACACAGAATGCATCTCCAGTAGCATTGCTTGAGGCTCTAAGGAAAAATAAACTTGATATTTTACAGAAGACAGTCTTTGTGTGGTTATGCAGCCTTCACAATAGCTGATTAAACTAGTTAATAACTGGACTTTAATCTTGAAGTCTAGTAAGTGGACTTATCTATTACATTTAATCAGTATTTTTACTGGGAAAAGAACTTTTCAGTGTTAGAAAATTTATGTAATCAATTCACTAGTTGTACTTCTTACAGGACTTTTTTGAACAAGTCTCACTGGAGAACTCCATGTAGAGGCTGTCTTACATCACCTATTCCACACAGCTTATTAAGGAGTAAGAAAGGAGGACAGAATTACAGTCTTTGCTGTAGGGCATTATAGCTTGCTTCTGCTTTGAATAGTCACAGCACACAGTGCAGCCTGCCAAGAGGCCACTGTAACATAAGCATACAATTAACTGTAAGAGTGTGAGTAATCTCATCCTTTTCCAGTGAAGCATTTAAGCACGTGTTTATGGTTAATGATTAGGTCCAGATGAAAGCAGTGAGATGATCTATGATTAAAGTTAAACATATGTTTATGTGCTTTCTTGAAGAGGAATGAAATTGCTCAAATGCTCTAGCACTGTGGGTCACCTCACAGTACTATATTTTCCAGAATTAACCATCAGATTCTTCAGTGAAGTAATTTAAAAGAGTGTTCTTTGTGTGCTAGGTTCAAATATGTTATTCTAAATTATTTTACCTAGCTGCTTGGGTCTGGATTTTGCTAAGGCTATTTTATACTTTGCCGCTAGAAGGAATCCAAAATGCTGCCAAGGAAGAATTGGGCCAGTTGAGCTCTAAACCTTAGACTCAGAATTTGGCCCTTTAATACCATACTAACTAGAATCATTCCCACCAACTTTTCCAATAAGTGGTTAGTAGCTGCCTTTAGGTGGAAAAAACTACACATTGTTTTATAGGGGGAAGAGGGGAGAATTCAGGAAAGATGCTGCTTAAAATCACTTTGGGCTTTGGGCTGCAATACTTCTTGTGTTCAGAAAGCAAAGAATTTAGAATTTTGATGGTATTTTTACATCACAACTATTTATTAAGAAATTTTTAGTTTCAATCTTTCACAGTATCACACATTTCTGCTTTGCCGTATTCATTCTTTCTATGTTTTTTTTATTAAGCTTCATTTTCCATTACAGAATATCATTGGACACAGTAAGAAACCCATATCTTAAAATGGTCACTAAAGACATTTTTGTTGTTGCTTTTGATTTCTGTAAACAGCAATTATTTGTTGTGTCACAAACCCAAAGTAAGTCACACCTAGTATGTCCCAGTTTCCTTCATTGGCTGGAAAGAGAGTATGTACAACAGGTTCAGACATAGGCATCTCTATTTCAAGGTCTGAAATCCCACTTAGACAAAAGCTTTCTCCAGGCCATAGCCAAGTAGGCCTAGGGTATCTGTGTAATAAATACCTAAAGTAACCTAACCACAAAATGAAGTGCTGTTATGTTCCCCTATATGTGGGCTGCAAGAAAACACATGCTAGCATGTTTCTGGGCCAGGTAACTGCTCATGATCTACCCTACCTTATTTTCATGTACCATGCTACATAGTGGGGCTTAGAATCATATTCCACATACTAAATAAAGAATCGCAGTGTGAATGGACTTTCTGAATGTATACTCCAAGGTGAGATGTCCTTTAAACAATGGAGATTTTGAGGGTGGTAGTAGAAAATAGATTAAGATAGATTTAGTCTTCCCCACCCAAACAAGTGCACTCTAATTTCTTAATGACAGTTTTGGGATCTGTTGATGTTGTGACAACTTTTCCCCAGTCTGCCAGAAAACACACAAGTGACTATGCCACAGATCTATCCCTAAAGCCCTCGCATACGTAACAGAACCCATGAGGATCTCCTCAGGTACTAGTCCTTGCCCAGCAGTGTATAGGCTTTTTTACTGTTTGCAAGGGCATTTTCAGTGCTGTTTTTCTGCTTTTGAACGGTATGAGGAAGGCAGAAAGGGAATGCTCACCTTTGTTACAGTATTTCTTGAGTGTTCCCTTCAGAGGACCAAAAGTTAGTGAGCAGTCTTTGGAACACAGGCAACTAATTAAGAAAAAAAATGTGTATTGGGTTTATTATATAAAATATTCAAAATGCTCCATTCAGATAACTCACTCCTTTTAAAGTCAGGCTTATTAGTAGCTTGTTAAGTGTAATTTCTGCACTTCTTTGAAGTTTCCAGTGAAATACGTCTGATCTTATACCTGATCTTCAAAAGTTCTTTCCGTTTGTTGCATTCAGTATTGTCCCTTCCATAGCATTTGTGTCACAGAGCATTTTTCCCCATGTAAAGCAAAGAAAGGAATAGAATGGTGTGAGTTACAGAAAAGTTTTGTTGTTGTTGTTATTTTAGTTCTTGGCATACATTTAGTGTTATCTATAGGATACAGGTTGTAAGGTTAAAGAGAAAAGACCTACATCCCAAACTAGGAATTTCTGAAATCCATGTGTGGATTTTCTATGAAGGCTGGATCCTAACACCAACCCCACAAGAGAGAGAGTTTTGCTTCTTTACTTACCTCTGTCCACTTTCTCTCTGAGAACAAAGCCATCTCATTGTTGATGCTATATGTAAAACACATCCTCGGAGGTTTTTGTTTGTTACATAGCTGACTTAGAAGGAGGACTAGAACTCCCTAACTATACACTGGGACTTCCCACTGCTTAAGTCTGAGTATTTGTAGGTCCTGTTACTCTTCACCACTTTGAAATCCCTACCAGCTGTTCCCCCAGTTGGGAAAGAAGGTGGAATACAGGGAAGCAGAGGCTGGAAATGATAAAGGCATGTGGCCATGGGCTCTATGGGCATTTTCCTGCAGGATCCCACCTAACTTTGCTGCCTTGGTGCACTGGAGAAAACACCCTGCATTAAATAGGTTTGATGAAAAATATTCTTTTATTGTGCATCAGTTTAGGGTGTTAAATCTTGCAGAATCACATTCTGTTTTCTGACTGCATTTACTGAATGCCACTATTATGTTGCAGTGCTATTGCAGATTTTTATTCTAGGTAAAACTGTTTACACATTATTTCTGATATTTATTTGGAGACAGGTGATGGGAAAAACGTATTAGATAAAACCCAATTATATTACTAAGCTGTAGGCTTCTCAGTGTTTATAAACAGAGACAGCAGAAAACTATTGAAAAGCAAAATTCTTGTTTTTTTTGTTTGCACACTGTTTTCACTCTCAAAATGGCATTTCATGTTCTGACACTTAAAATGCAGTTCACATTCCTGTGCAAATGAACAGATATTTTAGGCTGCTGCTAGGTGTCTTGTTTAACTTGGTAGACCCACTTGTGAATGTTTTCTGCTGGGTACACTTGGTAACACTTTAGACTTTCCGCTTTCCCTTTGCACTCCAGGTCCCTGAAGACCTGACTGTTGTTTTTTTGCCCAAGAATCATCTGTGTTTCTGTCTAACCTGGGGACAGGCTACTCCACATAGTTGAATAGCTCATCTCTGTACACAGCTGATCTAGGTGTGATGAGAAAATGTAATTATCTGTCTGGCACATTATAAAACAAGGGATATGTGATGTGGAGTTTATGTCACTTGGTTAGTGGTGAGATTCATTCTGTGAAGTCTCTATGTAGCAAACTGTTACTGAGACATCTTATTCAGCAGAAGGGTGGTTAGTATAAAATTACTCCATGAATGCTTCAGAATTAATTTGAATGAGCAGACTGAGTCTGTGCTGTATCAGCACTTTATCTTGTATGACTGTATTGATTTTGATCCAGCACTGTCAGCTTTAAAGCCAGATTTACTACACTGTCAAGTCACAAACTTCAAAAGCTGTCCTAATTGAAGGGAAGTTTACTGTGATATATGCAGAAAAGAAGTCATCAATCAAATTGTCTTGCATTTGGTCTATGAATGGAAGAAACGTTGTGGTAGGGGATCCTAAGATGCAGATTTCGTTAATCTGCACTTATTTTGGCTTGTTCTTCCCTGCATCCATTAGATGACAGTTTTGCATGCTGCCCAGAGAGGTTGTGGAGTCTCCTTCTTTGGAGAGTTTCAAAAGCTGCTCTAGCTGACAATGCAGGTTGAATGAGGTAATCTCTGGAAGTCTCTTCCATCCTCTACCATTGTATGATTCCCTCTTTATTCAGAACTATAAGATCTGTACCAGGGAGCATGTCACACATAAGCCAAACACCCTTGTTTAAGTTAAGCAAGGAGTTCTGGGCTAGATAAAGAGACAGATTGAGTTAAGAGAAGTGGAAGGTGGACTTGAGGAAGAGCAAAGGCTGGAAGAGAATAATTTCAAGTAGAAGGTACCAGTATCAGGAATACAGCAGCACAGAACCTAAGAGAAGAAATTAAGAGGAAAATTTCAAGAGCTGGCTTGCTGAGGTTTTTTTATCTGCTTGTGAACCAATGATAGAAATCACATAGGGAAGACAATGTTTGAAGAGTAAAAGAGAAGTTCCTTTGTGTTCTGTGTGTTCCTATGTCTGCTTATGTTTTGTATTTTACTATTTTGCTTCTAATGCTATAATTGGTAGGAATGTAATTACATTGCATGAAGCTGTGTCTTTTTGAAGGTGTAATTTACATTTAAACTCTTTTACAGTGTACTTGTTTTGTCTTTGATGTCCTTTGACTAGTAATTGCACCGTTTGCTATCAAATGTTACACTTAAAGCATTCTCATATGTCATTGCTTCCTTACAAATCTTCTACATGGTGAAGCATTCTGTATCTTGCCTTGTAATTTAAGTTTAAATACTTAAAAAAAATACTTTCTAAAATACTCTCCTAGTTTTGAGAGTTGAATACAGGAACTTCAAATGCAAGTGCTCACTACAGACACAGCTGAATGTGAATCCGTTGACTTGGGGAAGAAAAAAATATGTGATTTAAAACATTGTTACAAGTTTGCAGATGCTGTTAGAATGTACACTCACTACCTGTATCACTTTATGCACACAATAATCACCAAAACAACATATAGCAAATGGATATTGCAAGAGCATAGGTTCTTACTTCTCTTACCTTCTAACTGGGAAGCAGAGTGGTCCCTCAAATCAGAAAGTGTTTGAAAATCTTACCTTGACTATTATGACTGCTGCCCTTTTTTCTTCCTTTTTTTTGACACTTCAACTCTATCTGTTGGGGCTTGAGTTTGGGCCTCTGAAAGGTGGAGTTAGATGAAAGCTCTTCTGTATTACAGGATAGTTCACATTTTGCTCTGGCCACTTTCTGCCATACTTTAGACCACAAAGACTGCTCATGCCAAAGCTTGTATTCAAATAACAAGCTTCTGTCTGCTTGCTTGTACAGCTACCTGTGTTGGGAGATGAAGTTTTTAATGCAAACCCATTTTATTTTTTGGGAAATGAGTCCTCAGTCTATCTGATGCCTTCTCCTGACACTGCTACTGACCTGACACTGTAGGAAACCAGCTAGAGAAAGAGTGGAGGGGGTGAAAAATTAAAACTTGGATAACTAAGTGCATTAGTGACTTGGAGCAATGGCTAGGGAAGCATTTAGCGTATGCAACATGATTTGTGAACTTGGAGATATCTTTCACCCTGAGAAAGATGGACTTGCCAATTTAAAACTGTGAGATTACTGATGCTGCTAGATCTGTTGCAGCAGCCTTAACAGAGGCTGACATTGTGATTTGAGCAAGAAAGAGGAGTAGCCTGTGGATCCCATTTTAAGCAAGGGCTATTTTGTGCTGTGGTATTTATTATCTTGTTACAGCTATGCTCATGCAGCAACTCGCAGGCTGTATTTTGTGATGCTTTATTTGTCTTTCAGCCTTCTTTCCTTGCAGATATTTTGTGCTGAAGTGAGGTCTGGATGAATTGTTGCAGTAATGGCAGTAGGTGTTGATTCCTCATGTGTAGCATAGTAAATGTGAGTCTGATCACACAGTGTCAGAAAGATGATGGCAGAAAAAAAGCAAGTATTTAGTGAAAGTCATGTAATCCACTGACACCTGTGGAGTGTCCCACAAAAAAACTACAGAACATGGCAGTAGCAGCAAGGTGAAAACTTACTGTGGTTATCTGTGTTCTGTGTCTGACCATGAGCATCTGCTACTTCTGGCTTTGCTACCGATGCCTTAAGTGCAAAAAGTCGTAGTTGTATCTTGTCTTCTTACTAGTTCTGTTGCTCTAACATTACATGCTTATAGAATCAACCAGCTTGGAGGAGACCTCCAAGATCATCCAGTCCAATCTAGCACCCAGCCCTATCCAATCAACCAGACCATGGCACCAAGTGCCTCACCCAGGCTTTTCTTGAACACCTCCAGGGATGGTGACTCCACCACCTCCCTGGGCAGCCCATTCCAATGCCAATCACTCTCTCTGGCAAGAACTTCCTCCTAACATCCAGCCTAGACTTCCCCCAGCACAGCTTGAGACTGTGTCCCCTTGTTCTAGTGCTGGTTGCCTGGCAGAAGAGACCAACCCCCACCTGGCTACAGCCCTTCAGGTAGTTGTAGACAGCAATGAGGTCCCCCCTGAGCCTCCTCTTCTCCAGGCTAAACACCCCAGCTCCCTCGGCCTCTCCTCACAGGGTTTGTGTTCCAGGCCCTTCACCAGCCTTTTTACCCTTCTCTGGACACGTTATAGCAGGCAACTTGTTAAAAAGTTGAACATGGCTGATAGTGTGCTGCAGAGCTACTGCAGAGATGATTTTGATAGCAGGTTGAGAAAAATTGGGACCTAGTATGTTGTGCTGGGTGGTAGTGCAGAGGGTTTATTTTAAATTGTGTAATGTTAGCTAAATGCAGCTCACGAAGTCATTAACACTGAATTATTCTCACGATGCTGGGTAAATACTGATGTTTGTAAAGTATAGAAACTAGTGGGTGTTGATATGTGTAAAACCTAGTAAACTGCTAGGAAAATATTTTATTCTCTTTATTGTGCTGATTTCTTCATAAATATTAAAATGCATCCCTTTTCACAGTATCTAAAGTGATGAAAAGATTAACTGTGGAGAGCCTAACTCTCTATGTGTTCCTTGTGAAAGCTATGCAGCTGGTTTCACTTTGATGGACAAGAGTATTCCATTTCAGAGATTCTCCCTCTGACTTCAGCCCAGCTACAGTGCATTCAGAGATGTCTGACCGCTGTTGCCTTCATGATCAGAAGCATATAGACCACTTTCTGTGGCTTTGGATAAAGCTGTTCATTCCTTCATTCAGCACAGCTTTGTGACACATTTGAAATGTAATTCATGTTCCGAGAAAGCTCTTGTATGTGGATCAGGGATACCTGGAAGTTGAGTAAAAGAAGTAAATGGAAGGGCTTGGATCAGGCTTGCAGACTGAGAGGTAGTTTTTTCATTTATATACAATCCTCAGCTAAGGTACTTGAAATGGAATAATCCTGGGAAACAAATACAAGTTTCATTTTTGAGCTGCAGTTTATTCTCTGCTGCTTTTTCTGAGTTTTAAAAATGGCTGTTTGTACACAAAGAGCTGTGTAACAGGTATAAAATGATATCTTCATTGGAACAGAATGCTGGAGAAAAATCAGCCTTTGTGCAAAACCAGTGAGGTTTCAGTATTTTATTTTGGGTTTGGTGGTTTTTTATAGAGAAAAGAAGTTGTGTTTACAGTTTCCCATAAGCAGTTGGTATATATTTTAATTTTGCTTCTCAAGTTAACTCGTAAAGATCTGAATCCAGCTTTTAATCCAGAGCAGAACAAATTATCCACACTTGCAAAGAAAAATATGAGTCAACCAAAATACTTGATCATGTTCCTTTTTCTGCATTATCAGTGTGTGAATTAAAAATGTCTTGTTTAACTTACAACTTAAGTCTAGAAAAGCTTTCATCATGCAAGATTCACTCTGCTGTGTGCTTCAAGATTTGCTTTACTGCAAATGAGAATACACATAAAATGCTATATGGATGATCATGTTCCGTGAAAGCAGGTGTTACAAACTGCTCTCTCTAGCACTCTTTGCTCGTACAGGATACCTGAGAAGTCAGTGAAAATGCTTGATTGGAAAGGCCACTGAGGATCAAAGTTGCAAAATAAGGGCGAGTTTCTGATGTGAGATACAATCTCTAGCAGTCTGAGTTGAAATTTCTTCTGTGCTCCCTGTTTAATTTGAGGTTGGCTAAATCAGTTTACTGATGGGACTAGAGCCTCTCCTATGAGAGAAAAGCTTCACAAGCTCTGATTTGTACTTCTTCCTCTACTGTTATTCATGTATTCCTTTCCTGGGATTTCAAGTTTACATATGAAATGCAGATGTATAGTGATTTACTATTTTTATTATTATTTTCCCCTCTCCTTACTTGGACAAGTAAGAAAATAGTTTGGTAGCTGGTTTTGGGAGACTTTTGAGGCTTGAGCAAGGACAAAGAGCCTAAGTGAAAAGCATGGGTTTCATCTGAAGTTTGGAGTTTTTCAAACTGTGTAAGCTGATGAAAGGCAAACACATTTACCTTAAATCTTGCTTGTTTGTATGAGTATTTAAAATTGGTTAACTCTACAGCATGTATTTAAATAATGTGAAAGAATAAAATGCCTCCTAGAGAGCAAAGGTAATATCCTAATGAATATCTCTAATATCCTTCATAGCATGCAGTATATCACCATAATTATTAAGCAGACAGAAACGGGTACCTTAGGAACCCATCTTGTGTATCCCATGCTTCACCAGATCTCACAGGCCTGTATTGTAAATGCTAATTAAGACTATATTGCAATAAAGGGAAACATTGCAGTTGAGAGACGTGATTCAATGCTAACAAGTACCTGTTAATGTTACTTGCTAATGATGGAGAGATTTAACCATAGCTAGTGTAGCATCTGTGCTGCTGAGCACATCCCATCACCTTTCTACTCCTGGCAATCAAAGTTCTTGTGCGGTCTTTCAAAGCAACAGCCGTTGGTTTGGATATTTCTGTTGGTGACAGTTTGCTTTTTCCCCCCAAGTATGATTCCTATTGATAAATCCAGCACAAGAGGTAGGATACTGTCTCATGGACCCACATGGGTCTTCAGGGTCAAGATGTCAACTCAAACAAATGGGATTTTTATTCAATATATTCAGAGCTCTCTTATTAAATATGTCAGTTCTTGTTGTGGTATACACTGTTACTGACTTAAACTGAAGACCAATCTATTTCCCAGCAATGAGGAGGTGACAGAGCATTTCTGTCTTTATGTCTATCTGTGAGCAGTAAAGATTGACTATTTTTCTTTTGGAATCTTTAGTAGTTTAATGTATGACTTTGCAGGGCTGCATCTTATATCTTAGCTGAAAAAAATTGTTTTTATAACTAACACAGATTTCAGCTTGATAGCTTAGTTCTTATTTCAAGTGCAGCAACTCTTTATTAGCTTCAACCTTTTCCCACAAATACTCATTTTCTGTGAGCAGCTCTATACTTAAAACATTTCTGCAGCAATATTGGAAGTGTAACCAGTACAAGAAAGTGATTAGAAAAAGCAAACAAGTCTGCTTTCTTTAGGTGCCATTACTACTTAACAAAAGCACAATTTTACAGTCAACTGTTCTTAAGCAAATATTATTCTTACCTTTTTCCAATACACTGCATCAATGCAGATAGAAAGAGAGCATCAAAATTTGTAGCCATAAACTCCTAATAGTTTTGTTTTTCACTAAGTGGAGGACAGAAAGGGAGAAGGCAAACTACTGAAGAAAGGTTGTGAGTGAAGTTAGTGTGAAGGTTAGTCTTATGTAAATTCTGGGGGTGTGATACTGTAGTGAAGAGGGTAGGAACAAATGTGGAAGTACTGAGCATTTCTGAGCAATGCCTTCTCTGTTATCCACTGTCCAAAGGAGATTTCAGGACCACGGAAGGCAAGAGTGCTGCTGTATGGAGTGGAAGTGCAAATCCCAGTGTAGTATTATTTTTCTGTCTAAGATGTATGGCTTACACAGCTGACTTCTGCTACAGATGCTTTCACGCTCTTTCTTCTGTGCATTTGTACACTTCTTAATGCGAGACAGGACTTCTGCTGGAGAACGAAGCACCAACAACCAAAACTCGAACAAGACATGTTAAATCCTTAGGCTGCCATGCAGAGAAACTATCCAGTATAAATTCTTTGTAGTTGCTTGCTCTTTAGCTGTGTTTCTTCTGATAACTGTTCTTTGCTGTGGATGATGACACTCACCTCTTTTGAGCGTAATAGCTGAGTAGGTGTAGAATGTGCAGCAGTGGTGGATTCAAAGAACATTTTCTGTAAAGGAGCGTAGTAAAATATTTACAGGGTTTGATGTAATGAAGGGGGCAATTATGTGTGAATTGTACTGGTTTTACTTGGTTAGAATAGCAGCCTGCAAGCACTTACAGAAGCTCTGTTAGCATAGTTTTGAAAGCATTTTATGGAGCGAGAATATTGTTACCTTTTATGTAAGGTTTCATTTCATCGCAGTGCTTACAATGGAGCACACAAATATTTACACTTGAACTCTGGGAAAAAAAGGAGGCCAGGCATTTTATTACTGCTTATAAATGAACTTATAGAAGGATGTGTGCATCTTGCACCTGCCAGAAATAAGAGGTGATGAGCTTCTCCTTTTGGAAAGTTGTGGGCAATTTCACTTTCATCAGCTATCTTTCATCTGTCTTTCAATGCTTTTGTATCAAACTGCAGAACCCTCACTTTTCCTGCTTCGATGGCCATCTTTCTGGAAAGCCTGTGTTCTCTGCTTATCTGCAGCCCTGTCCCCTTTCTTCTTGCAATGTCTTGTGCTAGTGTGATGGTTTGGGCTCTTACCCGCCTCCCCACACTTTATATTTGCCCCAGCTAACTCAGACGGACCCTGGGAATATAGATGAAGCAATTTATTTACAGCTAGCAGAATTTACAAGCAGCTATTTACAATATATACAGTTATATACAATTATATACAGAAATATACAAAAGATAAACAATACAAAAGCACAACTCCCCTCCCAGAAACCTGAGTCCCCAGGAGGGGCTCTCAAACCACCCCAACACCTCCCCCGGCCCTCTCAACCTTACCCCAGTTCTCAGGAAGAAGAGAGGTGCAGCCAAGAGGTTAGGGAGCAGGGTTAGAAAGTAGTGATGTTAGAAAGATGTGTCTCGGTCTAAGGCAAAAGCAAGAGTGAGAAACAAAATGGAGAAAGTTTACTTCTTCTTCCCAGAGCTCTCAGCGAGACTGTGAGAGAAGTTGACATCAATTGTTTTTCATTTCACTGCCCATTATCTAGTTCTTTTACCAAAACATTCCAGCTTGCTTCAAACTAGCACAGCTAGTAACAGCACCTGCAGTTTTTGTTGGAGTACAATCAAACAGGCTATTTTTCTGAGGTCAGAATATGTTTCTTTTCTTTTCACAGATGTGACATGTGATTGTTTTCTAACACGTTGCCCAGTCATTGATTTATTAGGCAAAGAGGTGCAATTCTCAACCCATATGCTTCCTATTTTGTACTGGAAACTAAGAGAGAACTTGCTTCAGCGCTTTAAGTCCAGAAATAGTGATATAACAATGCCCAGAGCAACTAACTAGTTCTGCTACAACTTTATTTTTGGCCATGTAATAATGCTATATATAATCACTTTGAAGTATTTTTTCTGAACTAAACTGAGGAAAGACCTTAACTGTTAGAATTGAGACTGCCAATTCTGATGTGGCTTTCTAATGAAAAATTGCCCAAATACTTTAATGTCTGAACTACAGTGTTCCAAAAGAAAATTGATTCATCTTTCATCAGTCTTTGTCTGTAGCACTTTTACTCAAGCACTACAGTCTTCTCAAGGCAGATGGTAAAATGCTTTGATCTTCATGTTAGCTACTTGGCATAGCTTTCTGAAGTTCCCATCAGCTGCCTTGTTTGAAGAAGTTAATTGGGCAGTTAATTGCAGCTTCTTCTTGTGCAGAGACATTTCACCTAAATGATTATTCTTCATTCTCCTCCCTCTCCGATTATTTTTGCTTCTGTGTAGAAGAGATATGTATGCAAGTATATTTATTTAGATTATCAGGTCTACCTTTATTTATAAATGGAAAAAGGGAAATGGCCTATTTACAACCCTTATCATTCCAGTAACTTGAGATATTATCATATCTAGAATAATCATAAAATGTGACAGTTGATGTGTTGCTGTATGTGCAATTAGTAAAACAAAGACATATTCATTGGAATTTGATCTCATTGGCTGTTAAATTTTCTCTCTCTACACTGATGTCTTTCTCTTCTGTGGCCTCACCTAATGCAAACAAAGCTACTAAACAATAGTCTGTGGGAATATATATATTAAATAAGTGCTGGCCTGCATTTAGACTCTTCAAATGCTCAGTTGAGTTGCATTGTGGCCAGCTCAAAACTCAGCGTCTTTGGTTATCAGTTTGCAATGTATGGGTTTAAAACTGAAAAATAGGGAGTAGAAAGTGGGGTGGGGCTGGGGATGGACTCCTGTTGTATGATCATGTATCTGAAAAGGGGGAAATTAAAGAAGTTAATTTTTCTGTGAAACAATAGGAATTTGATCCACTGATGTCTGCTGGCCAGTTTGAAATCCTTACAGTGCTTTAAAGAATTGGTGGATGCTCCAAAATAATTAATATTAATTTTTGTTAATATTAACTTTATTATAACTAATTGACTCCAGCTTTGATCCATATTCTAGAAGAACTATGCACACCTTCAAGAAGATGCAATCATTTCCTTTGATGTCTCCTTTATTTTAGAATGAGAATCTGGAAACTAGTAGAGTAGCAAAACTTGCTCTTTATAAAAGCAAGGAATGAGCAAACATTACCAGGTTTAGACAGTGAGGAGACACAGGCTGAAGGGAAGAAAAAATTGCTTTTTAATGTCTCTGGTTTTTTTCTTGTGCAATTTCATGCTTGTAATACATGCAGAACATTTATCAGTGATGAGCAGATTCTTACCTTACCCCAAAGGGAGGCAAGAAATTAAAACTGCAGCGCAGAAGAGATGCAGAAATCATTTGGGGAACCTGCTAACTTCTAAGGGCTTTTGTAGTAAAACAGAAAATAGGCAATGGTCTTTAGGCCTCTTTAACACTGGCTTATCTTCACACGTGTCACAAACAGATAAAGTGACTTTTTTTTTTCAGAAATAGATAAAATATATTTCAGATTGCATTTAGGATCATGACACAACTTTCTAAACTCAGTAGAAATGTGATGAATATAATGAAAACAACTATGGGGAAAAAGGCTCAAGCTTTTAAAACATTAGAATGCTAGAATGGCCTGGGTTGGAAGGGACCTTCAAAGGTCATCTAGTTCAGTGGCCTTGCAGTGAGTGGGAATATCCTCCATTAGATCAGGTTGCTCAGAGCCTTGTCGAGTGTGACCTTGAGTGTCTCCAAGGCTGGGGACTCTCTGGGAAACCTGTTCAACTGTTCTTCTACCTTCATGTTAAAGAACTTGTTCCTAGCTTCCAACCTAAATGTACCTACCACTGTAGGACTTTGTAAACAGTTCCTTTCCAGTCTTCTTGTAAGCCCCCTTCAAGTACTGGAAGGGCCACTGCTAGATCTCTCTGGAGTCTTTCCTTCTCCAGGCTAAATAGTCCCAGCTCTCACAGTCTGTGCTTGTAGGAGAGTTGATGCAGGACAGGCTGAGGAAGCTGGGTTTCTATTACAGAGTTTTTGTTCAGTCTGTCTCACAAAATCAGAGAATCAGAGAATGTCAGGGGCTGGAAATGACCCTTATATGCCATGCTAAATTTGAGAAGTGTGAAATATTTGCCTACAGCTTCATTCCTTTTCATAATTTTTTTTGTACATATTGAGGCATAATCTTCAAATAATGATATCAAGAGATGGAGTAGACACAACACCACTTAGAAATCAACACATTTATTGCATGAGTTTAGCTGTAAGAATGCTGATATTAAGTTCCCAGTGAGTGGTATTGATATTGCCACATATGCAAGTCATCTTTTGCAATAGTTGTTGTTGAAAGCATCAGCTGAATTACAAACCTGAGAATATTTGTAACACCTTACTGTTTATTTGCACGTCTGCATCTTTTCATGCTCATTGTTACTAGATATGTTGCATGAAACTTTTGTAAGTCTCTGTGTGTACTTGCAGCGTGTGCTAGTTTGAAGCAAGCTGGAATGTTTTGGTGAGAAGAACTAGATTACAGGCTGTGAAAGGAAAACAAGGGTGATGTCTGCTTCGCTCATAGGCTTGCTGAGATGTACAGGAACAAGAAATAAAGACATAGATCACTTCTCTTCTGCTGCTGGCAAGCTCGGAGCTGGATTTACTCTCTAACCTCACCTTCCATTTTCTTTTCTAATCCACTTTGCTTCCTAACCCCCTGGCCGAACCTCCACTCTTCCTTGGGACTGGGGTAAGGTTGAGAGGGGTGGGAGAAAGTGAAAGGGTGGTTGGGAGCCCCTCCTGGAGACTCAGGTTTCTGGGAGGGCTGTTGTGTTTCTGTCTTACCTTTTACCTTGTCTATTTCTGTCTGTAACTGTATATATACTGTAAGTATCTGCTTGTATATTGTGCTAGCTGTAAATACAAGCTGCATTCCTATCTCCAGAGCCGGCTGAGTCTAATCTGGGTGATTTCTAAAGTAAGTGTGTGTGGGGGGGGGGAGGGCGGGCAGGGAACACCCAAACCATCACACAGTGTTGGCTGTCTTGTGCTTCAGCTGTTTAGGTATTTCCTTATGGTCCAACACAAGTGAAAGAAGAATGGCAAATCTCCCATCTCTCCCATGTGGCCAAAGCAATGAGTCATCCACTGCATTCAGCTCTTTATACCACTCCATTTGCTTAGTGTGAGGTTAAGACTTTGCCTTGGGTTGTATGCGTTTATAAGAATTAATGCAGTGATACCACACCTGAAAGTGGTTTGCTGATACAGTTAACAGTGCTACTAATAATTTAGGAGGAGTACAACACAACTGCTCCTCTTTGTGTTCTGAGGCTCTTTTTGTCAGTATGATTTTTTTCCTTGTAGTCTAATAATATCTATGCTTTTTACATATTTCCTTTCTTTTTTTGCTAAATACTCCTAGTGTGACCTTGTTTAAAATTTTTCAGTTCCCTAGTGTGATCAACCTACTCATGATTTTTGATCTACATTTGCAAGGGAAGTTACATTAATGACACTTCAGTCTCACTCCTCATTTATTTTAATGTTGAGCATTCTGGCAGTTTTTCCTATTGGAATATGCTGTCTTAGATCACATAAAGCTTTTTTTTCCCACTTGGGCAGATATTGAACTAAGCTCCTCTGAGCTAATCTCTGTGAAAAGATAAATGGAATGCTTTTTTTTGAGTTAGAGTCTTTGAAGTGTGGTAGTGTTACAGAAGAGTGAGTTATGCCGTGGGGTTTTGTATGTTTGGTTTGGTGGGAAAGTGCAGTTTTGTTTTGTGGTGTTAAAATGCAGTGGCTAAGGAGATCCTGAGGTCTGTCTGTGATGCTGGCAAGTATATATAGCTCAGGTTTAAAGAGAAAGTTAATGTAGTGGTGGGTGGTTAAGAAGCATAGCAGCTGTAGCAAATGCCAAGCTATTGCAATTAAATTTGGCTGTTGTGCTAAGAGCTGGAGATTTGCAGGAGTGACCTAGTCAATGAGGTGATAAAGCACTCTGAAAACTTGCCAATCATGTATGGACTCTCGCTGGGCTTCCCTTTTTCTTCTGTTCCTGTGCAAACCAGGCAGAACTAGGTAAGAACTTTAGATCACTTTTGTTTTTTTTAACCCCCACAATACTTAAGGAAAATAGGAGTTTTGGTGGAATGATATCAAAACTTTGTCAGCATTTTCTAAACACTAAAATACTTTTGTGTGATGTGTACTCCAGGCTGGTCTTTATGAGCTGCTTTGTCTAAATAGCTGAGTAATATACAAGAACTGTCTATTAAAGCTATCAAAAGTATCTACAAAACTGGCAATTTGCATCTATAGATAGAGCTGCTACTGTAAAACTGGTAGAGAGTGAAGGTTAAATGTCGTTTCTGATTTAGTGTGAGAGGGGAGTGAGAGCTGTAGCTGCTCGGACTGGGAGGTTTTGAAGCTCCTAGAGGAACTGAAGCACGTGTTCTGGAAAATGGGTGAAGACTTGGCTGAGTAAACTTAGTGGGAATTTGGGTTGATGATGCAAACAGGGAAAGATTTTGCAATCTTTTCTGGTTTCTGCTGAAGCTTAGATGGTGTTAACACTATTTAGCCAGAAATTTTGTTTCATCTTAGAAATCAGGTGACTTAAATCCACAGCATCGTATCCTCATGGAGTTTTATTAGGCAAAAATGGTGCTAATATGAATGAGTAACATGAGAATGCTTTCAAAGAATAAAAATATCTGTGACAAAGAAAGCATATTTACAAAATATTCAGGTATGTGTTTATCTGAAGGTTGTGAAGAAGGATGGGATTATTTGTAGGCATGGTAAATTAGAACATGTTCCATCTCTTGACTGTAAGGATTTGGTATTGCAAGGATGTAACTGTACCAGTTGATGGGTTTGTTTCCAAGATTTTTTGTCTACTCTTCCAAAATCCATGTATTTAATGACATACTTTGTTAGAGAAAATAGGCAAACATTACTTTAACAGTGAGGAGAACTTGCCAATGGAAAATAAGTGTGAATACTTCCCTGCTGGAAAGATAATTCTCTAATTAGCTTCCAACTATTCAGTGATTGAAAAATTTCAGATGCAAATAATTTTCAAATTACCTGAGCCACTTAAAAATAAAATAAAGGATTCCTGTAGAGCTGGTAGAACTTAATTTGTAGTTGAGATGTTTCTGGCTCTGAATCACATCTGGCAGAAAGAAAATGTATTCATTCTCCATATTATCTTGCACACAGCATGTACCAGACCGATGGAAAAAACATCTAGAGGTAGTTCTTTCCATTACTGAAACGGTGCATGTTTTACTGGGAGTAGAGAGGAAGGTGATCAGGTTAAAAATACACTGGCCTCTTCCATTTCTTTCTTGTTTATTCTCCCCTCAAAGCCTCTACAGCTTGTGACAGTGCCTATAGTTGGGTTCTCTCTTGTGTAGTGACCATGCATTTTAGTTAAGGAAATGGGCACTTGGTCTCCCTTTGATGGAGAAGCCACCTGTCTTCTCCAACAGCATGCTCAAGCAGTCAGAGTTTGAATTATTCCTTCTAGCTTCAAATTGTAAGATGAGTTTTTGCAAAATCTGCTGTGGCCAGACTACAAGCATGAGTAGTGTTTACTGGTATGCAAAACAATGCTTCTTAAGTGATACTTAATTGCAATACTTAATAAAATTATATTCATAGAAATAGTTTTAAGGAGCTCTATTTTAATTACATTATTTACAGTCAAGTTAAAAGAGCTTTCTCTTTTTTTCACTCCAGCTGGTGATCTGTTGATAGCATACCGTTCAATATAGTTCAAATATCAAATTTAGTGTAGGCAGACTCTACAAGAAACCTTTTTTCCTTGTCATTTAGTGCCTATTTTAGAATATAAAGTACTGAGAATCTTTGCAGCCTAATTGGTTGTTCAGTCCCTTGCAGCTTGAATTTTAATTGCACATCCTCAACGAGGAAGGCAACTGGACTTGCTGGTAGGATCACATTTCCTACTGTGCTTTCACACTACTAGTGCAGCTTTGGACCACCTTGCACATCAGCCCTACCAAAGTCTAGGTTGCCTGAGGTAAAAATAGCCCCAAGAGGATAGCTGGTGTTAGTTGGTGAGTGTGTTGAGCTATCTTCTAGAGGTGGTTTACCACATGCTAGGGGACATGTGGCATTGCATTGAAGGAGGGAGGGAGAAGGTTAAAGCAATCAAAACAGTTTCATTTTGCCTGTGTTGCTACTCATGTGTATAGTACTGTGATGGAATTGTTCAGTCAAAAATGTGGGAGTTTGCCTGAAGAGTGTGTGTGCAGACAGAAACCCCTCAGTTCCAAGAGTGGACAGGCATAATACAAGATATGTCTGAAACTGGGAGATCTGGTTAAATCGCCTTTGATCCTGTCACTCAAAGTTGTGAAAAAGGGCAAAGCTTGAGAATAGTCAGGGTCATGCTAGAACATCTGGAGATGGGCACAAGCACTTCTGCATTCATGTGCACTAGAACTCCTTATTCTTTTTCCAACATAATTCCTTCTTGGATCAAGGAAAGTTTCTTAATGCTAGATAGAATTTATGCCTTGATTTTTATGCAATTTGGTTGCAAAGGACACTGCATCTTATCACTATATATTCCTCTTCAGTGCCCATGTCATCCCTCACCTGCATGTTGGAGTTGATGAGCACAGCTGTTTCTTGTCTCTTTATATTCAAGGACATCTTACCCTACAGCTTTGCTTATAACTTCTTTGTCCTCAGTTGGAGACAGGTAATGTAGGCACTCAGTTTTCAGAACTCTCCTTGATCATCATCTTTCCTGTTCTTACAAGCCAAAAGTGATGATGCCTGTCCTAAAAGTTGTCAAAGACAGATGTTGCTCAATATTGGCTTTAGAAATGTTGTTAAGTGTTTCTGGTAAAAGATTTTTTCCCCCCACACCCTACTGTATTGCTTGTAAATTCTTAATTGTTTTTAATATATAAAACATTAAAAGAAATTGGATGTTGTAAAACCAGGTGTAGGCTAATTAAATCAGAATATTTGAACATTCGTTATATTTTAATTGGTTTTATGATCTTAAAACAACTCTCACTGCACTGTGATTCAGATATTGATGCTTGCAATATCAGATAATGAAAGTATGTGATCAAAGCTGTTTACATCTTTCAATTACTCTGTGCAGTATTGCTAGATTTTCGGTTACATTAGTGGTACATTACTAGAATTGGGTATTGTAGTGGTTTGGGTGTTCCCTGCCCCCCCACAATCTAGAAATCACCCAGACTAGACTCAGCTGGCTCTGGAAATATGAGTGCAGCTTATATTTACAGCTGGCACAATATACAAGCAGATATTTACAGTATAGACTGAAATAGACAAGGTAAAAGGTGATACAGAAACACAACAGCCCTCCTAAAAACCTGAGTCCCCAGGAGGGGCTCCCAACCACCCCTGCACCTTACTCCTTCCCCTCTCAACCTTACTCCAGTCCCAAGGAAGAATGGAGGTTCAGCCAGGGGGTTAGGAAGCAAAGTGGATTAGTCCAAAATGGAAGGTGAGGTTAGAGAGTAAGATGCAGCTCAGCCAGCAGCCCAAGTGAGAGACTCCCTTATCTATGTTTTGTTTTTATTCTTACACATTTCAGCAAGCCTATGAGCAAAGTAGATATCACCACTGGTTTCCTTTCCCAGCCTGTAATCTAATTCTTCTCACCAAAACATTCTAGCTAGCTTCAAACTAGCCTGTTCCCGGCACAACCTAGTCTTAAGGGTACATGTAACCTGCAGTACAGGAGAGCTCATCTATTCAAAAGAAATGAATCAACTCTAACTTGGAAGAACAATTTCTGCTTACATTGTAGTTTTGAAAAAAGGTAGCCTGTAAAATCATTGGTTCCATTTCCTGACAGGGTCAGATGTAGTTATTTGCTTCCACATAATTATGAAGAAGTCTACACAGAACTCTTTCACATGTGAGACACTGATCTGTTATGGCTTGCTTTATTAATTTGCAGGATCTTGTTGATCTTCTCGAGTGAGGGAAGGAACAAGCCTACCTTGGATTTTCTTGCACTGAAAAGATTTTTCTGGTACAAATTTATGTCTTAAAACTCTTTCCACTGTGCTCTTAGTAATAATTTCTTGTTTCTGTATGTGCTGTCCTCAGCTGCACATCCTGTAATGGAATGAAAAGTCTCTATTTTCCTGATTTTTTTTAAACCTTCTGCCAGAAATGTCAATATGTTCTGGCTTTCATTCACTGTAGTAAATTTGGCTGCAAGCAAAAAGAATCGATTTTCATCCAGACTGCCTTTCCTTCGATCTCATCACAGTGTGTAGTCTAAAGAGTACAGCTAGATGTAAGTTTCATGTTACATGCTTCATAAAAGCAGTGCAGGTACTTTAAGTCTCCAGATTCTGCTGTAAATAAGAGACAAAAGGCTGTCTGTGACCTTTTTCATGTTCTGTATTAGAAACCTCTAAGATGCTTCCAAGTAATGTTTGACTTCTTACGTATGCTCGGTTTATGTCTATCTTAAAATCCACTGAAAATAAGAGCTGGAGAAAATTTCAAGGAGTGATTTGCTCTGTATTATGACCTGGTGAGAACTAGGTTCAACAGGGCTTTTTTTTTTGTTAGCTTATTTCCAGCACTGTTTTCCTATGGTCTTAATCCATAAAGCTGCAAGCTTTCAAGGCTCAGGGGTGAACTACCTGAAGGGAGGCTGTAGCCAGGTGGGGGTTGGTCTCTTCTGCCAGACAACCACCAATAGAACAAGGGGACACAGTCTCAAGTTGTGTCAGGGGAAGTCTAGGCTGGATGTTAGGAGGAAGTTGTTGGCAGAGAGAGTGATTGGCATTGGAATGGGCTGCCCAGGGAAGTGGTGGAGTCACTGTCCCTGGAGATGTTCAAGCAAAGCCTGGCTGAGGCACTTAGTGCCATGGTCTGGTTGATTGGATAGGGCTGGGTGCTAGGTTGGACTGGTTGATTCTATGATTCTAAGACTAAGTGACCTCTTTGTCCTGTCTTGTCATGAAGTAGTTTCTACCTTTGATCTCATCCCCCCCTGAAATCTAAGTCCCACTGAAGCAGGTTTGTAGTTTTAAAAGCTTGTATAATTTTTACATTTTCTTGTCCCTCAAAGTGTGTTGGTTCTGAGTTCCTGAGTGCAGATATCTGAAACAGTTTTCTTGGTCGCTTAGCATTGAATTTGTTGTGTTTTGATGTAATGGGTAAAGGTTGAAAACAAATATTAATTTAAGAATGTATTAAGTAAATTATAAAGCAGAATGCTTCCTGGTGGTTTTCTCACATGGATGGAGCTTAATTGAATCTTTTTTGGTAATTATATTTGCCTACAGTTTTAAATAGGAAAGAGAGAAAAAAAGATTAGACCTAAAATGAAGAATGCACCACTAATACACATGCTGACCAAAACCTTTAGACAATCAAGCGGGAAGAAATAGTTTCAAAATAAATAATTACAGATATTTTGTTACTAATTATTCTCATTTATCACTAGAAAAAACTAACAACCTTTCAATGAGAAAAGTTGGAGTACCAAACCAAAGTTTTAGTCGGTTACAGTGCTTTGTTTTTCAGTGTTCCCCACCTAAAGCAATGTGTATTACTTCTGAAATGTAGACCTGAACATTTCATCAATATATAGGAAGAAACCAAAGCCATTCAAAATCTGTGTTCCATTTCCCTAGGCTTAGAGTCTTCTTAGACCTGATTAGAAACAAACCAATCCATTTGCCTTTGACATGATCCATGAGTTCTTTGCTGCTCTTGTGAGTCAGAGCAAATTTGACTCTCTAATTGTAGTTAGAAACATGACAGAAAATATACCTCACTTCTTACACAAGTAGATCAGTCTTTTCTCTGTGTGTGTGTGCACCTGAATCATAGAATGGCCTGGAATGCAAGGGATCTTAGAGATTCTCTACTCCAAACTCTTCACCATAGGCAGGGGTGCCACTCAACTAGACTTGGCTGCTCAAGGCCCTATCCAGCATGGTCTTGCACACCCCCAGGGAAGAGGCATCCACAGCCTCCCTAAGCAGCCTATTTCAGAGTCTCATCACCCTCATACTGAAGAACTTCTTCCCAAGATTGAGTCAAAACCTACTTTTTCTCAGCCTTAAAACCATCCCCCCATGTCCTATATTAGACACGCTTATGGAAAGTCCACCTCCAGCCTTCTCGTAGGATACCTTCAGGTATAGGAAAGCAGCTATAAGATCCCCCCAGAGTCTTCTCTTTTCTAGGCTGAACAATCCCAGCTGCCTCATCCTGTCTTCATAGCAGAGATGTTCCAGCTCTCAGATCATCTTTGTGGCCCTCCTCTGCACTTGAAAGTATACGCAAATGAATCTCACTGTCGTGACAGACATTCAGTCCAGCTCTGTGGGATTCCATAGTGCCCTGATCCTTATTTTGAGGATGCTTGATAAGTGGATTAGGAATAGAGCTGAGGTGATTTACCAACCACTGCCATTTGGATAAATTCAGTGCATATCATAGTGTAGCTTCCAAAAGTTCCCAAGGGAATAGTTTACTTTGAAGTTACTGAGCCTGGGAATTAAAAAGTTCAGCAGAGCATACAGGACAACTGACTTAAGAAAAATCTGACCTACAAAATGGTAGAAGTTTGCTGTCTGAAAAGGGCAAATGAACCTGTCGTAGAAACCAATCACAGCTGGGTTGGAAATGGTTTAAACCCACGCTTTATGAACATGCCTGTTATGTTATAAAATGTAAATTGTTGTTGTCTTGTGTTATATCTTTTTTGTGTGTGTCCTTCTTTCAAGGAGACAAATGCTAAGAAAATAATGCTTAAATCCATTTTATATTAGAAATATTAGGGCTAAATGACCTGTGATTTAAAATTTAATAAAGTGCTGTGGGATCATCTCTATCCCAATTAACACCTTCTTGTGAGATTTTATTGTGCTTATTAAATTATAACTCCATTCTATGAGCTCTGCTATTTTACTTGGATGAGAGTATGCACCTAAGGCAAATTAACTTTCTTGGAAATGAATGAGGGTAGATAAGGAAAGTAATCTAGATATCATGGTAGATACTGAAAATAATCATGATGGCATCAGCAAAGAAGGAGAAAAGGTGTTTTGAGTATCCTCATGTTTCCGTTAGAATTCATTAACATAGGATGTTTCAGTATCTGTAATGTGCCCTAATAATTTTGAAATGTCAATCTGGGGAGGTCCTCACCAGCATATTATTAGTAGGTACGGAATAATTTTTGAGTGTTTTTGGGTTGGTTTGTTTTTTTTTTTACCTTTCATCTAATTTTGAAACTTATATTGCCAACAATAAGAGTTCAATGAGAGTTTTTTAACAGAAGATCCATACCAAAACTGTTCTATAAGTAACAGTGGTAATGTAAATTTCATTCCTTGACTAACTGAATAGGTGAAATCACACTTCAGAGACACCAACACTTCATGTTACCATAAATTCAGTGACTATTGGAAAGATATGGCTTGTGTAAAAGCAAGTTTGTGATAAGCACTCAAGACAGAATCATAGAATCTTAACCCTATGAGGAGAGGCTGAGGGAGCTGGGGTTGTTTAGCCTGGAGAAGCTCAAGACTAAGCAATAGAAGGGCAACAAAGCTGGTGATGGGCCTGGAGCACAAATCCTATGAGGAGAGGTTGAGGGAGCTGGGCCTGTTTAGCCTGGAGAAGAGGAGGCTCAGGGGTGATCTTATTACTGTCTACAACTACCTGAAGGGGCATTGTAGCCAGGTGGGGGGTGGCCTCTTCTCCCAGGCAACCAGCAATAGAACTAGGGGACACAGTCTCAAGTTGTGCCAGGGTAGGTATAGGCTGGATATTAGGAAGAAGTTCTTCACAGAGAGAGTGATTGGCATTGGAATGGTCTGCCCAGGGAGGTGGTGGAGGCACCGTCCCTGGGGGTCTTCAAGAAAAGACTGGATGGGGCACTTAGTGCCATGGTCTAGTTGGTTGGTTAGGGCTGGGTGCTAGGTTGGACTGGATGATCTTGGAGGTCTCTTCCAACCTGGTTGATTCTATGATTCTATGATTTAATAATAGCAGCAATGCTATGTGTAACTCTGGTGTAAGTTATAACTTACAAACTTAGCCATATGTGATGTTGCCTATGTAGATTAAGTGGGCCCAAATAAATTGACCCGGGTCTCCTATTAAATCGTGGACTTTAGCACGTATAGAAGGGTTTAAAAAGAAAACAAAAAAGGCATGGGAGAGGTATATTCTGTTCAACCAGAAGGACCACAAAACACAAAGAAGTATCTGTGCTTTGACAAGACTTGTTCCTTAATTATCCGACACGGAGAAGTTTGGAAAGAAAAATTGTGGTCACTTAAGCCAAATGCAATCAACATTCAAATCCCAGTAGGTTTGTCTGAAGCTATTATAAACTCTTTTGTTTTTATGTTTCCTTTAAGGATGGCCAAGTGAATTGTATTGGCCTTTGAGAGAAAGTTACTTTGGGTTTTGATTGTAAATTGTAAGATCTTTCCCTCCTTGTGATTAATGGGATAACCTGCTTGAATGACTGCTTAGTTCAGTGATTTATTTTTAACGTTTGGAGAACTGCTTTGGGAGTATTGGTAAGTGAATTTGTTCACAGTATGAGAGGTGTTTACAATTACAGCAGAAGCTTGAGAAAGGCCATTCTCTACTTAAGGACATAATGTTGCTAATCCAGATAGGTTGTGTGTGTGGAGAAACTTCAGCTGTCACACCGTTTAATTTGAAGCAGCTGGTTATGACTCAAATTGATTGCAGAGTCTCTTACTTCCATTAAAAACCAATTCCACAGTTGCAAACAGTGTTGAGCCTCATATTTTATTGATTTTGCAATCTTTGAAGGCAACAGGAAGAGAAGCCAAAATGTTCTGCCCTGACACTTGAGGATCTGTTTTGAGGTAGAGGTCTTTTGACAGACTGTGTGACTAGATTCTGTGATTTGCACAAGTTTATTCCTCTTGTCATTGCCATTTGTAGGTGCAGTCAGTAACAAGGCTGTGTGCTGTTGTCAGGGATGCAGATAGACATGTGCACAGCACAGCCACACAGATCATGGAGTCTGAGAGCAGTGCCATAGCTACTCCATAATTCTTTGTTTTAATGGAACATCTAAGAAAAATATCAAGTAAGATGCTGGCATCCTTTGATACTTTTGTTTGGACAAACAATACATAAACAGCCTACTCTTCAGTTTTGTTCAGTGAGATCGACCCAAGATGATTTTTCTGCCTATCTTGGCAGAAATGGCCTGTCCTGTTGACCCAATGGATAAGTGATACTAGAGAGTATGTGCTAATTCTTGCTTGGTTTAAGCCTTATTTGTTAGACATGAAGTACCAGATAGTTTCATATTATGCAGAATGTAAATAGTAATAATAATAAAAAATCTAAACCAAAATAGTAGTTTCCTTTGATTTAGGTGCCTTTGGGAGGTATCTTCATTTGTCTCCATAGTAGCCTATTATTGTTGCCAAAAGATACTGTCAGGAAACAGAAGAAAAACAATGACCAGGTCTTTAAATATAACAGTCAGAATCCTGCAGTCCAAAAACTGCTTCTACATCTTATTGGTATTCACCTCTTTTACTTGATAGCTTGTAAGTGGTTGCATCATCAGGTTTGTTTACATCTTAAAAATAAGTGAAATGCAGTTTTGTCACTTCTTGTAATGCCTCCTTTGAATGTGAATGTTGTCTAATGATGTGTTCCTACTCTTGAAAGAGCTAGACGAGTTAATTTGAAAACTTCTCCAGCAGACCCTAGCAGTGAGTGCTTGTAATTGCCCACCTGGTGTGCAAGATATGCTTTTATTTAATAGAAAACTTCAAAAGCTCAGTGAGTTTAATTAAAATGTATGGAAGAATAAAAGTGAGGTTAAAAAGACAGCAAAAGTGGAAGAAAAAAGAAACAGAAGAAATACAGGGAATGGCTAAGAATGTGCTGTGAAGTTTAAGGAAATAATTTTCAGATAGGTTCTTGAGCATCCACACAGGTCCTGCTTTAGCTGCAGACAGGGAGCACAAATATAGCTGTCACACCCTCATGCTCCATTCTAATTTCCAGTCTTTTCAGAACTGGGACTTTCATTGCAAATCTTCCTTGTGATGATTTGAAGACAGCACAGTGAGAAGGAAATTATTGAATCCTTAGTGGATTGCTTGAATAAGAAATCTTGCATGTTGTTTTTAGGGAAGTTTTTTCTTCCAGCTCTTGAGTTCAGGCAGCCAGTATTAAAGATGGAAAGAGCTTCAGGGATTAAATTTTGCTGGGGACTCAGTGACTTCCTACAGTGGTATATCCCTACGTGATTCCTTCTTTTGTTGCTGTTTTAGCATTATAGAATCATAGAATCAACCAGGTTGGAAGAGACCTCCAAGATCATCCAGTCCAACCTATCACCCAGCCCTATCCAGTCAACTAGACCATGGCACTAAGTGCCTCATCCAGTCTTTTCTTGAAGACCCCCAGGGATGGTGCCTCCACCACCTCCCTGGGCAGCCTATTCCAATGGGAAATCACTCTCTCTGTGAAGAACTTCTTCCTAGTCTATACAGAGAAGCACAAAGAAAGAAAAGGTACAGAACTCCTGTTGAAACAGCAGGTATGGTAATCTTTCCAACTGATGATGTTCTGGGATTGAATTTGTTTTTTCTTTTCCCCTCAATTTTGTGAGAACATGGTCTTATGGCTCTCTGGATAGGAAAGTCTGAAACTTTGCAATGATTAGAAATTACTGTACAAGCTCACAGCACATTAAATCTTTTATAAGCTCTTGGATGTAAGAGGCGTTATGAGTGCTAGTGTCAGCAATAAAAGCTGAAAGAATCATTAGTTGTTTCTTCAGGGGCTGCTTTGTGGCCTGGGTTAAACACAGAAAGTGAGAGACAGGATCAAAAAAGGTTGCTAAGATTATTGAGCTGTGTTTGGAACCAAAACTTGAAGATACTGTTTGTAGCAAAGACACACAAGAAAAATGAATATTCATTTATTTCACAAAACTGCAATGATGAGCAAGTAAAGCTCTGCAGTGAGTAGCAGCTTTCTTCTTTGGGGAAAATAGTCCACATACTCATTTTGTAAGCACTAAGGTCGATCCTGTGGCCCTTTGGGCAAACTTTAGTTTATATGTTTGTTATCTGATTATTTCTGTATACATGTTTTAGAAAAGACAAATGATATCACATCTCATCCAGTTATTGCTTACTGATTTGGATGGGAAAGGCTGATGCAAAATTTATTAAGTATGGTGAACTAATAACCAAAAGTTTTCATTTGGTTTCACAGTTTATACTGCGGTAGGGAACTGAAGTTGTAAGTAGTAACAGCTGCCAAGTCATCTCATTTGCTTGTGAAGTATTGAGTGATGTGGAAATTGTCCATGGTATCAGCATGAATAAAGGCAATGCGACTCAAGTTCAAATCCTGTGCTAGGTATCTTATTCAGCTTTTGTTTGAGAGGGAAAGCAGGAAAGAGGAAAGGAAAAATAATGAAGTAACAGGATTAAAAATGGGTGAAACCAAACTAGGGAACAACATTTTTACTAATAAATGAATAAAGTTCTGATGTCTCTGGGGGTAATGAACAGATACTAGCAGGGTAAGGGGGAGCCCAGCACTTTAGATAGAAAACCTGAAATCAAAACAAGCATATGGATATCCTAAATCCTTATTTAGACAATTAAATGCAGTCTCTTCGTATGAGTGAAGATCTGAATACAACATCTGAGTATAACACTGAAATCACAAAAGAATGTGGTTCACAAAATGCTCAGGAAGCTTTTAGTGACCAAGTGACAGATGATGACAGAGGATCATGGAACATGTGTCCCACCTGTACTGATTTGTTTTCTTCAGTTAACCTTGTGCTTTATAAAGAAAAAGAAACATTAGGATGAAAATCTGTGAATGCATTCACCCAATCTCAGTTCAGTTTTTCTTTTTAATGCGATATTTGGTCTTCTAAGTAGAGCAAAGAGGAAACATAACAGTATACTTCCAGTTTCCTATTTGTAATACCTTTATGGAGTTCTGTATTATTTCTCTGTGTACATGTACAGTTATTCTCTTTTTTTTTTTTCCCTGTTATTTGCAGGGCAAATTAGTAGTCTTTGCTCTGTTTCTTTTTTTCTCCCTGCTGTGAGCTAATTTAAATTAGTAGAGATGTGAAATTATGAGGAATGCATGCTAGAAGTCATTAAGGTTATTGTTTAATAATTACTTACAGACCTTTAGTTTCAGTCCTGATTTAACTGGAAAATAAATGTTCAAATTTACTTCTGCCCCCAGAAAGTTATCAAACGTTTCTTAACTCATGCAGAATAACGGTGATAAATAGTTGGAACAGGTTTGAGTACCATTGTCAGCAGTGTACTACAGGTTAAAGCGATGCTCTAAGCATAGTTTTTGCATCTGCTGCATCTGCTGTCTACAACTACCTGAGGGGTGGTTGTGGCCAGAAGGAGGTTGCTCTCTTCTCTCAGGTGGCCAGCACCAGAACGAGAGGACACAGCCTCAGGCTGTGCCAGGGGAGATTTAGGCTTGAGGTGAGGAGAAAGTTCTTCACTGAGAGAGTCATTGGATATTGGAATGGGCTGCCCGGGGAGGTGGTGGAGTCGCTGTCCCTGGAGCTGTTCAAGGCAGGATTGGACGTGGCACTTGGTGCCATGGTCTGGCCTTGAGCTCTGTGGTAAAGGGTTGGACTTGCTTTCTTGCCCACCTGGATGTATGATAGTCTCATGCTCAGCTGGCTATAGGCAGATTCTGGACTTTACTTTTTGATCACTTACTAGATGACTTGTATGGAGTTCTTTTATGCTGTTTGTTGTGATGACAGTGATGATTTATTGTGATCTTTCACTCTTTCTCCTGTGCCATCTAGTCACATGAATAGATCCTTATGCAATGGTGCATGTCCTCAATCACTCCTGGATGTGACATTGAATATTCTGTGCTAAAATGGCTTGGTTTATGGACAGGTTATATGAGACACTTGTGGTGAAAAAAAAAAAATCAAGTGTTCCTTTGTCATAATTAGGTAATTTTTAAAGGAGAATATTGATTAGAGATTAGATTAAGAAAATATTTCAAATCAATCTCTCTTGATTCTAAATGCTTCCTAAAAGCACACATATCTAATTCTGCCTAAATGTAAAGATGTTAGTTGTTGGACCCTGGTCTCAGAACATGTCAAAAAGGGTTGATACCAGTAGTTGTTTCAGCACAGGTTGCTCAGCAACCTTCTTGGTTTTACTTCTTTTCCTGGCTCTTGATTATGTTGCTACCAATTCTTTACTAATCAACTAATAAATGATCTTGTGGGTAAAATGTTTTTACAGTGTCTTTGCACTAAGGAATGCTTAAGTCTTGAACTGGGTATCAACAGAAGGCTTACAAAAACCAGATTCTAGACTCGATTGTTTGTAGTTTTGTGGGAGTCTTTTTTGGTGTGGGGGGGTTTTAGTTTTTGTTTTTTTTACTGTTGTCCAGGCTTTTTAAACAGTGCTGCAGCACTGAAACTCACTGAGAATGGCTCTGCATAGCTCTTAAAAGAAGGCAGGTCTTTGCATACATCTGACATGTCCAAGCTACGTTACTGGCATGGGCATGGACATCTTTGCTTAGTCTCTAGCTGTTAATACTAATACCTTATTTTCATCACGTCCTTCAGATCTGTCATTCAGTAACATTTTGTCTATTTTCTTAAGAGTCCAGTTTTATTTCTGCAGGGGGGGTTATTTTTGTTTTTTCCTCAATTTTTGTAGTTTATTATTTGATGTTGGCTTTGGTGAGGCTCACTTCTACTTTTTTCTCATCTGTGAAATTGTTATCTAGCTTCTTTTACTTGGATGAGGTGCCTTAAGCAATGAGGTTATGGTTAGGCTATCTACAGCTCTTACCTAACCCCTTAAACACTTTTGTTCAGCAATGTAATAGTCCTTGTCTGACTTCACTGCAACAGTGACAAAATCTTAGAGATAAAGAGTAAACAGGCAGTCTGTTCCTTTCCATGGAAGAGTTCTTAGTGGTTTGGAGTAATAAATAATACAGTTAGATTATCTATTCTTATACAATAAGGACCACAAATATGGCTCCCAGATTCATCAGCAGAAGTGATGATGTTCTATATTGGTCTGTAACTTTACTGTTGTATAAAGATTGCATCTTCTTTTTCCATTTCTGCATAAACTGAGATTTGAAGTCTGTTCAGACAGACCACTGCAATGAGGCAGTCTCAGTATTGTATGTCTTGGCTTGCCAGATTCCGGGTGCTACCTTAATTTTTCTAAATGTCCAAGGTTGTTGTGTTTTAAATGTGAACTGTACAGCAAATTTAGATGCTAACTTGCTTGTCATCTTAACTTTAGCAGCAGAAAGCATTCTGATCAACTATGTCAAGATTTGTGCACCACTGTAATGAATGCTGTATGTGTCATTTTAAACACTTACGCAAACAGTGCCATTAATGACCAGCTATCATTAAACTGAATCTTGAGCTGTGTTGAAACTGATGATACTGTGAGTCCAGATATGATAAAACAAGAACAGAAATAACAGCACACCTGATGTATCAAACAGAGCATCTATCAAACAAGCATTTAATTTTTTTACTAACAGATGATTAATGATCATTTCAGGTTAGATAAGGGACACTAACAGAAGCTAATACCTCTTTGAAAGGGAGAGAAATTAGTAGTTTTTTTGTTTTACAGGCTGTATTTGCTTTCTAGTTTCAAAAGCTGTCTTTTGCTTGGCTATTACAGTGCCCACAGGATGAAACAGATTGTTGTCTACTGCTAGAGATGGGTGTAATTGTACTCTTGTTCCACCCTGAGAAAGCCAATCCTTTAGAGTCTTAATGTTTCATGAAATGATACTAATTTTGATAGGGTTGTAGGGACAATGGGGAACACTTCATTTTTTTTTTTTTAAAGGTTATGTGTCATCATTTTTAAAAAGTTGGGATTTTGTTTTTAAACCTAACTCCTCACTTCGGTGTTCTGTTATATAGTGATGAGGGCAGTCCTTTTTCAGTGTTGCCCAGCAACAGGACAAGAGGTTACAGGCACAAACTTGAATGCAGGAAGCTCCATGTAAACAGGAGTAGGAACTTCTTTATACTGATGGTGGAAGAGCAGTGGAATAGGCTGCCCAGATTGGTGGTGGATTCTCCATTTCTGGAGTCATTCAAAACCTGTCTGGATGCCAGCTTGTGCAGCCTGTTCTAGGTGAACCTGCTCCAGTGGGTGAGACGGACTAGACTCTTTCCAGAGGTCAGTTCCAACCCGTGTCATTCTGTGATTCCATGAAAAGTTACCACTGAAATTGAGTACTTTAACTGACCTCTTGGAATGGTTTCCTTTGGAATGCCCAGATTTGCAGTTCTGTTTAGGAACTGTTTTGAGACTTCTGTATTTTGGTCATGGCACTAAATGGGAAGAAGAATGCCTTTCAAAGACATCTGCAGAGTAATTTCTGTTGATTGACTTCAAACAACATGTTACTGTTAAAATAAAGCTGCAGATGAAGTGCCACTTCCCACTGATGCAAACTAGGACTGTGTAATGCATTCTCTGGGTTACAGATTAATTCCTGCTAAAGCTTGTGGAATTGGGTAATTTCCTGCCTTCTAAGTTCTTTTTGCTCTTAAGTCATATGGTGGTATTTTGTCAGTAATAGCTGATACAGTTTGGGTTTGTTAGCCTGTATATTGAGGTACTTTATTTCTTGGTTGTGAACCATAGGTTTTCAGTTTTACTTCTAAGCACTGCAGGAGAGGTAACATGGAGAAGCTTAAAAATCTCACTCAAAGATAAGTGGTATATTTGTTGCAAATTCCATTGGAATGGGCTGCCCAGGGAGGTGGTGGAGTCACCATCCCTGAGGGTGTTCAAGAAAATACTGGCTGAGGCACTTGGTGCCATGGTCTAGTTGACTGGGTAGGGCTGGGTGCTAGGTTGGACTGGCTGAGCTTGGAGGACTCTTCCAACCTGGTTGACTCTATGACATCCGATGCCATTTATGACTATAAAGAAGTTATGCCATTTGAGGACAGACTTGGTGCTGCTGTAATAGAAGTGCTACCTTCTGACTGACACACAATTAATTGCTGTTTACATAGAAAACAATCTATTTACCTTTTTAAATGAAAGCTGTGAACAGAGTAAGCATTAAAAAAAAATTTAAATTGCAAGGCTAAACCACTTGGTTATGCTTATTTGTTTAATCTGTTTGCCTATTTGGGCAAATTTTCCTTGAATTCCCAGTTGATGCAGAGAAACAAATGGAGTATCTGTACAGCACAGAACATCATTGCAAAGAAATAACCTAGAAACAGCTGTTAAAGTGGGCTCCAGCCTTTTAATGACAAAAGCACAACACTGTGCTGTAGGAAAAAAAGGTTATTCTGTTTCAGGAGGCCTGCATTGCTTTTGCTTTATCAAAGGAGCATGTGGAGTGATAGACTAATATGATTAGAATGAATGTGGAATCTGTAGATTTGAGACAGCTGTGCAAGCACAGCAGCATAGCCCTTTTGATATGGAAAGAAGGTACCTTACCGATTTCAGCTAGGTTTTCAGCTGTTCACAGAAAGTCAAACTGAATGAAGGTGAAGATGCAAGACAGAAGATGAGACTTGGAGGGTCAATGGAAGGGACTTGGAAAGCAGAAAGATGTCCTCTTGAATATCAGCCCTACTTCTGGTCTTGCTTGGGTGGTGGAGTTGGGTAAGGGCCATCCTTCAGTTCAGGGAAGCAGAAACATCATCGGTTCGATCAAAGCATTCACAGCATCATCCTACTACAGTATTCTGTTGTTACTTTGAGGGCAGGCTCTACCTGTCAAGCACAGCAGTTATATGAGAGTTTCATACTTTGAAACAGTAGTCAAAGTATAAAATACAAAATGTGTATACAGATGCAAAGAGTAGAAGTCCAATGCACATTAAAATCTGATAGTACTGGTGATGAGAACAGTGCTATTTGTATGCACACAATTTCTCAATATAGGAAAAGCATTCTAGAAAAAGTTATTATTATTTTTTTAAATAGCTACTATTTTGTAAACTCAAGGAAGAGCTTATGTTTTTATGACAGAGAAGACAAATATATGCAGAGATGAAAATGTTAGCAAACTTAATCCAAGAAGCATTAAACACCTAATGTGTCAACTGGTATTGCTTTAACGTAATAGGGTTTTCTTACTAAATCAATCTGTCTCTGTATTGCATCAGGGTATTTGTAAATTTTTATTATTGTTTTATTTCAAGTAATTCTTTTCTCCTGCTCTGTTTATAGAAGGGTCTTCCAGACCCGGTAACCAAAGTGGTACAATATGTAAAATGATAAGAGAATATGTGAAAGGGTAAATGCAAAGTCCTGCACCTGGGAAGAAACAAACTGCAACAGTCCAAGTTAGGTGGTGAACTGCTAGAGGGCAGCCCTGTGGAGAAGGATGTAGGAGTTCTGGTGGACAACAGATTATCCATGGGACACCAGTTTGGCCAAGAAGGCCAATGGGATCCTTGGGTGTATTAAGAAGAGTGTGTCCAGCAGATGGAGGGAGGTTCTCTCCTTCCCCTTTACTCTTCCCGTGTAAGGTTCCACCTAGAATATAGTGTCCAGTTCTGGGCTCTCCATGTCAAGATCTGCTTGAGAGAGCCCTCTATAGGGACTATGAGGATGATTAAAGGACTGGAGCATGTGCCTTATGAGGAGGGGCTGAGAGACGTGGGGCTTTTTAGTCTGGAGAGAAGACTGAGAGGAGATCTAATAAATGTATTTAAATATCTGAGGGCTGGATGTCAAGAAGGGACAGCCTCTTCTCACTTGTGCCCTGCTGTAAGACATGGGACAGTGGATGTAAACTACAGCACAGGAAGTTCCACCTCAACATGAGGAAGAACTTCTTTATTGTAAGGGTCACAGAGCCCTGGAACACACTCCCCTGGGAGGTGGTGGAGTCTCCTTCTCTGGAGACTTTCAAGGCCTGCCTGGATGCATTCCTGTGCAACCTGTGCTAGATTCGGTGGTCCTGCTCTGGCAGGGAGGTTGGACTCAATGATCTCCAGAGGTCCCTTCCAACCCATAACATCCTGTGGTCCTGTGGTTTATGTGTGGGTATGCAGCTGATTGGGAAAATACTGTAACATACTTGTGAAGTTTGTCAAAATTAAGGAAGTAAGGAATATTAAAATGTCTCTTATATGTGGGCATATATACACACACATATGTGAAACAAAAGGATCTAATTTGGCTGCAGTTCTATTCAGTATTTTCATCAGCTCTCTGAATGAGGCAATAGTCTACTCTCTGTTTAAATGGAGTCTACTAGCTGGGCAGGATGGTGTGTTGTGGAAGACAGGACTGTACTCCTAAAGAGTACTGACAGCTTAGAGAAGTTGTTGGAGAGAAATCAAGTGTAATTCAACAGGGACTAACATGAAATTGTGTGTTCAGGGTAACTCCTCAGGTAGAGGCTGGAGACAAACAAGGTAGGCAACAGCTCTGCAGAAAACATCTGGCAGTTTAGTAGCTGCACCACAATAACATCAAGAATACTGAAACATATTTGAGGGAAAAAATCTAGACAAAACCCATAAATAACATCGATGTTACAGAACTTCTTGGGGGAAGGATGTTTGCCTGAGGTTCATTCCAGGTCTGTTTTCTGATGTGTATCTGACTGAAATCCTATTAGCTTGTGGCTGTCTGGGAACACCCTAGTGCACTGTGGGCAGACATATGGGAGAGAAAGACATATGTATTCCTGACTATATTTCATCACCTCTGACATTGCTGTAGCAAATTGCCTGGGAAGAGCTGCAATTTAGTAATGCAAATAGATTTTCACTTGGGTTTTATTTTATTGTTAGCACATCCTTGAAAATGCAGAAGTAATCACTTGATGACAATAATTGTGTACACGTCCTGTGTTTGCTGAGCTTCACTTTTCATGAGATTTGTGGACCTTGCAAGGAGATGCAGATTTGCATATTTCAGCCTTTGTCAGTGTTTTCACTTGGCTATTTGCTTAATTTTTAACACTGTGTAGCACTTCTTCTGAATCTGTTTGTTTTTAAATTGACTTAAACCTGTAAGCTGTCTTCCCTTTCTATTGCAAAGTTGCTATCTTAAAAGTAATTTTAATTGCTTTACATTTGGCAGTACAGTAGAAGTGCCAATATCCTATCAGTTGCTTTTCAGAGACTAAAACAAAGTTCCTAGCTTAAATCCTCCAATTTTTCGAGTGATTTCAAATCAGTCTGTCTGCTTTTGATAAAACTACCCTTCGACTGGCCTCTGTCAGATAGCTCAGCACTATTTGATAAGGTAAAGCCAGGTATACAGCTTTGTGTTGTACTGTTGCTATATCTCAGCTCTCGTCAGTGTTGACCTTTTTCTGGAGGAGGTGTATCTCACAGACAATGCCACTCCTGCTGTGTTTTGTGTTTTTAACAGATGTGTCTTGGATTAGCCTGGCAGCACTAGACGCATCTCATTTGTCACCTGCAATATGCTGTGCTTTCTGCCAGATCACTAAAGGCAAAATGTGACTGTGTTTAAATCCCTGCACTGCTGTCTCTTTTTTACATCCACTCACTGTTTCTCCTTCTTCAACGTGGCATTTCAGAGCTTCAAAGTCAAGAGTGACAACCTGCAGCAACCACAGTAAGAATAAATAGGAAAAGCTGCAGAAAAGCTGAACCTTTTCTCGTCCTACCTCAAATTAACTGTAAATAAATGAGGTCAGAGAATAAGCAGAGCTGCACAGAAGTAGTTGCAACAAAAAATATAGAATGCAGATAAGCATTACTTAACCAGCAACCTGTATAACAGTGCTAGAAGGTGTTTGTTTGGGGTTTTCAATAAACAGTAGCAGTGAAAAAACAGTAGATTGCTCTGTATTGCCAGAGGAGGGGGAAAATACGCATGAAGAAAGTAGATGCTGGAAAGTAAGAGACTCTTGCTTGCACTTGCTGTGGTTTAAGGTCCTTAAGCTATGTTCATAACCATTATTTTTCCCCTTTGCTTAAATTTTCTGATTTTTTTTTTTTCCTCTCCAACTGTCAGGAAAGAGATTGCCTCACACTGCTGTTTAGTGCAAAGTTAGCAATACTTCTGTGCTGGGAAGGTACAGCACAAGACAGGGGTAGGCAGCTAAAGGGCCTACAAGAAGGCTGGAGAAAGGTTTACAAAGGCTTATAAGTGATGGGATGAGGGGCAATGGTGTGCAACTAGAGAAGACTAAATGTTGATTAGGTGTTAGGAACAAATTCTTCACCATGAGAGTGGCAGAACATTGGAATGGGCTGCCCAGGGAGGTAGTTGAGGTCCGACCACTGAAGATATTCAAGGCTCTGAGGAGCCTGATCTAGTGGAGATTGCCCCAGCTCACTGCAAGAGGGTCAAACTAGATGACCTTTGAAGGTTCCTTCCAACCCAAACCCTTCTATGATTGTAATGGTGTGGGTGAGCAAGGGGAGGAGAAAGAATGGTTGGGGTAGGATTTTGTTGTTTGAGGTTTTTTGGGTTTGTTTTTTTGGGAGGTGGGGGCTGAGGGTGTGTGGGTGTGGTAGTATGTTCTATTGTAAGACTTGAGGGTGATTTGTTGCCCTTCCAATGAAGAGAAAAAGTACTTCAGTTGGCAAAAGGATCCAAATCTCTAATCTTGAGGTCCTGTCCTTTGGCACTGTTGTTTATGACAAAAGGGTAAAAATATCTGGCAGTACTTGTCAGTCCATGGGCTTCACATAATCATCATGGCTATCACGTTAGAGAATGCTTTGTGATCTTCCGCATCTCAGGTTAGTGTACTTCACAGCACTGTAGCTCAGCACTTAAATTCCAATTCAGAGGTAAGCTGAGCTTGCAGTGTACTGCAGTTCACAGATATACACATGCCACCTGCCTGCTTTCACACTTACTATTTAAAACAAATTTTTCTACATGACTCTTTGTGCAGAGGAGACTGTGCTGAAATTCTCTATTTTACCGTCAACGTATCTGGAATTGGTTCTTCTGCAAATACTTTCATTGCTATTTGCACTGTGTTAATACTTTATCTCCATAAAGGTCTGTGATGGCAAATGCAGCTGTGGGCCTTAGTGGTCTCCTCCGATAATGTTCCACACAATGAGTGTCTTACTTTTTCCTCACTTGTGTGCTGGGGGGACAGACAGGTTAACCTGCTGGTTTGATTCAACCTGCTCGTTCTGTTTTAAACCATTGCACTCACCCACTGCGGAGACCATGTTTCTAGACTACTGCATCAGTTTCTCTAAGAGGATGATATAGGAAACAGTATCAAAAGCTCTGTAAAAACCTAAGTAGACAATGGCTATTCATTATTTCCAGAACATTTCAGTGTGCAGAATTAGATGTACATCATCTTGCATGGTGAGAGAAGATGCTGAGATGGAAAGAGACTTTGCAATAGTCTCCTTGCTGCATAGTATGTGTACTTAATTTCACTTTTGCTGAAAATTCCATCATTGAGAAATTGAGAGTACTGATGTGGTGTGAGCTTTACCTGTTCAGTTTACCTATTTTAGGTTCTACCTTTTATCAATGATACCTGCAGGAATTGGAATACATACCAGGTTCAAACCCTATGCTTCATTATCATAGCTTTGGTTTCAGAAACCTGAGTGCAGTCTATATCCTTATTGCCTGTAGCCTTATCCTCATGCTTGTGTGTGTACATGCCTTCTTTAAGTAAAAGTACTACCTTGAGTGCCAGTTAGTGTGGTGTAGATTTTTGTGAATGAATAGGGAACTGTACTTTCCAGGCCTTTGAGATATGTCAACTTCTAACAGCACTAAAATCTTGCTCTGTGGAGTGTATCACCATAGGATTTTTTCTTCACTGCAGCTATGATGATAGATTTAAGATGTCTGCCGTATGAAAATGAAGGTTATATCCTGCTGTTTCATTGTGTGAGTTTTATCTGTTAAAGATAATGAACTAAAGAGGAGACACAGGTTTTAAATTTTTAAAGATGATAATCAAATCCAGCAGCGGATTCTAGTGCAGTTCTGAGGATACTTGTGGAGGTTAGAAAGAAGCTCAAAGAATATCACAGGAGACTTGAGGATGTTTTCACCATGAAAGCAGAAAGGATAATACTCTTTTCTTAACAGCTGTTTTAACACTAGGGACCATCATATTGAAACATAATCATTTCCATAGTGGTCCAGATGAATTTTACAGGAGGCAGTGACATTGTTGAGCAGATGTTTGAGTGCTATATTAAATTGCTTTGTTTCTCTGGATGCTATTAAACAAATACATCAGTGTGCTGCTCAATGTATTCTTGAACTGTAATTACTTCTTTTTTTCTTCTTTTCAAAATAAGTTGTAGTACCTACCCATAGCCTGCTTTAAGTCACAATGGATGTATGTGGTGTTTGCCTTATTACTGGGTTAAAAGGTACAGAAATCAAAGGAAAAGAAGGTATTTGGACAGAGCAGCAAACCTGTTCAGAAACTGTTCAAGACCCTAGGCAAGACACTAAGTTGCCCTTACTTTCTTTTTAAGTGAAGGAGTGTGGGAAGGAAGGACTTCCTTTATTCATAGACGTGTTGTACTGATAAATGAAAGTGATGACACTACTGCAGTGAGACTTTCATAAATGTTTAATGTCGGTTAGTGTCAGCCCTGGCAAGGTTAATGCTCTCTTCCCTGATCAGTGTTTGTGGAGGGTCTCTCTTATCTGCAGAGTCCCAAGGGAGCAAGCTATATTGCTCTTTTAATTTTGCCAGTTTGATGTCACTACAGGGCATCTCCCTAGCCACAATCTTTGGCCAATCCTTACTTCTTCCATCTTATTGGAATTCGGTTTCAAGCTTTACCTTTAAGTCCTCAGACAATTCCTGTAATGCTCTCTTCTTCTCTTGCCCTGTTTGATCTACAACAAGTCTGTGTTTTTGTGCTGCCATCAGCACTGACCCTAAACCAGCAGAGATCACCACTGTTAACATTTCTAACAGAAGGGAGCAGTTAAAATCAATCTGAACCTGTGCAATCATGATCAATTGTCAGAGAATTAATCTCCCTCCTTTTTCTTGAACTCTCCCCCCCCCCCCCCCAAGTGGAGCTGAAAATAAGACTATAGAACCCCTCATGGATGGGGGTCACAAGCAAAAATTGCCCCCCCAGTCCACGGGGCTACAAATAAGACAAAACCGTGCAGAGCACTCTTTTACCTCTCCTCCAGTATAACTCTTCCACGAGAAGAACCTCAGAGGCCACTTTGCAAAGGGACTCCTGCCACCCGTGCATGACTCGGTATCCTGAGCCAAGCCTGGGCAGCAGGGGAGGTCGTGCTGAGGTTCAAAAATTCCCTTGGAGTAAGTTAAAGCAAACTGATACCAAACAGCTGATGACTTTGGTTTATTATAGCCAAGGAAAGCTAGGTAATGAACCGGAGCAGATGGAAAATGGGAAGGAAGAAGGAGAGGGGAAAAGGAGAGAGAGTGAAGAAGTCGGAGAAAAAGAAAGATCTCATCACTCCTTAGATCCAGGGATGCTTCCACAGGCATAGTCAGAGTCAGTGGTGAGTCTTCCATGGTGGATGCAACATGTGGACCTCGGGAGCTGTGATCTTTTGATACCCTTTGGCCAGGGTGGGACACACAGGAGGTCTCTCCAACTCGGAGAGGTGAGTGCCAGACCCCGCCTGTCACATGGCACCGTTGCACATGGGTTTAAAGAGGGAGTTCACAGAGTGGTGTGTGCCAGCCCCCTGCGGCACAATGCCTGCCACATGGCACTGCTGCACATGCTTTTGAAGAGGGAGTTTCCACTCTACAGGAATTAGCTCTTCTTCACTGTTAAGAGGGCAGCTCTCCTCTAGGGCAATTAAGGCCATCACTCTGCCTATTCAGACCAGGTAATGTCACACCTCGTTTGAGGCAGTAGAGTTATTATGGGCCATCAGCCCAGTCCTGCCATAGACATTGTTGTGAGACAATTGAGTCATTATAGGTTATCACAGGTACTTATGGTCATTGCAAAGAATTTAGATCCTCAGTGATCAGTGGAAGGCTACTTGCTGCTTCAGTTCATGTTATTGGGAGTTTGCTGGAAGACAAGGGGAAGATGAGTGATTGTTTAAGAAAGTGGCACTAATTTCAGAAGGCTCAGCAGCAGGTAGTTTAGCTGCTGTCATACATTTCAGTGCAGCAACTGTGCTTTCTTAGAAAGGTTGATGGTGAGGGCAGCTGTCTCGGCTCTCCACTTCTTGTTGAGGAAAAAGTAGTTTGAAGTGTGCCTGTAGGGGACGGGGAGAGGACTTTTAAAATTATGGTTGTTTCTTTACTCTCCTGGAGATAGAATAGAGAGGAGTACAAAACCACAAAATACAAGCCTGTGAGCTCTCAGCAATAAGCGTCTGAAGTTGAAAATTAAAGATTAGCTGCTGAAAGATATGACTATCACTTCCTTTTAGAATACAAACTCACTTTGTTCGTTTGTCCTTTAAATTATTCCAGTTACAGAACGGATATCTGCCATCTCTGCCTCAGAGGTAGCTTGCTGATGTTCTCCAGAATGATTTGCCCTTATATAATGACTGAATGTTCAATATCTGTAAACGGAGAGAGGGAAACCCATTTTGGGAGCTCGGATTGTTTCTAGACTTCAAATGTGACTCAGCAAGCTGTTGACATCATATCTGCCATTGCAGAACTACAGGAGCACTTGTAGGAAATGAATGATAATTAATTAACCCTGAAATGTCCCCAGTTATTCTACTAATATGTTATTTTTCATTTAAGTAGCTCTTACAAAATAGGTTCTCTAAGTGCATGTGAATTTTACATGATTAATGCTCAAAGGAGATATGCTGATGCATTCTGAAACTGATGGAAACAAATCCAGAGAATTGCATTGGAAGGAATAAGGGAATAACAACTCTTAAATATAGAGAGAAATTACAGGTTTAATATTTTCTGAATGTATCAAGAACAATTATTGTGTGGCTTTTGAGAGCAAAATGATATCCAGACCATTCATTTTGTAACGGCAAAAAGGGAAACCCAACATTTTTTGCATAGAATTTCAGTCTGATCAAAGTTCAATCAGAAAATTACCACAACAGTCAAGGTTATTATCCCCATACATAGACTGGTGTGGCAAGAGAGCAAAATTATGAAGAAACAGTAATTTTAGATGTGATGCAGGCTGACACATTTGTGAATAACTTGTCTCTGGAGATATGCTCTCCAGAAGTCCTAATTGCAGCTGAACAGAGCCAGCAGGTAATTCATGCTGTGCCAGTGATCTCAGGCTTGTTGAAGTCACTGTGCCTTCTTAGCCAAACTTGCTTGTCAAGCCACATGTGATGCTTACTGGTGTTCATCCTGCTGCACACTTCATTGTTGAGCAGTTCACTACATGGTATTTTCTGTATGTCTGAAGACAGCATTAACTAATGCTGTTGTCCTGGGTTAAGACAGCTCGCTCCTCCCTTCACCATGTTGGGGAAAAAGGGCCCAGAAGGCAGTTAGTTGAGGTAAGATCAATTACTACTTTATTGCAGGGATATTGGATTACACAAATGAAAACAGGAAGGAAAAAGGGTATAAGGTTGCACAGCAGACTGACAGAACTTGAATTTGTCCACAAACTATGCAAAACTAAAACCAAGACATAAAAATGGTCACACCCATACCCAGAAAACAGGGAATTACAGAATCAGAGAATGGTTTGGGTTGGAAGGAACCTCCAAAGGTCATCTAGTCCAACTCCCACCCTCCAATCAGCAGGGGCATCCTCAAATAGACCAGGTCTCTCAGAGCCCTGTTGAGCCTCACTCTGAACATCTCCAGGGATGGGGCCACCTGCTCCAATGTTCACCACCCTCATAGTAAAGGTTCTGTTCTTAACATCCAATCTAAATCTGCTCTTCTCTAGTTTGAAGCCATTGCTCCTAGTCCTATCAACATAGGCCTTTGTAAACAGTTTCTCTCCATCCTTATTGTAGACCCCCTTCAGGTACTGGAAGGCTGCTATTAGGTCTCCCTGAAGCCTTCTCTTCACCAGGCTGAAGAACTCCAGCTTCCTCAATCTGTCTTTGTAGAAGAGGTGCTCCAACCTGCTGATCGTTTTTATGGCTCTTCTCTGGACCCACTCCATCAGGTCCATGTCCTTGCTATATTGAGGGGTCCAGAGCTGGGCACAGTACTCCAGGTGAGGTCTCCCTAGAGCAGAGTTAAGTGGCAGAATCACGTCTCTGGATATGCTGACAATACATCTTTTGGTGCAGTCCATGATGTGATTGATCTGGGCTGCAAGCACACACTGTCTGCTCATGGCCAACTTCTCGTCCATCAGCAGCCCCAAGTCCCTTTCCTCAGGGCTCCTTTCTGCCACCTCACCTCTCAGTCTGTATTGATGGTGAGGATTGGTCCAGCAAGAATAAACCAAAAAAAAAGTGGAAGAGGAAACCCCACAAGCTATGGAATGTATTTCAAGTCCCATAAGGCCCAGCCAACCTCTTCCTGTCATGCAGTAAGTATGATAACTACATGGTGTAGAATATGCAGTCTATCTGACAGTGTGCCACTGCCAGAGGGCATGGGATTGGTCCTGTGCCTCCTCCCTTCTAGTGTAAGCAGTCAGCTTAAACCAATACAGGATGCACGCATAAAATATTTTCCTCATAACTGCAATTCTTATGCTGGTGTTAGCTTGGATGAAAGGCAAATGAAGGGCTACTTTTTGGCTTGCTCCAAAAGTAGTGGTGTCTCCCCCTGATTTTAGATGAGCTCTTTCTAGGTAAACATAGTACAGCTCAAAGAATTCCTGCTGGTCTTTGAGAAGAATACTATCAGACTGCACTTTGTGTCACACTGCTTACTCCTTATCTCTAAACTTCTTTTTTTTTTTTTTTGATCCATGCAGATTTATTTTTGTTCCATAAATTGCATAAAGCTATTAACATATAGTCACTCTGTAAGATAAAATTTAAAATAGAGGCAAGTGGCTATACTGTCTGTAAGATATGGAAAAAACCAAATTGAGAAGTATTTTAAAGCATGAATTTATTTCACTTAGGAGTTTAAAGAATTGGTTAGTTAATGGATTTTCAAATTGGTAAAAATAATCAAATTAATAAAAATAATCTCAGTTGAAGAGAGTGATCTTGAAAATAAAAATCAAGTGTTCTATGCAAATTGTCAAAATCAATGCAATTAAAAAGCATCTCTAGGTTTTCATTGTGTCGTGTTCTGGAAAGTAAATAGGCTTAATTTGTGGGAGGTTTGTTGTTGCTGGAGGTTTTTGTTTGGTGTTTTTTTTGTGGTGGTGTTTTCAGTTTTGTTTTTCTCCAAACCCAGTTAAACTAGCAACACTACTACTGCAAGGCTTATTTCAGATGACTTACCCAGAGGTTATAGCCCTTACGAGGTAAGGGGACAAATGCTGCAAACCACTGAGGGGTAGGAACAAAAACCCAACCAACTAAAAAAATCCCAACAACACCTCCCCCCAAAAAACCACCAACACCCAAAAAAACCCTACCCCCAAAGCCCAGAAAGCTACTGACTAAAAAAAACCCCGACTAACCAAACAACAAAGCAAACAAAAAAAACAACAAACCCTCCCCACAAAAAACCACCAACACCCAAAAAAAAAAAAACCCACCCCCAAAGCCCAGAAAGCTGCTGCCTAAAAAAACCCCAAACAACAAAGCAAACAAAAAAACCCAACATCCCCCCAAAAAAACCCCAAAGCTCAGAAAGCTGCTGACTAAAAGAACCCCAACTAACCAAACAACAAAGCAAACAAAAAAACCCAACATCCCCCCAAAAAAACCCCAAAGCTCAGAAAGCTGCTGACTAAAAGAACCCCAACTAACCAAACAACAAAGCAAACAAAAAAACCCAACACCCCCCAAAAAAACCCCAAAGCTCAGAAAGCTGCTGACTAAAAGAACCCCAACTAACCAAACAACAAAGCAAACAAAAACCCCCAACACCCCCCCAAAAAAAACCCCAAAGCTCAGAAAGCTGCTGACTAAAAGAACCCCAACTAACCAAACAACAAAGCAAACAAAAAACCCCAACACCCCCCAAAGAAAAACCCCAAAGCTCAGAAAGCTGCTGACTAAAAGAACCCCAACTAACCAAACAACAAAGCAAACAAAAAACCCCAACACCCCCAAAAAAACCCCAAAGCTCAGAAAGCTGCTGACTAAAAAAAAACCCCAACTAACCAAAGCAAACAAAAAGCCCCAACAATTCCAAAACCTGTAGAAGTTATTTCTAAATGAAATTGTTGAGAGGTCTGATTACACACATTTCTTTTTTTAGCAAAATACACTTTTTACTATTCCTGTGATTATTTTTATATGTACTTATTTAAATAATAGAATAATGTAGCAATCAAGAGATCATCTAGTCTAATGAAGGTGTCATTGCCTCCTCCTTGAGTAATCTGTTCCATAGCCCATCCTTGCCATTTGAAATACTTTTCTCTGATGTCTGGCTGCATAGAATCATAGAATCAACCAGGTTGGAAGAGACCTCCAAGATCATCCAGTCTAACCTAGCACTCAGCCCTAGCCAGTCAACTAGACCATGGCACTAAGTGCCTCATCCAGGCTTTTCCCCCACCACCTCCCTGGGCAGCCAGTAATTTTTGACAATCTTTTTATGGTTATAAAAAAAAAAAATAATCTTAGCCATGAAGTTGGCCCTTCAAATACCATATTCTGAAGTTCTCATATTTATCTCTTCAGAAATTACTTTTGTCTCTGTTCCTTCCATGAGACCTGGAGGGGCTGTAGGAATGAGCCAGCAATAACCTTAGAGAATTCATCCAGGACAGCTGTGAAGTGCTGTGTTTGGGCTGGACTAACGTCTGGGCAGCGTGCACAGTAGGAGAACAGGATATGGTGGTTGGAAATGTTAACAGGAGAGTTATCATGACATGTAAGGAAAATATCTTTAGTCTGAAGGCAACTAAGCATTGGATCGGGTCAGGAAGGCTGTGCATTCTCTCTGTGGAGGATTTCCGAGGAGCACTCAAAGCAAGTGCGGAGCAACCTAGCTAAGTTCAGTGCTGTCACTGTTTAAGCAGGAGGCTGGACTTCCCTGAGGCATTTTGAACTAATGATTCTAAGTCTCAAATTCAGAGTCACAGCTGCATACTGTAAGGCATTAGCTATAGTAGGCTAAAATTTAATAGTAAGGCAGGTCTGTTTTACCTAGAAAACTGTAAATCTGTTTTCACGGGTGAGTCGGCGTTCCATTGCTTGTATACACTTAAAAAACCACAGTGTCAGCTTACTGTCTGTAGATGATGTAGAGAAGCAAAGTCAAAGAAATTAATGTAACCGTTGTCATGTCGTTGTATTTGTTACCTAAAAACCACTTTGACAGGACCTTTCTGATAGATCGCATGCACCTGGGTGGCTTTTCCATTGCTCTGATGCGGTTCTGGGAAATTGGCACAGTAGCTGGAGAGGCAGTTGCTTTGTTAGCTCAGGGTATTTCTCTTCAGGGTATTGTAAGACAGAGGCAAGCTCCGATTCCTTGCGTGAGTGAAGACCTGCTTGCAGTAGCAGATTTGCAGTGGTTTTAGAGTGACCTGTGTTACTGAGCAAATAGCGGCAGTGTTTCGCACCAGCTGATGATGTGGGTTTTTCTGTCTGCCTCTTCAGCTGTTTGGCTGCGTTCCCAAACAAACAGAGCTGAGGAGCAGTGTCTATGTGCACGGATCACTGAGGCTGGGCATTTGTAACAGAAGATAAGAAATAGTCTACTAACCAGCCCTCAGCAGGAATGGGTATCACCTGCAAGTTGATCTTCTTCAGCATTTGAAAGCATTGAGGAAAACCAAAAGACAGAGTTGTGCAGTGAATAAACGATTGTGGAGTGGATGCCTCTGATCAAAGGAGATGCTGACTGAAGAGGCAGGCATCCTGTGGAGGAGAGAGGCACTGCAAAACGTTTGCACAAGCATTTTGCAAACAGGAAGACATTTACATACAGTGATTTAATATATTTGAAGTAGCACAGTAAAGTCGTGAACTTTGAGACAAACTGACCTAAACAGTTTTTTGGTTTTACAAGTGGAAAAAATCTAGGAAAGTAGTTAATCTTTTAAAATAGATCTGGAATTTCTTTAACCAGGGTCCTACTTGCTTTTCTCCCTTATTAAGCAGTTAAGTATTGTCAAGTAGATGTCCATTAGTCTTTTTTTAATTTAATAACTTTGCAGATTTTCTATTTTTCTCTTGCAGTGTGTTGGTTATGGTTTTTTTTTTTCATAATACACATCAGGAAGCTATAACTCTTCTCTCTATGAATCTGTTTTTATGAAGACTTAAAGCTTTTTAAGATGGAGTTTGAAAGATTGGTTATTTGTTAATAATTGTAGCTGATTTGTACATGATTTCAGTTAAGAGATCTGAACAGTGAATCTTAAACCCCAATGCAGTTGTCTCATTAATGCAACATGTGTCAAAGTAATACTTTACACTGAACTTATTTATGGGCTTAACATTATGTGAATTGACATTATCTATTTAAAAGAATGTTACCTCAGTTGGTGTCTCCTGTTCATAGAATATCTTGTTTCTGTTTTGAGTGTTGCTTTCATTAGAAAAGGTGACAGTTTATCTGAATTACTCAAGTATAAAACAACATACAAAACCGAATCCAAACTACCAACAAAAAAACCCCAATCAGTGATTCTGGTGCATAGCATTTTGTTAGGATATTATGCTAAACCACCAAGTGTGAGCTGAGTATCATTTGCCTACAGACTTGCACCTCTATTACTGACTGATGCAATTATCTCACATTTTATTAAATGTTGGCTCATGTAAGTTTATTTTGATTTCAAGAAGAGTGATTTGATTTCTGGAACAGTGAATTCTTAAATGATTATGCATAAGGCATTCCATTATTAATATATGAAGCCATAGTTCTTCTTCTGAAGAATGTAAAGCCGATAGCTGGAACATGTCCAGAGGAGGGCAACAAAGCTGGTGAGGGGCCTGGAGCACAAATCCTATGAGGAGAGGTTGAGGGAGCTGGGCCTGTTTAGCCTGGAGAAGAGGAGGCTCAGGGGTGATCTTATTACTGTCTACAACTACCTGAAGGGGCATTGTAGCCAGGTGGGGGGTGGCCTCTTCTCCCAGGCAACCAGCAATAGAACAAGGGGACACAGTCTCAAGTTGTGCCAGGGTAGGTATAGGCTGGATATTAGGAAGAAGTTCTTCACAGAGAGAGTGATTGGCATTGGAATGGGCTGCCCAGGGAGGTGGTGGAGGCACCGTCCCTGGGGGTCTTCAAGAAAAGACTGGATGAGGCACTTGGTGCCATGGTCTATTTGATTGGTTAGGGCTGGGTGCTAGGTTGGACTGGATGATCTTGGAGGTCTCTTCCAACCTGGCTGATTCTATGATTCTATAGACCTGTTTCATAAAGGCAAGCCCTACTATTTACTTGTCATTCAAACTCTGTTTGGACTATGTGTATTATCAAGCCATTCAAATTACTTTGGCCCTCAAAAGATCATGCTGGCTTTAAGTGACAGCCGGAGGCAACACAGTTTATTATATCTCACATTTCTTCATATATTGCTGACATGACCACTTTTAGACAACATATATCTAAAATATCTGTATGTCAGACTGCTAAGTAGTAGAGAAGCAGAAAGCACTTAATTTCAATTAAACCTTTTATTATCTCACTCAAAATAGAATTTTTACTCTAAAATTCAGTATTGTCATAAAACAATGAATAAAATATGTATCACAAACTGAAGTCCTAATTACAGTGGAAAGGATACCATTTCTGTTCTGTATATGTGGAGGTGGTGGAGTCGCTGTCCCTGGAGCTGTTCAAGGCAAGATTGGACGTGGCACTTGGTGCCATGGTCTAGCCTTGAGCTCTGTGGTAAAGGGTTGGACTTGATGATCTATGAGGTCTCTTCCAACCCTGATGATACTGTGATACTGTGATGTATGCTGACTCTCCAGACGAGTCCTGATTCAGAGCCATGTTGGTACAACTGTAATATCTGCACTAACAAGTCCAGATGAGAGAGAGAGAGAGATATATAAAAATATGCTACTCCAGGTTCTGATGCTTAGTTATTTTTTCTTCCCCTCATAGTTTCCTACCAAATGTAAAGAACATAGTGAACAGGTATTGCACTGAAACATGGGATCTTAGCTCCACTAATATAAACCAGTTTATGATGGTTGTGGGCTGATCTGGGTGCGTGACATGAGATAACTGCAGTGCTCCCTGCGACTTGCTCTGCAGCCTTCAACAAGTTGCAGAGTTACTGCTCTTTTTAATAGCTTCTAGATAAAAATCTAGGGAGGAGGAAAAGGAGGTTGTATGCTAAAATGCTTCTTGATTGTCATTAGAAATTGTAGATATGTAATGTAAACAAGTTGCATCTAAAAATGCTGATTGAAATCAGTCTTGCTATCTTCTTATAGCAGATGATAGCAGTAATGAATTCAAGCAGTTTGCATATACAGCTTGCTCTTAACCACAGCAGCTCATCACTGCAATAACCCGAGAACTGATTAAACATTTTCACACTTAGCTACCTTGAGTTCCGTGCTTCTGAGAATGTACGTTGCCAGCAGAACATGTACTAATTAGTTAAGAGTTCATCACAGGAAACACTGCGATGTAAGCATGCAGAGCCAGAGACATTGTCTGGACTCGAGTCCCCTAAGGGTTTAATCTGTTCCACAATCTTTCTATGAATGTTCAAACCTGTGAATGGTCTGCAGTGGAGACTGTTGCAGAGAACCCTGCGTTAACCTATCTTGAATGTGTAAATCCACATGCAGCAAACTTCTGAAGAGATGATGCCCTTTTCAAGGAGCAAAAATAGCAGTAAATGTAATCTGAATACAAATACTAATGTAACTTGATTAAAATTTTTGTCTCTCAAAAATTCTGAACATTGGTCCTGTGAAGACCAGAATGCTAGATCAGGACTGGCTAATTTTACGAACACTGGTGTGGATTTTTCAACCTATTTTCCACACAGGCAACATTATCACACTGAAAAGACTCCTCCAAATACAGAGACTTTTTGGGATTAAGACTTCTATGCTGAAGGCTTTCCAGTAAAAGTTAGAACATGGCCCAATGGAAAGTGTCACTTTCAGGAGTTTTGCCTTTGGACAGGGAATAAATTGCAGCTCATACTCATGTCACTGACGTGGACTAATTCAGTAAAACAATTTATGAGATACTTGTCCTTGCAACTACTTAGTAAATCAGACTGCACAAAAGCAAACTGATTAGATGAATCATTGGCTGCACAGATGCACTGGAATAGACTGTCATGTGAATTTGTTTTTAGAATAAGAACATTTCAATGAACATGTGCAAACCTAAGTTCCTAAAACACTGACCTCTACTTCAGATGTGTGAGGCATCAGCTTTCCAGGTGAAAGTTTTTCAGGCAGTTGGGAGTTCTCAAAACACACATCTCCTTAATTTGAGCAGACACTCAAGGTGCTCTTGCTGTGGTTTTCTTAGTGATTTGCACCTACTGAAATCCAATCAAGGGGAGGGCGGAGTAACACATCTGTCGCTGTTACCGAAGTGCTGGCCATCTCTGTGCCGTACGCTCCTGTACAGTCTGGTATATTATAGAAGCCTGTCCCAAAAAGAGGGACGCTTCAACCCCAAGTTGCAAATGTAGTCCTTGTTTTGGGTATATGAAATCAATAATGCTGTTTATGTAGGTGTTAAGGAGGGGTTTGAATCTGGGTTTGGGGTGAAATGCAATAAGGCCGACGTAAAAGTTATTTAATAATTTATTAATCTACACTGAGCAAATCTCCCCAAACTTATTTGCAAGTAACCCACACAAATGCGATGATGCGCTGGGTACAACTGTTTTGCAGAATGTCTCTAGACACTCAAATGATTCAGGAAAAAAATTCTTTAGAAAGGTTTATAACTAGAGACACTTGCAGCACAAACTGCCGCTGAAAGGTCAAGCATAAACTTTCACCAAGTTGCGTGAAGAGAGTTAGGGTACTCACTGGTCAAAAGTCTCAGTGCTTGCCCTCCAAAAGCATATCAGTGCTTGCCCTCCAAAAGAGATAGTGAAAGGCAGGTGGTGGACCTCACGTAGTAACGCTGCGCTGTGGCTTTGCTGCTGGTTCAGTCCAAACTGAGCAGGCTGCCTGCGAGGTGTCGCGGGGCTCTGCGGAAGGCACGGGGCGGTCAGCAGGCACCCGGGCACGGCAGGGTGCAGGCGGGCAGGGTGCTGGTGGGGCAGGGTGCAGGGTGCAGGCACGCGGGGTGCAGGGTGCTGGTGCGCAGGGTGCAGGGTGCAGGCACGCGGGGTGCAGGGGGCAGGGTGCTGGTGCGCGGGGTGCAGGCACGCGGGGTGCAGGGTGCAGGTGCGCAGGGTGCAGGCACGCGGGGTGCAGGGGGCAGGTGCGCAGGGTGCAGGCACGCGGGGTGCAGGGGGCAGGTGCGCAGGGGGCAGGGTGCTGGTGCGCAGGGTGCAGGCACGCGGGGTGCAGGGGCAGGCGCGCAGGGTGCAGGCACGCGGGGTGCAGGGTGCTGGTGCGCGGGGTGCAGGGGGCAGAGTGCTCGTGCGCAGGGTGCGGGGTGCAGGCGCGCGGGGTGCAGCAGTCCGACTGCGCGCTGCGTGTGCCCGGAGCCGGCCCTCGGCGGCAAGTCCCGGTGTTGGAACTGGTTGCTAGGTCGTCGCTGGGTCGTTACCTGTATTCAGGCTCGATCAGTCGTAGGCAAGTCCCTACTGCGGTGGCACACAGAGGCACGTAAGGCAAACAGGTAACGAACAAAACAAAAGGAGCAGCAGCAGCAGGCAGCGAACAAGCAGGGACAGGTAAGCATCTATGTTTACCTGAATTGCCCTGTTTATCAGATGTGGGCCGAGATTAATGGTCCTTTGGCCATGATATCATCCCATAGGCTTCTGGCAGTCGGCCAAAACACACCAAATTCGGAGGGGTTCACCGGCCTGGCTCCCCCAAATATGAGAAGAGCTCAGGCTTGCAGCCGGCAGGCCACAGGCGGGGCGCGTGGGCTTCCACACAAGCCGGCCCTGGGCAGGCCAGGCTCCCTGGCGCCAGGTCCCTTGTGCCCCTTTCCGTGTCAGTTTGTGTCCCTTCTTGTGTTTACCTCTGGGATGGCAGGTAGCTAAACATGTCCGGGCAACTCCGAACATGTATAAGCCTATTTTGGCCCTATGGGACCTCCACGTCAGTGGGTAGTCTGATTTATAGGAGTGGTACTTAACTAACGATGGGACTGTAAGTTTTCCCCAACTAAAAGAATGAAGTTAGTTGCTTTTTGTAACTCACTGTCATTTCTAGATACTTCGAATTAAGTACCTCCTAATTTAGCAACTTAAATCAAGACTGGATGAGGCACTTAGTGCCATGGTCTAGTTGATTGGATAGGGCAGGGTGATAGGTTGGACTGGATGATCTTGGAGGTCTCTTCCAACCTGGTTGATTCTATGATTCTAAGAGCAGGCTGCTGGACTGCAGTCTTTGACAGCTCAGCAGTGAAGGTGGCATTCTAAGTGGGGAGATTCGGATCTCAAGAATGTGTATAATGTAAAGATAGGTGACCTAGAGGGGCAAAAAAAGAAACCAGGGCTGCTGCATTGTTTGAAGGAGATGCCAGCCGGAGCAAGATAATGTTTCTTTTTGGTTAGTGGAAACAATTCAAGAGTTTGAGGGCTTTTATGTTGTGGGGCTGTTTGTTTGTTTTCTTTCACTCGGCTCCTTCTTTGTCATCTAACTTGGTTGCATATCTTCTGATTACGTTTCCTGGTTTTCTCTTGAGGTAGGGGATGGGTTTTGTGGGTGAACGGGGTTTTCTGGCTGGGTTCTTTTTATTAGGGAGGGATTTTTTGCAGCTCCATAAACTGAGACGTCAGTGTCATAGTTACTCAGCACATTCTCCAACCAGAAGGAAAACAGGAATAGATTAGATTTCAAAGTGCATAAAAGCTAGCATAACAGAGGTCAAAAAGCAAGAGACTATTTTAGCTGCAAAGGGTAACCAGAGCAGCTGTCTGATGTGTGAAGATGTTTGTGTGCTTGAATCCCATGGGTCACTGTGCAAGTGGGTTCTATTTTGTTTGATTGGTTCGTTGGTGGTTTTTAAAGTAAATATTTGGCAGAGTACCTTTAGTAATTAGCAGTGGCTTGTGCTCAGAATTAATCTTCCATCCTGGCAATAAACAAATATTTACTGCTTCATCATCACAGTTTGATTCCATGCAGGTGAAAATGTGTGAACAACAATCCACTTCACAAATCCAAACCAAGTGGGTGTAAGACGTTTTGCTTTTCAATATGTGGTAATTTAGATGTGCTGCCTGGAAAAAAATTACTTTATTGAAACCAATCAGAGGAATGAAATAATGTTTACACGGGCAACATCATATGCTCTTCTGAAGGCACAAACTACATTGATTTTGGAGAACGTTCTCTAACAATCATTGTCATTTAAGACTTACAGTTTATCACCATTACGTTAACTTGTATCAAGAACATATATCTCAGAATTGGCTCTTAAAATAGGTTTTTATGTTATTAAAAAAACACGAAACAATGTGAGTTTTTTTTCTTTTGAAAGGAAGAAAGAATAAGGATACAGATCTTGTAGCAGAAAAAAATTGCCAAGTGTAAAGTCCCACACCTGGGTCGCTGCAATCCCAACCAAAAATACAGGCTGGGGAGGGACTATTTACAAGGTCTTGTAATGACAGGATGAGGGCTAATGGGTTTAAACTGGACGAAGGGAGATTTAAACTAGATGTTAGGAAGAAGTTTTTCACAGTGAGAGTGGTGAAACAGTGGAACACGTTGCCCAGGGAGGTTGTAGATGCTCCCTCCCTGGAGGTGTTCAGGGCTACGTTGGATGAAGCCTTGAGTGACTTGTTCTAGTGTGAGGTTTCCCTGCCTATGGCAGGGGGTTGGAAGTAGATGATCTTGGAGCTCTCTTCTAACCTAAACCATTCTGTGATGATATGAATTCTGCACTGCTTTGTCATGCATGTTACTGTGTGTTTTATTTGTGATGGTTTGGGAGTTAACCTGCCTCCCCCTTCCCCCCCCATGAGACTAGACTCAGCCTGCTGGAAGTTAAGGAGTAAACCTTTATATTTACATCTTAGCACAATATACAAGCAGATATTTACAATATTTATATATAGAAATATACAAGTTAAAGGTAATACAGAAACACAAAACCCCTCCCAGAAACCTGAGTCCCCAGGAGGGCCTCCCAACCACCCTTCCACCTTCTTTCCACCCCTCTGCCTTATTCCAGAGTATGCTTTACATTAAAAGTGAGGGGGTTAGAAGCAGAGGGTTTACACAGTTCCAAGCAGAAGGGAAACACAGACTCTGAGAGAGAGACACACATACACTATCTTATCTTTGTGTGTGTCCTTGCTTTTATACATCTCAGCAACCCTGTGAGTGAAGTAGATATCACCACTGTTTTCTTTTCACAGCCTATAATCTAAGTTTTCTCACTAAAATATTCCAGTTAGCCTCAAAACAGCACATTGTTACATGATTTTTTTTTCCCTTGCCTCTGGGATGGCAAAAGTTTAGCTTTGAGTTTAGAGAGACAGAGAGAGAGAGAGAGAGAGAAGTGTCTGTAAAAGATGTGCTCAAAGATCAAATTCTATTCTTACTGCTTTGAAGACTTTTCACAGAACTAAAGGCAAAATGAAGATGGAGAAGGCAAGGAAATTATGCTACTTAAGTTAATAACTTCATAAATGGATTTGGACTGAGAGGCATGTTTTATATTCTTTCCATTTCCTTTGTAGTCCTGTAGTGCATCAATCAATGAGGCCAAGGAGCAGTGATGAGATGGAGATTTATTAATGTTTTTTCCCCAGTGAATACCTAGACTTGCATCTAGTGTAATAAAGTGTTCTATAGCACTATCTATACAGAGTTATAACTTCTCTAGTTAAATTATAACAAGCCTAGCACGTTAAATATTGTCAACAGTGTTGCATAAAATTTACCTGAACTTGGAAGTTTAGATTACAGCAAATAAATCCAGAGAAAAGTCTGTCTGTGGTGAACTGTGGATCTCAAAATGTTTAATATCACAAAAAAAGATTTAAGTTCATTAATCTGCTGGATCCTTTAGCATAACATATTTATTGTTGGAATTGGAAATAATGGATGTAGCTTTTTGCTGTTTGTTGTCCTAGTACCTCTAAGTGAACTTGTAGTTCCTGAAATAATAACTTTCTCAGAGGAATCCAAAGCTCAGGGAGAATGGGAAGGTGCTGTATATTGCAGTTTTAAAATACTACCTGAAGCATAGAATAGTTCTTTAGTCTTTCTCATGTTACTGCTTCTCCACAGATTAAACTGAAATGGGATGCTAGAATTGTTTACTAGCAATCCACTCCATAAATCTTTCCCAGGTAACCAATGTGTTTATAAGGAAGTAAGCCAGAGTGCATATATGTAACTATTTGCATGCGTACATTTGCCTGACTGAAATTTGACTAAAGAAACAAGTGAATGGGAAGATTGTCAAGAGTGAAAACTTAAGTTTATCAAGCACAAATCGTGCAAGTGTTGGAAGTCAAAAGTTATTATCGATGGCACCTGCATAGTTCCATAAACAAGCAGACATAGATTGGAGCACCCACCAGCCTGCATTTCCACACTGCTGCAAACAACCAATATAAAGTGTGAGCTCTAGCGGCTGGTCTAGTGAAATTACTGTGTGTCTGTCTGTGTACTAATATTTGTTCTGTATACCATAAATATATGGGAAGGAGACTCAATAACATATATCAACCAATAAAATATAGCATACAAAATAAGATGCCTCCAGTTCAGAATGGAGTTGGAGGAGTGTGTGTGTCTGTCAAGCTCAGATGAAAGCAGTATGGAAGCTTGTGAAGGATCTGGAGAACAAGTCTTATGAGGAGCTGCTGGGAGAACTGGGATTGTCCATTCTGGAGAAGGCTGAGGGGAGACCTCATTTGCTCTCTACAGCTACCTGAAAGGACACTGTAGTGAGGTGGGTGTTGGTCTCTTCTCCCTAGTATCAAGTGATAGGATGAGAAGAAATGGCCTCAAATTATGCCAGTGGAGATTTAGGTTGGATATTAGGGAAAAAAGTGTGGAAAAGGTGGTCAGGCATTGGAACAGGCATCCCAGGGAGGTGATGGTGTCACTGTCCCTGGAGGTGTTCACCAAATGTGTAAACATGACTCTTGAGGACATGGTTTAATGACCATGGTGGTGTCAGGTCAAACAGTTGGACTCAACAAATTATAAGTATTTTCCAGGTGAAACAATTCTTTGATTCTTTGGCATATAAGACTGAAAAGGAGGAGAAGATTATGATTCTTCTTTGGGTCTGCAGGAGAAAATGAGGGTGATGGTTCCTTTTTGGTTTTTTGATTGTTCATGTGTAATTATTGAAATATCAAATCTTCATTAAAAGCCATCCATAAGGACAGCTTGGTTAACAATGAGAGGTGAAGAGCAGCTATGTAGTCCTCTGCAGTTTGTGAACTTCTACATGGTGGAAGCAACATATTTATGAGGAATAAATCTTGTTTTCCTGCATTTTGTGAAATACTTGTGTAGCTCTGGTGATAGACAAATAATATGAAATATAGCTCATAACAGTATGAGAACATGCACAATGCAAGATTTCTAGCTGGTCTTAGTTTTAGGGTGGATTCTGTCCTGGATTATGCAATACTTGGATTTTTAGAATCAAAAATCAGAATATAAACCCTCAACCCTTGAAAGCTCTGTTATGGTTTGTGAGTTAGCTGCTTCCCCACTCTTATGAAGTCACCCAGACTAGACTCAGCGGGCTGGAAATTAAGGGGTGACGCTTTACATTCACAGCTTAGCACAATATGCAATCAGATATTCCCAATATATTACAAATGTATACAACTTTATTCAGAAATGTACAAGTTAAAAGTAATAGAGAAACCCAACACCCCTCCCAGAAAACAGAGTCCCCAGGAGGGGCTCCTGACCACCCTTCCACCTTCCTTCCAACCCTCTACCTTTATCCCAGAGTATTCCTTATGCGCAAAGTGAGTTTGGAGGCAAGGGGGGCTAGAAGCAGAAGGATTAGTTACACAAAAGTAGTCCAGGGAGAAACAGAGATTCCGAGACAAAGAAACACACACTGTCTTGTTTATGTTTGTGTCCTTGCTTTTCTATGTCTCAGCAAGCCTATGTGTGAAGTAGACATCACCATTGTTTTCTTTTCACAGTCTATAATCTAATTTCTCTCATTAAAATTGGCCTCAAGACAGCGCAAGCTCTCACTGCGTAAAATGTGTCCTAGATGTGAAAACTGATAAAATGACTGATTTGTGGATATCTTGTGGCATTTCACGGAATGTTCAAAGCACACAGTGCTTGAAGTAATGCTGTAATCTGAATTGCTTCCTGATTTCTTTCCAGTTTATTCACCTGTCTCACTCTATGAAGAGATGCGAGGGTTCTACCCTATGCATTTTATGCTTCCACTGCTGAAGAGAGAGGAAAGAGAATCGTGAAGAGATAGATGGTTGTGGGGGTGGACTGAGGGTGGTGCTTCAGTTCTTAATTACAATTCATTAAAAATTAAGCTTGACCCTGAGAAAGGGATGTGATGAGTCCTTTCTGAGTCCTAAAATAGGGCACCAGAATCTTGCAGTCATGGGCAAATTTTTGTAGGACTGAAGTTCAGGAATTTCGAAGTGTCATGAACATGAGTGCAGCTGTTAGGAGGCTGAATTTCAGCCAAAATTTTAGAAATGTACAAGCTTTCAGCTGTTTGCCAAGTTGTTTGCACTCCTCAGAAATCTTGCATCTGCCTGATAAGGCCACAGTGGAGTGTGAGCCTGGGAAGATGCCCAGAAGCTGTTACATTGCTGCATGTGGAAGGACACTGCCGGTTATGAACTGAAAAGTGTCGTTCGAAGCAAATTTTCTTACACCTACAGAATAATGATGGGTATGTGGTTGTGTTGGCATGGAAAAATATAGCATCAATGATCTATTAATTTTCTAAAACAATCATTATCAACCTCAATTGGTCAGGTTAAGTTAATTGTGGATGCAAAAATCAAAAAACCCCCAACATTTCTTGGAACACATCAAATAGTAGTAATACTCAGGTAGTGATCATACATCTAGGCCTGATGTAGGAACACATCTATGGACTTGTCTGATACCTGCTGAGATTTTGTCTAGCAGTAAAGGGTGTCTGAAAATCCTAATTTTCTTCTCATTTGAACTTTGATATATTCCAAAAATAAGGATTTTCACTAATATCCGTACATCACGTGTACTTGTAAATAAGTTTGCAAGCCTTACACGAAGTGCATGGCAGAGCATACTGCTCCTTTTGTGTTTGATACTGAATTGCAGCAGCTGATGTGCATTGGCAGGATTTTGCAGATCTTGTGTCTTGTTTTACTATCAAATTGCCACCTCAAATTCTATATGCAGTATATGTAAAAGTGAGAAAGTGGGATACTAAAGATTCAGGATGATAATTTTGTCTTTGAAGTCCTTGTCATCTAGTAGGGAGAAAGGTAGCTAGCAGAAATTATTGTCTTGCATGCTTGACAGTGCTAAGGCAATAGCAAAAGAAAATACATAAATCTATTGAATAGCTATGAAACTTACTTGACCAGAAATAGAAAGGAAATAGAAGGGCTGGCAATGTAAGAGATACAAGCTGCTAGAAGGGTTGCAAAATATTAATTCCACCATCTCAGGATTGACTTTTTTTCCCCAATTTTAACTAAAATACATATTTTTAGAGCCACCAGATGCCAGCCATGTTGCTTATGCAAACTAGATAATCTGAAAATTGTTCAAGCTTGCTCAGATTTACAGTGTCTTGCAGAGGCTCTTGCAGTAAAAATGTGATCAGTTGGAAGAAAGAAATAGTCTCTTCTGCATGTCAGTTGCTGTTCAAGGAGGGTGGTATGTGAGCTATTTAAACAGTTTCTGCACTAATGAAGCCTTTTCCTATGCAAAAGATTAGCACACTGTTGAAGCCAAAGATTTTCGCTTGCCTCTGTGCCAGAGAACTTCTGACTGTGTACTTAGATTTCTCGTACCTCCAACTTTTCCAAGCTTTTGCACAGGTTTTAATTATGTTCAGAGCATCACGTGTCATCTTCTCCTACTGAGTGCATTCAGTGTAAATTTAGTTTGGGAAAATGAAACTAAACACTCATTGTATTAAAAAATCCTGGTTTCAAAATGAATAATCTCAGAATTTCCATCTGAACAAGTACTTCCAAACCAAGTTTAGTTTTATTTGTTAACAAGTAACATCAGTTCCCTTGTTGTGGGATTAGATTGGTTTCATAGGTGGGGATACTTTGATAGAAAGCAGTGGCATACTTTATGTGGCTTAAACTGGGGTATAAGTGGAAGCTTTAACTGATTTGTTAAACTACTTTTTTGAGGGGTGTGTGTGTATATATATATACACACAAAGATACATATTATCCGTTTGTGTAAGTAAATATTTGAGTCCTGAATATATACTTGCTATTTAAAAAACTTAATATAGTCCACTATTTAATGATTTATACTTCTGCAATCTTAAACTAGTCCAAGATATATCTGCTGTGTAAAAGGCAGGCTTACATAGAGCACTTGGGTGGAGTGTTTTTGTAATCCTCAAGTTTCTTTCCTGAAGAGGCTTGTTATCTGTTTGTGTGAGCAGATTTGCTTTGGGCATCATGAATTTTCACTGTTTTATTTTGTTAGGCTTCTTCCTCACTTTTTTTTCCTCCTTCCTCCTATTTTATGTTTTCTTTAAAACCTGCTGCCCTATGTCATATAAATTTGAAGAAACTATGCACTCAACATCTGTATCTTTTTAATGTAATTATAAATTATTCATAGAATCATGGAATCAACCAGGTTGGAAGAGACCTCCCAAGATCATCCAGTCCAACCTAGCACCCAGCCCTATCCAGTCACCTAGACCATGGCACCAAGTGCCTCATCCACTGTTCTCTTGAACACTCCCAGGGACGGTGACTCCACCACCTCCCTGGGCAGCCCATTCCAATGACAAATCACTCTCTCTGGGAAGAACTTCCTCCTACTTTCTTCTTTTCCTGACCTTCTCATTTTGTGCTCATTCCTGTGTTACTTGATCACAACTTGCGCTAATAAAACAATCTTTGTCTTGAAAAGATTCATATAGGACAACAGTAGGGCAGATGGTTTACAGAGGAGATGATCTTCCTTGGGAATGTGTAAGATGCATCTTGGTTAGGGCAGCCATTTGTCTTGTCTCTTCCCAGCTGAGCACTAAACTTGAACCTGTATGAGAAGGTGATATATTGCTGTACACTGCTTGAATCTGCTTTCCTTGTTATTTAAAGTCTCAAAATAGGTGTTTCTGTGAGTGACCTCAGCAGTGTTACATAACAATTATTTTTAAAACCAACATGGCTAGGGAAACAAAGTCAAGAATTATTTGCTCACTGGAAGAGAAAGGAAAAAAATACTGCAATGACCAACCGCTTCTGTCTTGACTTGATTCCATGGAGTTGAAACGGGATGATGTTAGAGGAATTCATTAGTGTTAAGGTTCATCCTCTGTGAACTTCTGATAATGATTACTGAAGGATTTTGGAACCAACTAACTTGATTTATCAGCTGATTTTTTTTTTTTTTTGGCCTTTTTCACACTTCCAAGAGTAGCAGTTGTGCTCTCCAGAGGGGATGTTACTAGGATTTTTGCTGCTGCTGCCAGAAATCTTCTGGCACAAAATCTCTGTCTGAGTCAGCTTTGTAACATGACAAATTCAAAGACAGCTGCAGCAATGATATGTTAGCTGCCTATTGGACAGCTTCCAAGTAGACAATATATCTCCTACTAGTTTGAAAATATCATTAAAAATAGCCTAACCCAGTAGACGATTGCAAAATATGGTGCTTATTCATCTGGTTAGCAGGTCGAAAGATAGCTAAGTGATACAAGTTAGAACAGTTATTCAGCTCTGGCTGCATATGTTGCATATATTAGCATTAAAAAAAAGAATTAGACACCATCAAAAGAGGATGATGTGCTTTTTCTGTTATTGCTTAGCTGTTAATTGCTCATATTGTGCACTCATATTTCATCAATCACAAATCTTCTTGATAGGTTTTTCTCCACTGTGGTGGGACTAAAGATGTTAATATAATGCATTTTCCAGTTGGTAGAAAGTAAAATGGAATTAGGCTACCATTGAAAGTAACAGTTCTGCATTTCCAGAACTGAACTTCTGTTGCCATTGTATTCTAGTTCTCTGAGCTTTATCAATGTTTCAGTTTGCAAGTTCAACTACTCGTTAAAGTAGATTCTTCTTTAGTGTACTAATATCTTCAGTCCATGATAGCCTGCAGTCCTATTTCTTACATCTAATTATGTTCCATTTCTGTGCCCCAGCCTACATTTAATTTGCACAGAACTGGAAATGAAGTTGTCAGTGGCATCTTGCAACTACTCTCCTCCCCCTTACTTTATCTATATCAGATGCCAACACTGCAGATTTCTTGAACCTCAAGCTGTTTTGTTTAGCGGCAGAAAGCTGACTGCTTTGCAACCGTCAAACCGATACAGTGAGACTTAAAGTGCTTGTGATATTGCCCAAATTTCTCATGGGTAAAGGTAGGAAATATTTAAATTTCAGTTATATGCTAAATTAATTTGAGTAATAAAACAAGGATGTAACTTCAGTATGTGAAATCTCATGTTCTGTACTAGCTAACTCTCATAGATGCCTAGGTTAAAAACATGTATTTGATTTCAGCATGAGAAAGCTAAAGAATACTCTTCTGCTTCAGGATAGCTTCTTGCAAAGGTAGTTTTACTGAAGGTGGTTGCTACAACTGAGCTTAGGCCGTATTATCTAGACCAATTAATTACAGAGTGACGAGAACTGAAGAGAGTCTGGATATTAATGCTTCTCAGAGCAAGAGGAGAAACTGCTACAGATGTTTCATTCTTGTTTCCTAATGTGAATTAGAGTAAAATAATGAATTTCATAAAATGCTGCAATGTTGCATTTGTGATACTGTTTTAATTTCAGCTTCACATTTTCTAGCATGCAAGGAGTTGTCCCTTTGCTCTGTCTGCTCCGTTGTAACAAGTGTGAATGAACACTTGAGATTTCTGTAACATTAGGATTTATACTGCTAGAAGCCTACCTTGCAGACCTTGTGTTTTCTGAGTTTGTATAACGTTGGAGGGAAATACTGGCTACTTTATTTTTTCTCAATTAAGTTGCTTTATCAGGTGCACAAAAATAGATTTGTCTTTTCTAAAGTTTTAACTTAAAAGAATACATGGTATTCCTTGAAAAACTGAAAAAAAAAGGGGGGGGGGAGGCAAAGCATAAGGCTGACAAAATTCAGTAAGGAATAGCAAATTAACCTGAATATTTTTTTAAGACCTTTAAAATTATAGTTAGGATTACTTCTTGGATCACTTTTTTCCCCCCCATGATCTTCAATAGAGTTAAATGATTCCTGGAAGACTCGTAATAATAGCTTTCACAATTACTGTGTTGAAGAGTGCAATGGAAAGTCTGGCTAGGTAATCTAAAACTAAAACCAATCATAACTCATACCAAAGCAAGCTAATTGTACTGTAAAAACCTGAGACCATATTTACTGCATAGTATTGTGCTTGCCTGCAATAATTCTGTTGTTCAGAACTGATTGTAAATGAACAATATGATGTCCAGAAGTTATCATAATATCAAAATGCTCTGGCAGCTAGAATTGGTGGTGAAATGCATTGCTACCAGCAAATCAGGATGCCATGCTCTTACACTGTCTTGGTGTGGAAGTGAAATAGAAGTTCTGTAGGTAATGGTAATTAAAACTCCATGGCAATTGATCCCTTTTCTTTATTTCCCCCACACACTATGTCTCTGTGTATTTAATAAGTAAGGAATTATTAGAGGATTGGATGACAGCATAATAGAGACTTTTTTTGAGGTCACTGAATAAATACAGACTCTAGAGCTTGAGTGTTTTGTGTACTTCTGGTATTTAGATCTTAGAATGAATTAATAGAACTTCAAAGATGTGGAGAAAGGTGAGAATGATGTCTTATTAGTTTACATAGCTTGTTGTCACTGTTGAAAGATTGATGTAAAGTTTCTCTTTTGGTGATTTTAGCAGAATATAGCTACAATAGAGCAGATATGTTCGAGTTAATTTTGGTAACCAGCATTTGTATTGAGTTTCTGATACTTCATAATCTTTTTTCAGTAGAATTATGTAAAAGATCTGTGTTCATGTTTCTCTTGCCAGCCAGTCAGCCTTGCTGTAAACCACCTGTGCTTGAGGAAGAGAATATATATTAACTTTTAACATAACATTAAAATTAATGAATCAGATGCATTGCAGTAGGAAAGGCAGAATTTAAGAATTGCTTCTCATGAAACTTGTTAATCGAGCACTGAGTCAGTAAGGCGTGGCACCTCTGCTACTATACTTAAAGTGGGTATGCTGACTGCTTAAAAATTAGAATTACAGAGCACGTTGGATGTAGAGAGCATGCTTCCAAATGCAACTTTACAGGGCACTGTCTTGTGGAAACCAAAGTGAAAAAAAGAGCCCTAACTGAATATTGTTCACAGTGGCAGTAGTCCCAAGAGAGATTTCAGAGGGCATTATACTCTGCCTCTGCAAAGGCATCTTTCCTTATAGTTGAAAACTCCATGTGTCTTCTCTTTGCTCTTTTGTTCACAGTTAGCAATACTCTGTGTATGTTGATTATTGCACTAGGGCTGTGTTTTTTCTCATAGTAAAGAGGCAAGTCAGAATGTTTCAACCATTTTAAACTCCTTTTGTACCAATGTTAGAATCTCTATTGGTGATCACAGAGAATTTAGCAGAAAAATCTTCTTTTTATTAGTCAATGACTTAGATTTGAATCACAGATGTTGAACTCGTAGTTCTGTTTGTGTTAAATCAGACCAGAGGGAGATGAAACTAAGCCTGGTTTGAATCATTCATAACCTAACTTAGCATGTCCACATCACAAGAATATCAAAATAATAGATTGCATGCCTTGAAAGTATGTAGAATCTTGAGGTTAAAATTACATTTCTGACCTATTTCATCTCTTTGGAGAAGGAGCATGACACTGTCAGTCAAACTCCTCACAGCTTCTTTATAATATTTCTGTGTTGCTCTGTAATGTGTTTCCTTTTGTAACTAGTGCAATCCTTTTATTGCATTAGATATCTGCTTTCTACCTGGCTGTACTTTGTCAATGACTGTAAGATTTATTAAACATTGGAAACATACTACTGGGTAATTCCTCTACAACTTCAAGGAAATTAAGTGCTCCAGGAGAATTATAAATCATAGAACAACTCAGGCTAAAATGGACCTAAAAATATCATTGGTGCAATCTTTTGTCAAAAAGGGAGACTAAATCAAGCAGCCTGTCTAGTCATGTTTGAAAATCTCCAGTGATCAGAACTCTAACCACATCTTTGGGGTTCTGGAGATTTTATTGACTAAAAGTTTCCCTTTTTTATACCAAGATGAAATGTCTCCTGCTGCCCCATTTACCTGTTGCTTCTTGCCTTCTCCATGTGGCTCCTTCTGCAAAGAGAACCTCCATCCTCTTTGTGCCTGCCTTTTAAGTACTGGAAAACTCCTGCCGAGACTTCTTTCTCCCCTGAGGGAGAAAATACCCCAATTCCTTCATCCTCTCTTCATCAGATAGGTTCTCCAGCCCTTTGCTCATCTTCACGACCTTCCTTTGTGTTGTATTGCTTATTTACACGCACAAAACACAAACTTCTTGGAGAAAATAACCAAGCCTTTCAGGTCTTCAGAGCTGAAAGCTTTCAAGTTGTGTGGGAGCAGAGGAAAAAAGAGTCATGTTCCTACACATATAAGGGAAAACCAAACACATTCACATTGAACTGCATGTTGTGGCTAACAATCTGAGCAGACTTACAGTTGTACCACTACTCATTTCTTAGTAAAATCAGTCATTTCTCAGCAATGTCTATATGAATTATATGTAACTTTCCAAGTGTTTACAAATAATCTTTACATAAAACTGGGCTTTGCAATGAAGATTAATAACATTGTGGCATTTAATAGCTTTGGATTATAACATAATGTCTGATTCTTATCTTTTGCATAGCGCTTCTTTTCAATTTAAACATTTGTAGTTTGTAAATACAAATAATATAGTAAGTTGTTGAAATGCCAGGGTGGGTAATCGAATTCTTACCACACTCTAAAGAATTTGTAGATGATCCTAATTAACTGCAGAACACAAAATATTTGTTTCAAGAATAATTTTCTTACAAGGCATTTATTCTTAGGAATGGAAAATTGCTTCAGTCTTGGTAATGTTTGCTCTTCCACTACTGAATGCTAACTATTGGTAATTTTCCTTTGCCCCACAACAGTATAACCTATCTATCTGTTATCTGGGATATGATTACTATTTAAGAACAAAAAAAGTATTGGAGAGGCCTGAGCAATCAAAAGGGGAGTCATTAATATGAGTAAATGTCTGCTCAAGCTTTCATTAACAGTAGTTTAACAGAATTATGAAAGCAGAATTCACACTATGCCTGTCACTGATAAAAGTGTTCCTGTGTGGGACACCTTTTAGCTGCCTTCCAGTACCTGAAGGGATCCTACAGGAAGGCTGGAGAGGGACTTTTTATGAGGGTGTATAGCAAAAGTGCAAGGGGGAACAGTTTGAACCTGAGGGGGACTAGGTTTAGACTGGATCTTAGGAAGAAGTCTGGAATAGGTTGCCTAGGGAGGTTGTGGATGCCTCCTCTAAGGGGATATTCAAGGCCAGGTTGGATGAGGCCTTGAGCAGCAAAGTCTAGTTAAGAGGTATCCTTGTCTATGGTGGAGAGGTTGGACTTGACAGTCTCTAAGGTCCCTTCCAACCTAAGCCCTATGATTGATTGAAAAGTGCAGCATCCTTTTGTACTAAACAATAAAATCTCCTTTGCTCTTCTAAGAAGTCATTGAGGCATACTTGCAGCCTAAAATGTCCTCTCATTTTCTCCTAATTTTGAAGAGTTCTTTAAAAGTATCAAAGTGGAAAAAAAAAAGAATGATTATACTAAACAGAGCACAGCCTTTAGTTGGCATATAGTGAACTTTCAAATTTCTAGTTAGAAACTCTTGAGGAACTATTTCATGCAACAGTGAAACTATTTCAGTTGTGTAGCTTTCAGTCCCTTTTGCAGGGTTTTCTTTGAGTGACTCTAAAATATTCCCTTATCTATTCCCAGGTTGATATAAGGAGCTTTTTTTTTTTTTTTTTTTTTTTTTTTTTTAAATGAGAAAGACTTTGAAGTTTGAAAGGTGGCTGTAAGGAGTCACAGAATCACTACCCTTGGAGATTTTGAAAAATCAGGGTGCATTTACTACAGCAGGCTGCTGCATTTATCTTGTATTTCTTTGTTATTTTTCCTTCTCTCTATGTCCTCTCATATATCCAAATACATTTGAAAATGCAAAGTTCTGAAGCTCTTCACTTCAACTTATTTACAAGGAACTCCAACCATATCCAGTTAAAGTAATAGCTCTCCCTAGGCAATGAGAGTTTAATCCTTCTGAGAATCACTTGAAGCTGAGCATGAAAAATAAAATTATTTTGATTTCCTCACAATTTATTACTCCACTCAGTAAGCAATGGTTAATCATTGCCTCCAAACTGAGGCAAAAATGTTTCACTCCATGCTTCCTCATTCGCTCTACCATAGATTTGATATACTGGGTTTTGGTTGATTTCTCTTTTTCTTTTTTTTTTTTTCTCTGTTTTCTTTCTTTCTTTTCCCTCCATTGCAGAGTGCTGATGATTGCATATATCATAGATATAGTGCGTTATGTTTGCTTACATTAGTGTATACTAAGTTATGCAGGATTGTTCTGGAGGGGTGTGTGTGTGTTTATCCTAAGTTTCAACTGCAGTCCTGTAAGTCTCTCTCTCTCTTTTTTAATCTACTATTTTGCTTTCATACTGCAAATCACTTTATTTAACTGTATTTCAGTTTCATTGGAAACCATTTTCTGGTGCTATTTCCACATCCCCCAAAGGATATTTGCTTTTGGTTGCAAGGGTGCCAGCCAGTCTCAAGGGCTTTTGGTGGCTTAACTGACATCACTATACTGAGATGGAAGGGACTGCTAGGGGCCAAACTACAGAGAAGCCCTGATGGGGGCAAGGGTCAATCCATTTTTGGCACAATCTTGAATGTGCTATTTTTTCACTCAATTCCTCTATGAACTTCTTTCAGATCAATTAATGAGAAGCTCTACAAAAGGACAGCTGAATAAGTCTGATTGGCAGTAGCACTCTGCACCTAGAGTGCCTATCAGAACTGTCAGGACTCAATTTTCAAAATAACTTTTCACACTGAATGCTGAAACCTTTTAGAGTTTTATTCACTCCTGTTTCTTTGGATCCCATACATTGAACTTCTGAAAACCCCTGGCTTTTTGTGTCTCTTGGAGCTCTCTCCTGAGTCATCTCTCATTTGTTCAGTTTTCACTGATTTCAATTTGAGCTGCACAGGAGAATGCAGCCCCTGATGTGCAATTTTGTACATATATAGATGAATTTCTTTAGTATTCAGGGTTCAGTATTTAAGTTCTGGCAGATAGGGTCAGATGACAAATTCTGAAGTCATATTAGCTTCATTCTTTTTGTGTTGTTGAGTTTCAATTGCAAGATGCCATTAGGTGGACTTTTTTCCCCTCTGTTTTTCAAGATCTGGATTAATACTTGTGCATTGTGATTTCAAACTGATAAGCAGATGTCTTCACATTTGGAAAATGGAAATGGCATTTATTTCTGGAACAAGGTCACAATTAATTTTGGAGTCACTGGGAGTGCGTGCTGATTTTAGGAGAGCTGACTCACTTTTGAATTTCATGTATGTTTCTAAAGCTTCAACTTTGTTTCTGTTCAGCTGTGGATGTTATGCTGGTGATACAGGGAGAAAAGCAGTCTGTTCAAAAATGTACTTGCCGAGTTGGCATAGGAATTTTTTTATATAATCCTCTAAATCAAATATAGAGAACAAATATTTGGGCTATAGAATCATAGAATCAACCAGGTTGGAGGAGACCTCCAAGATCATCCAGTCCAACCTATCCACCAGCCCTAGCCAATCATCTAGACCATGGCACTAAGTGCCTCATCCAGGCTTTTCTTGAACACCTCCAGGGACGGTGACTCCACCACCTCCCTGGGCAGCCCATTCCAATGCCAATCACTCTCTCTGCCAACAACTTCGTCCTAACATCCAGCCTTGACTTCCCCCAGCACAACTTGAGACTGTGTCCCCTTGTTCTGTTGCTGGTTGCCTGGCATAAGAGACCAACCCCCACCTGGCTACAACCTCCCTTCAGGTAGTTATAGACAGCAATGAAGTCCCCCCTGAGCCTCCTCTTCTGCAGGCTGCACACCGCCAGCTCCCTCAGCCTCTCCTCATAGGGTTTGTGTTCCAGGCCTTTCACCAGCCTTGTTGCCCTTCTCTGGAAATGTTCCAGCACCTCAACATCTCTCTTGAATTGATACCTGATAACTGATGACATTTTCAGCTGCCTCCAGAATCTGGCTGGGAAGTCAACTAGTCTAAATGACAATGTTTTGATGCATCTGCTGCTTTATCAGTTTGTCACTAAATTATACTGATTTGTTTCTTTGAATCTGAAGGATAATAGAAAAGTTCCAAGTAGTCTCATATCTATAGCACAATTTTGCTTTACAATACAGTCAAAGCCTTTCAAGTGTTATTGGATTAAATAAAATTTTGTCTGACACAAAATGGCTAAGGGGTAGCTGCTTGAATAATTAGCATTCAGAACTCAATCTCTAGTTAATATAAAGCTGTCTCAGTAAATACAATATTTTTTTTGTATTTCCATTGTTTTTGGTTTTAATCTCAGCTAAATGCTTGCAGAGAAATCAAGTAAATTTAGAACAAGAACCCTGTTATTTTGAAACTGAAGCATTAATTTTTAGATGTCTTTAGGCTTTTGCTCATAATTTATTGCTAGAATTTTAAAATGGAGTTATCCCATCAAACTCCCATGGCTAATATGAACTAGTGTTCAGTCAACACTGACAGAGCTCTGCTTTGCATTAAAAATTAGTGGCTTCAGTGTTTACTTTGCAAATATCGACAATGTAAAAAAGAGTTGCTGTCAACTGAGGATAAACTGTAGCAGACACTTGCAAGTAATATTTAGGTTTTCCACTCCTCCTTCCTTAATTAATATATTGCTAACTCTTGATATCTTGTTACTCTATCCACCTTTTGCTTACTTCTAAAAGCACAGGAATAAATAAATTAAGATTCAGGATATTATGGGTAAACACAGGAATATGCCAACTAGCCTCTCTCTGTCATTTTCATTTTTGCAAGACCTTTTCTAGTGGAGCTTCCCTGTCATTCTAAAATATTAGGAGAGAAGCACTAATTGACTTTGTAAGACGTGTAGAGACCCACCCCCAGTTAGAGAGAGCCGTTGTAAATATTTGTGATGGTTTGGGTGTTCTACTTCATCAGTCACCCAGACTACACTCAGCTGGCTCTGGAAATTGAATGAAGCTTATATTTACAGCTTAGCACAATAATACAAGCAGAGATTTACAGTATATACAGTTATAGGCAGAAATAGACAAGGTAAAAGGTAATACAGAAACACAGCAGCTCTCCCAGAAACCTGAGTCCGCAGGAGGGGCTCCCAACCAGCCCTTCACCTTCCCCCTACCGTGGCCAGGGGGTTAGGAAGCAAAGTGGATTAATCAGAGAAACGGCAGAGAGGCTAGAGAGAGAAATGCAGCTTGGAGCTCCCCTGCAGAAGTGAGTTATCTATGTTTGGATTCTTGTTCTTATATCTCTCAGCAAGCCTACAAGGGAAGTAGACATCATTCTGTTTTCCTTTTCACAGCCTGTAATCTAGTTCTTCTCACCAAAACATTCTAGCTAGCTTCAAACTGGCACAATATTTTGGTGTTGACTTTACTGAATGGCTAAACTTAAGTCTCTACATGCTATTAAAGATCTTTTGTGTTACTTTCTTTATAGACTGCCATAGTGATGTAAAAATGTATAATAAAAATGTGGGGGTATTTTGAGAAGGTGTTCTTTTTGTTTCTGTAACTGGAGTTGTGTTGTCAGAGGAAGTCCATCTGTTTGTCATTGGCTTTTTTTGTAATGCATTTAAAAATGGGATCAGTGACTTTTAAAATAAGCAACTCACTTCAGCTGCCTCAGTAAGTCAGTGGGTCTCATAGAATTATAGAATGCCTTGAGTTGGAAGGTACCTTAAAGGTTTCAACTCCCCCCTACTATGGGCAATGACACCTCCTACTAGACCAGATTGCTCAAAGCTTCATCCCACCTGGTTTTAAAACAGTTCCAGGGATGAAGTGTCCACAGCTTCTCTGGGCAACCCAGTCTGTCATTTCCCTACCCTCATAGTAAAGATCTTATTCCTAATGTTTAATCTAAATTTACTCTGCTATGGTTTAAAACCATTGTCCCTTGTCCTGTCACCCAGTGCCCCAAAGAATAGCCCCCTTCAGGTACTGAATGCTGCCATAAGGTCTTTCTGGAGCACTGTCTTGTCCAGGCTGAGCAGACAACTCAATCAGCTTGTCCTTGTAGGAGAGGTGCTCCATCCCTCTGATCATTGTTGTGGCCTTTCTCTGCACCCTCTCCAACAGATCAAATCTCCAGTCAACTAGACCATGTCACTAAATGCCTCATCCAGGCTTTTCTTGAACATCTCCAGGGACAGTGACTCCACCACCTTCCTGGGCAGCCCATTCCAATGCCAATCACTCTCTCTGGCAAGAACTTCCTCCCAGCATCCAGCCCATACTTCCCTCAGCACAACTTGAGACTGTGTCCCCTTGTTCTGTTGCTGGTTGCCTGGGAGAACAGGCCACCCCCCACCTGGCTACAGCCTCCCTTCAGGTAGTAGTAGATAGCAATGAGGTCACCCTCTCAGTCTCCTCTTCTCCAGGCTATACAATCCCAGCTCCCTCAGCCTCTCCTCATAGGGTTTTCTTCCAGGCCTCTCACCAGCTTCTCTGTCACCCTTCTCTGGGCACATTTCAGCACCTCAACCTCTCTCTTGAACTGAGGAGCCCAGAACTGGACACAGCACTCAAGGTGTGGCCTGACCTGTGCTGAGTACAGGGGCAGAATAACCTCTCTTGTCCTACTGGCCACACTGTTCCTGATGCAGGCCAGGATGCCATTGGCTCTCTTGGCCACCTGGGCACACTGCTGGCTCATGTTCAGCTACTATCTCCCAGTACCTCCAGGTCCCTTTCTTTCTGGCTGCTCTCCAGCCATTCTGTCTCCAAATGCCCTAAGTAGCTGCTGTAGCCATGTTAATAACTGTGTAGATAGAAAATTTGGATGTCCTTCAGAAAAGTTAGGCAGAGTCTTTTACTTCTTGTTCTCCTAGGTCACTTTTTTCACTTAGTAGCAGTCAAGGCTGTCTGTTTGGCAAAAAGTGTTTACAATGAGGTGCATGCAAAGTGAGCATCATTTAAAGCTACCACAGAAACCTTTTTTTATTTCACCATGTATCCAGTAAAATCTGTTTCTAAAGCCAGAATGCTGTGAGAAAAGATGTGATGGATGGGAGTGGTTGCTGCTGCTGTCGTCTGTGTGGAAACAGCTGCCACAAATGCTACTATTTCCCAGGATATTTTAAATCTTGCATTCTCTCTTTTCCTGCCTTTGTCCTCTGCAATTACAGCTTTATTAATATCAGAGCATAGTACTGGAAACAATGAACTTGCTAGCTTTGAAAAAGGAGATGGTATTTATAGTATCTGTATTATGCCTTGGAGATCATTCAATAAATTAGCTATAATGAGCCATCATATAGATGAAATAGAATAATGAGGCAAGAATAAAAAGTCCCTAATACTTCTTCAGACTATAACAAAATAAAGTAATATCTGCAAACTTCCTATTGATTGAAAAAAATATATTCCCAGATGCCTGCTTTTTTGGTTTGTTCTTTATTTTAACTAGCTCCATGGTTCTAAGTAAAAGATGTTGGAGCCTTCCATTGAAATATGAACTGAATTCTTGTTCATTTGATTAAATGGTGATATCATAGAATCAACCAGCTTGGAAGAGACCTCCAAGATCACCCAGGCCAACCTATCACCCAGCCCTACCCAATCAGCTAGACCATGGCACTAAGTGCCTCATCCAGTCTTTGAACACTTCCAGGGGCAGTGACTCCATCACCTCCTTGGGGAGCCCATTCCAATGCCAATCACTCTCTCTGCCAACAACTTCCTCCTAACATCCAGCCTGTACCTCCCCTGGTACAACTTGAGACTGTGTCCCCTCATTCTGTTGCTGGTTGCCTGGGAGAAGAGACCAACCCCCACCTGGCTACATCCTCCCTTCAGGTAGCTGTAGACAGCAATGAGATCAGCCCTGAGCCTCCTCTTCTGCAGCCTCTTCTCACAGGGCTGTGTTCCAGGCCTCTCACCAGCTTTGTCGCCCTTCAGTATCTGAAGGGGATATCTCAGTATCTGAGACTTGGCAATGGTATATCCTTTTTTGGTGTATTGGAGTCATGCATAGAGCTTTGCTGATAAAGTGAGGCAAGAATAATAGAGTGGAAGTGCCTAGAAATCCTTTATTACTTTTAGTTGGGAAGATTCTGGCAGATATCAGTAGTCCTTCCTGCTTTAGCAGCAAATGCTTGCATGCTTGACAATTAAAACCCACAAAAAGATGACCTTAGGAGATGGCAGATTATTGCCCTTTACATACTCAATTCAAGGACATCTGAGCATGTAACAGAAGTTCTTTTTTTCTTATCTATAAATGTTTGGGTCTGTTACTCAATATTTAAAGATTTGAAACAGAAATTTAGTGATTGCCTAGGTTCTATCAGTTACTTAAACCAAAAATTTTAAAAGAATCAAACTTCACTGTAGAATGTTGGATACTTAGCAAGCTTCTGAAGTTATAAAGGACAATCCACCATGGAAACGATAGTTCTGTGTTTGCTTAAGCGACAAAAAAAAGGAGTGAACAAATATGACAATAGGATTTATTATTTATTAGAAGAAGAATCAAGAAAACTGCATAGTCTTTACAATATTTTATGTTGTTTTGTTCCTTTTGTAGTTACATTCAGAATAAATTTCTAGATTTTGTTAATTCAATGTTTAACAACACTGTAACAGTTTGTTTCATCATAAGTGCAACTTGAAATAACAGCAGGATTGTAACCTTTCAGAAAACTCACATGTCCTGTGTCATTGTCCAGCAGAAAAGACCCAGCATCTCTAGAGATATCTAGGATATCAATTAGTAACAGCTCTAGAGATACCTAGGGTATCAATTAGTAAAACAGCTTTCGAATGTTAGCAAATTGACCTTTGTAACTAAGACATCTGAGCTTTGTGGACCAGAGATCAGATGTATGTGGACAGATATTTCCATGTGCATCAACCTGCTCACACTTGCACAAGTATTTCCAAGACAGAAAAGGCTACAACTTAAAACTGATTTTGAAGGAGATTATTAGTTAAAAAAAGAAATGTTACATATTTCTGTGGACTTTTCACTATAAGGAAGCTGTCATAAGAAGCTGGTGGCATTGCTGCTACATGCAGTTGTTCTTAATTTGAAAGACTAGAGACAGAACTCAGAGCAAGGAAAAAAAGGGAAGCTCAAGATCATGACTAAGTGGGGAAAATGAAGTATGACAATTTATGCCTGTTTATAAATAAAACGACTGGGGCTTTGAGGGGAGCGTTTTGACTCCAGCCCTGCACGCTTTGTGTGGGCAGAGCATCACGACGCTCCTCTAGAAGTGTCAGAAACTCCAGTTCTGGAAGGCTGCCTTGCTGCAGTGGCTCACCCTAGTTTGTCAACAATTTGTATCAGCACTCCAATCACTTGTGTAATTTTCATTAGTACTCAAATTATGCTGTACTGCCAGTATAAAATGCTACATGCGCAGTCCTAACTCTGCTCTGACACTACTAAAAGGGCAAAATGTTCTGCTGTGGACTTGATTCAATCTTGACCAATGTGGAAAAGTGATTAAAACAGAGCAAAACCTGTGAAGTGCATTTTTGATTTGCAACTCTAAGTTGTTGAGTTTAAGAAGGTGTTTTTGAGTTAATTCTGGTAGGAGTATCCCGCATTTCCGATGATGTGCCTGTAGAATTCACTGCATCACCATCGGAGAAACAATTTGTGATACCTCATAGAACCATAGAATGGTTTGGGTTGGAAGGGACTTCCAATGATCATCTAGTGCAACTCTTCTGCAGTGAGTAGGGACATCCTTCACTAAACCAGGTTGCTAAGAGCTGCGTTGAGCCTGACCTTAAATATCTCATCTCCAAGGATGGGGCTGTACTACTTCCCTGGGTGACCTGTTCCAGTGCTCCAGCACCTTCATGGTAAAGAGCGTGTTCCTAACATCCAATCTAAATCTACTTTTCTCTTATTTTGAACCATTGCCCCTTGTCCTATCACTGCAAGCTTTTGTAAATAGTCCCTCTGGAGCCTTCTTGTAGGCCCCCTCCAAGGCTACTGTTAGGCTTTCCTGGAGCCTTCTCTTGTCCAGGCTGAACTACCCTACCTCCCTCAGTCTGTCCTTGTAATAGAGGTGTTCCACATGCCTGATCGTTTTTGTGGCCCTCTTCTGGACCAGAGCTGGGCACAGTACTCCAGGTGAGGTCTCCCTAGAGCAGAGTTAATTGACAGAATCACCTCTTTGGATCTTCTGGCAATATATCTTTTAATGCAGGTCAGGATGTAATTGATCTTCTGTGCTGCAAGCGTACACTGTCTGCTCATGTCCAGCTTCTCATCCATTAGCACCCCCAAGTCCTTATTTTCTGTTGTCATCTGGGGAAATCTCAGATTAGGTCTATATAATCCAACTGCCTTCTGAGAGATATTTGCAAAGATTATGTCTTCAGAGCAGGCTGACAAATGTGTTGTGTTCTAAAGCTGTATTGAGTTGAATTGCTGTTGAGCAAACATTTTTAGCTACCATTTGTAATTATCACAAATGCTTTCAAATACTTTGTCTAATTTTTTCCCTATTTAAAAGGTATGGGAATATATTTGATTACTGTTGTTTATTTGGTTTTTGTCCATGCAAATTTTCAGTAGTTAAGTGCTACTGCCTACGATCCACCTTAAAAGGTAGCTGGATTTTCAATTTGTATAGAGTTATGAGCAAAAAGCAAGTTAATGTACTTATGTTACTTCAAATTTACAAAGTTCCGTGCATATTGAGCACAGTTTCATTCCTTTGTCAACAGAACACAAAATACTTCGAGATAGTTAGTATGGTATATATTTTAATGTATACTAGTATATTAGATCCTAGCCCTTGTTCCCCATGAAGTGAGTGGGAAGTTGAACTTTGAGAGTTAAGAGTGTATATGAAGGCTTAACATTGGCTCTGGAAATCATTGTTTGCATTGAAGCTCAGACTTTGTTAGAAGAACCCTTTTCTTAGTGAAGAAAATGAAAATATCTGTCATTCAAAAATCTTCCTTTGAAAAATTTATTGCTGATTAATACAACTGATTTTAAAAGTTACAGAGCTAGATTAGAAGACAGGAATGAGAGTTCACCCTGATACACTGTCAGCCCATTCCGAATTTCATTATATAGCAACATATTCCAAAGTTGTGACCAGCAGTCCACACTGTAATCATTTTTTTTTTTAACTGTGTTGTGAGGATGTAAACATGGACTTCTAGAAACCTACAGTTGATGTATCTAAAATGATAGCATCAGTGCTGCACATTTTGTGTTTAAGTTCTAGGCCGATTAGCATTGTCCTTAGGTTTCTGGCTTTGTTTTTTTTTTTCACTGTGGATTTTATATGTTGAACCTTTTTTGCTTTGTTTTAGTTTGGATTATTAATCTGTTAACTACTTTTGCACATTTGTAATGGAAAAAGTTGTGTGCTTAAAACCGTGTTTCAGTGTATTTATATAAAAATACTGTGTTCTGCTTAAAGAGTATAAAATAGGTGTTACATATTAGAGGAGATATTGGAAAGTGGAAGTGGTTGAAAATTGGAAGTGGTTGAAATTATACTGAACTCAGCTGCAGTCTATTTTTTTTGCTAATATTTGCAGATATAAGAGTCCTTAAAATCTTTTTAAGAAGCTTAATTGCAAGTGATATTTCAGTCCCATCAAAGTTTGCCCTGTGCTTTTGCTTTCTGTTAATTACTCTGTCTTGATCAGTTGATGTTGCTGAGGCCAATTTGTTGACATTTATTTACCATGTACTTTAAGAACATTCAATATTTAGCCTTACAGCAATTTTTTCTTTGTTTTCTCCACAGATACTACAACGTATTCCACTGAGCGATCTGAGCACTTTAAGCCATGCAAAGACAAGGATCTTGCATACTGTCTCAATGAAGGGGAATGCTTTGTGATTGAAACCTTAACAGGATCACATAAACACTGCCGGTAAGTTATTTGCAAAGTGGTTGGCAGAAAAACTGTCTATTGAGGCAAGACAGCAGTAGAAAAGATGTAAATTCAGACTTAAAGTGTTGTAAAGCAGTGGAATTTGTCTACCCTTTGATTGCATCCTTCACAGTTCATGGTTAACTACTCTAGCACTTATAGATAGAAATGCAGAACTACCCCACATGTTGATTATTTTTAAAGATACACAAGCTTGAAGTAGTGTTGGGGTTTTTGTTTGTTTGAGTTTGCTGTTTTGGTGTTTGTTTTTTTTAACACCTGTGTTAAAATCTTACAGTCCTTTACATACTAGGAGTGTGACTACTCAAAGTGGGTTTTGACTATAGCTGTGTGAACTGTTCATTGAGAGAGGGGAAGAGTTGTTCCGTTGGTGGTTTTAAGAACTAAGGTCTGTTAAGTTTAAATACTGAAAGATAAAATGGACTGTCATAGCCATCTGAACTTTCTGTATAGCTGTCGTATAATTTTATACTCCTAAACTTCTGCAAATGCCTGTACCCATCTTGAAAGTATTTTAAATGGTATCAGAAAACAAAACCAGATCACTGCATTTAAATATTCTAGATGCCTGTAAAAGGGAGTGAAATGCAAACGGAGTACTCTAACATCTCCCTAAAGCTGAGAATATAAAAAATTCTTAGCTGCTCAAACAGTCTTTTAAATAGAAGTAGGCCAAAATGAAAACCTGTACTTGTGATGCTTTAATTTATTCCTGAGATACTGTATTGGGCATACAGAAGATCTGTCTAAGATGCTTTTATGCTCAAGTTCTAAACTAAGCATCTAAATATAGGTATCTCTAATATAAGGAATAAAACCCAGCAAAGATACTCAGAAGCTTTCTTGAATGATCTGGGACTTAAGCTGCTGAATTCCAGTGAAATTAGGAGAAAAAGTAAACAGATTGTGTCCGATTTCAAAGTGGAAATGTATGGGTTTAAAAATTGCTGAAAATCTGGGTATCATCATATAAATATTCCTAAGATTTTTTTTATATTAATACTTTGCTGGTAAAATTTTCTCATTCAGTTGTATATGCTTCAGTGATCATTGCCTTCCTCTCTTTATGATTTCTTATGGTATGCTTATTGCAGTAAATATCATGGAAAGTGATTAATTTTGTATCATGGGAAAACGATGAATTTTTCAGCTTCCCTCATAAAACTTTACAGAGGTTTTTTTATTTATTTGGTGGTGGGGGGTTTGTGTTTGGTTTTTTTTTGGTGTGGTTTTTTTTTCCTTCAAAGCAAGTGTCATAAATAACAGGCATAAACTGGCGTTCATGCAAGTTAAGGCTTTAATAGAGTGGCAGGAATCAAGCAATGTACAGGCCTGGGTGCGTGGGGAGACTCTGCTCTACCCTAATGCACACCCTTTGCCTTCAGTATTCTCTTTTTATACCCTATTCTATATACATATTCATTACTAATTCTAAGAAAAGATTGGGTTTTCCTTATCAGTTTTTTTAGGAATGTGAGATGTCTCTTCCACAGGTCTCCTTTTATCCGGTGGTCCCTCTGGTAGTCTTTGATGAAGTAAGGGGTCTCCCCTAAGTGTTGTCCCCATGAACTTCAAATTCCTTTTTGTTCTTCTGTTTGCTCATGCAGAAAGGTGGTGCAAGGAGGGATGCATTTCCATTCAAATCCCCCTTTCCTCCCTTTGCTTATGCAAAAGGCTGTCTCTTCCACATGCCTCCCTCCTTTGCCAATCTTTACTTATTACTCTTATCTTAAGCCTATTGCATACCTTTGATGGTGGTGCAAGCAGGAATGCAGTTTTATTCAGAATCCCGCTTCCTCCTTGTCTGTGACCTCTTGCCACGAATTGATCGGCTCAAACATATATTTCTCACACAAGTGTGTGATTTTCATCTGTGAACAGTTATATCACTCAAATATTTAAACATTTTTCATTGTCAGAATATTCAAAGTGGTAGAAATTGAGAGCAGGGAGAAATATTTTTTTAATGGACAAATTTAATTAGGTTGTCTTTTTAATTGTTTGGTTTTGTTTGGCTTTAAATACCTTTTCTTGCATCCAACTTTGACAAATACTTCATTATTTTCTGTGATTTTAATGCCACACTCTGACTAAGGACTAGAAGCTTTTCCCCTTAACTGAAGAAGCCAGAAGGTCGTGGCTTTATGCTTTCCAGCAGGGTGACATTTTGTCATCACTTTCTCTTGTGTTATTCTTCCATAGGGAAACAGGGGTATCATTTTTGAATCTGTTAGCTCCCGTGTGTAACAGATTTGCATTCCTTATACAAGTTTCAGGCATTGACACTCTGTCTGGGAATTAAACATCTGCTTATTTCAGTGAGGTACTTTGAAGTGCACAATACAAAAAGGCATGTAGAAGGCAATCAAAATTCATATAGCAAGAGAAGACACATTTTGAAATGGAAAGGGTGATTAAGCTAGTCACAATGCTTTGTTTAATTCTGTAAGGACCTTCAACACTTCAAGCAGCAGCTTGTTCAGAATTACTTTTATGATACTATATATATGCTGCCATTAATGAAGAGAAACCTTTTAATTTGACCTTCTCATTCTCTACTTTGGTAAGCGACTACGAATCCCTTTGTCAGGGCCAGCTGTGGTGAGTGGGATGCAGTTGTTTTTCTCTCTGTAGCCTAGACCCATGATCTGAAATAGCAGCTAGAATGTACACACATGGAAAAATACAATGTCAATGTACTGTAGGTGTCCTCTGACTAGGGATAAAGTGATTTTTCTTGAAAATGAAAGGGTTATGGAATTCCCATTGCAATTAAAAGAATGATTTGAATGCGGAAATGTGAAGACTTAGAGAGTAAAATGATACTTTGTTCTTCGAATCAAGCTGCATTGTGTATTCTCGTTGGGAGTTTGATTTTGCATCTGTTCTGGGAACAGAGCACCAATTTACTGAAATGGGAATTTGCCATGTGGAACAGCTGCAGAGAGAAGACCTTGATGTAGCAAAAAACTTTTGTCCCACTTTGTCAGATTTGAAGAGTTTTAGTAGATTATATGCTTAGATAGTTGTGCACTTGTGTGTACATGTTAGAGGACAAACATGCTATTGATTGTTAAAGGAAACAAGTATTTGATAGCAATTAATGCATAGTAGAGTTACCGCCTGGGCCTCTTCTGTGTCCTTGTGAACTATACTGTCAATATCAACAATTTCAATCGACAATTGAAGCGTATTTCAGAGTTGACAAATTCATCATGCTATTGTTCTATAGCAAAAGATGAGCACATGTCAAACGTTAGCAGCCAGTAATGACATTGGGCAGGTATAACATTTCTTTGCCTTGTTATGTTTGAACCTGAGATTGTGGAGAGTGGGACTGGCATGTACCTTTGGTAAACTGCAAGAGTGAAATGATGTTGTAGGAGACCACTGGGAGTACAGTGGATGAGTGGGTCTGAACAGCCCACTGTATGCATCTTCCATTCTTACCTACTTACAGAGGACACCTCCTAAAGTTGTGGGATTTGTTTTTTTATTTAGCTTAGTTGACATCTGGAGTAAAAAAAATAGCAATAGTAATAGTAAAAAAATAGGAATAGGAATAGTAACTTTCAAGTTCTGTAAGTCCATTTTTATCTGAAATTCTAAATTTTACTCACTGTCTCTTGGTGAAAGTTTGCCTGGGGATGTAAACTGAATTCTCCTCCGTGGTTAGGTAACAAACAAGATAACCGTGCACGTTGTTTGTGCTATTTTGAAGGTGTGACTTCAGTATTTATTTTTGTGAATGGCTTAACAGAAGCTTGTTTTAAAGATAGGGTAGGTCAACAGTAGAGGAACTTCTTATTTAGTTTCTCCATATGATGAATTTTTTTCCTTCTTGAGAATTTAAGACAAATGATGAGGCTGCTTTTATTTGTTATTTACCCAAAACAAATTAAGTACAGATTCAACTAGGCACATCCTTATCCAGCCTTTTAAAAAAAGAAGTTTAGGTTTTGCCTGTACAGTTTTATTTCTAAGACCCTATGTCAGGTCACTCTGATTTTGGGGGATTGAGTAGGTCTTTTTAGAGTGAATTCTTGTACCTTTTTTCTTTTTAATCTCTTAATTTTCTTCTGATCACTCACTTAGGACCAGAAAGCACTGGATGAATGAGTGGGTAAAAAATTTGAGGGGAGAAGAGGATTGCACTGTTAAATTTCTCAAGCTATTAAGAATGTTGTATACTACTTGGAAATATTAGTGTTGGTAGTAAGCTCTATTGTACTTTTTATAGATTTGGGTATGTCATATGAGGTGTTTGCTTATGTCCTTTGTTGCTGTCCTTCATGGAGCAAACAGTATAAAGCCTGCATATATTTTCTAACAACAGAAAGAACAGAGACAAGTTCTCAGTGAACAAAAGATCATTCCCAGTTATACAAAATCACAGCAGGTTGTATATTTGCATCCAAAGAGTCCTACTATGGTTATTGTCTCAGATTTTTCAGGTTTTATAGATTTTTAAGCATGGTTGTCTTGGTCATTTTTATGGATAAGACTTGCTATTTTTGCACTTAGAAGATTCAAAAATGGTACCATATTTGGTCATCTTTGGTTTAAATCTATCATGAGACCAGAAGAATTGAGTTACCTTTTAAAGAAAATCCAATTTGCATAAATGTTTTTGTACTGTCATGGTTTATCATGACTCTTTTGTGTAATAGTATCTGTAGTTCAGACATAGCCCTTGCTGTCAGAAAAAAAGCAGAAAAGGATCAAACAGATTGGTCTTTAGAACAGCTCTGAGCATGGCATATGCTATGTGTACTTAACCATAAGTTAAAAATCTAAAAATATAATTTCCCTGTTCTAGTTATGTGGCTTGTTATCCAGACTTTTACAGTCTGACCCAAATGTTTCAAAATACCAGCTACTCCATTTTCTGTGTTCACCTCACCTTATATTGAAGTGACACTTTTCTGCAGCACTTTCAACATGTAAATAAAGCCAACTCAAAAAATTATTCACTATTGAGTAAATAAAACATTTCATTGATGCCACAAATAATTGCAAGGTTAGTTTCATGAAAAATAATCCATTGCATTAAGCTTACAATGTAACATAAAGCTATATCCCCTATGAAGAAAGACTGACACCTGGAGCTGTTTAGTCTTGAGGAGAGGCTGAGAAGGGATCTTACTAAAGATCCCGTCTATAAATATCTGAAGGGTGGGTGTCAAGATGAAGGTGATAGTCACTTGTAAGTAGTGCCCAGTGATAGGACAAGGAACAAGTGCAAGCTAGAACACAGGAGGTTCTACCTTAACACAGGGAGATACTTCTTCATGATAAATGTGACAGAGCACTGGAGCAGGTTGCCCAGAAAAGGTTTTGGAGTCTCCTTGTCTGGAGACTTTTAAAATCCTCTTGGATGCATTTTTGTGAGGCCTGCCTTAGGTGATCATGCTTTGGTGAGGGGTTTTAACTTGATCTCTGAAGGGCCCTTACAATCCCTAACATTCTGTAATTCTGTGAAAACTGTGCTTAAAATTCAGGTTACTTTCCACGTCAAAGGCAATCAACAGACCTCCTCTTGTGAAAATTACTGACTTAGGAGCATAGCTGTAGCACATACCTAGATTATATTTGCATAATTGCAGACATCATTAGCTGGAAATGATGCCAGTTTTACTTTCATGTTTATTTTACAAAAACTGAGGTGAATTTGAAATGCCACATTTGATCTCTGGAGGTCCCTTCCAAATCCTAACATTCTGTGAAGTGTATTAAGCAACTATAGTTTAATATAGGTATCACTTGATGTTATATCACCTGCTTATTCAGCAGTACTCTCACAACTTGTGGTTGCTTTCAGTGATGTGGTTGTTACTGTCATTCTGACAAATGAAACAGCCTCCATGCCTAAAGCATTGTGACTGTGATACTTTAACAAATTCTGGCCTGTAGTAAGTCAGGAAGCAGAAATTCTGGCCCAGAAGTCTGTCACATGGACTGGGCATCCCAAGAGTAGAATCATCTTGCCTATATTGATGTACTCAAATCAAAGCTGGCAAAGAACAAATAAGTCAAACTTTTTTTTTTTTTTTTGGTAGGTAATATTCTTAACAAATCTGCAATTTTATTATTCTCTCCTGCTCTTTCTTCTTAATAGAAAACCTCAAGATTTTCTTGTCTACTTCTAGATATTTATATTCTTTCAGACAAAACCACATAAAAAACCCCAGCAACTTCTGTGTGTTCTCTTTCAAGCTCCTGCTATTTGAAATTGCAACAGCTTGCGTGGCTTGGCTATCATGTACTTGTTTTATCCTTCTAAATATTTTTAGATATGAACTGATCATTTTAGACATAAAATTGTTTTCTAAACCTCAAAATGAAATGAAACAGAGCCCAAGACACTTGCAGGACTTGGATTTGTTACCTGGGCCCGTAACTTCTTTGGTAAAACCCAGGCATGCATGATTTTTGCCGTTTAGTCTGAAATTTTCCGCAATCAACACATAGCATTTGAGCATTTTTAATTAGTTAACTGGAATCAAAACTGAATTATTTTGTCCAAATGCTTCACCTGCATAAATCCAGTACTTTATCACTTGTCTCTAGTCTTTGTAAGAATTCAATAAATAACAAATAGTTTTTAAGAACTGGGTCTTTTAGCGTCCTCTCCTGCTGAAGTAGTGCATGAACATATGTGATGCCTGATTATGTACAACTTCATTCAACAGCACCTGATTCATGCTTCCATAATTGAACATTCTGAAGATAGTCTCTTGAGAAAGCTTCTTGTCAAAGTACTTTAATTATTGATTAATTTTCACAGTCTCAACATTCCATTTTGCAGTGATTTTTATTTACAGATTTTCACTTCAATACCTTCTTCAATCTTCTGTAAATTCTGCAGTAGAAAATACTTACAGGCTGAAATACATATATGCAAATTGAAAAGTCTTTCAAAGTTCAATTACTTTCAAATATCTGCAAAAGTGAATGTTTTAATGCAGCAGGGTAACAGTCTGTATTCCAAAAGCCATGGCAGTCATTTCCATTGATGTGTTCTACAAAAGTTCACCCTGCAGCACATGCTTTAGCTTTTGAAGACTGCAATAAATTGCTGTTTATTACTGCTGCTGCTGTTGACAGAGTATTATTCCTTCAGACAGCTCTATGCAAATTACATCTGAACTGTAATTCAGAAAACATCTACTGTCCATTTATCCCTCTTAATTTTTCTGGAAAAATATTTGTGTTGGTCTTGTTATTTGGGGGAGGATAACTTGATTTCATGGTAAAAAGAAATACAGGATAAAAGGAATCTTTCCATTTAGTGACAGTTTTAAGATTCTATCTAGATGCTGTATTCATAGTAGTTCAGGTTTTATTTGGTTTCTGCTGAGCATTTTAACCAGGTCAGACTTTCTAATCTTTGAAAATGTAAGTTACTGAAGAATATAATTTCTTGGTTCCACGCCTGCCTTTTGAAGTTGTGAAAAATCCTGCTTCAGGTTATGAGGATGCACTTCCCTAGTCAGAGCAGTATGGTAAGAGGCATAATACTGTACATATAAAATGCCTACCCAGATCTTTAAATTGTAGACTAATTTAACTTAATGCACCTGTGATTGATTTAAGCAAATATCCTTAAAAACAAACCATCATTCATAGTCCATTTCATCTTGTTTGAAGTGCTTATTCAAATTGATATTCTTGAGGGTGAGGATGGAAAATAAATAAAGGAAAATTATGCAGCTATGCATCCAAACTTAATGTTGAAGCTTAAAAGAATGAGTATGTTTTAAACTTATATCAGAAGACTGAAAACCAGTGAAATTAATTTCTCTTTCTCAGAATACTAAAAGGCCAATGTAAATCTGGTTTCAGTTAGCATATTGTGGAAAACCATAGCTACATGCTTAGCATGTCCCCTGTGTACCTTTCTTTTTTTTTTTAAGACATACATTTGTAATCAATAGATAATATCTGTCAAATCAAACAGTGTTAATTCTTCCATTTATCTGTGCGTACACACACTTCTTAAATGTAAGAGAAGTATTATTTCTTAGAATGATCAGTGATGTGAGTGAAACAAAAATATTACTGGAAATTTATAACTAAGGAAGGTTCTCCTCCCCCTCACTCTGCCCTGGTGAGACCTCATCTTGAATACTGGGTTCAGTTTTGGGCTCCACAATTGAAGAGGGACAGGAATCTGCTTGAGGGGATCCAGTGGAGTGCTATGAAGAAGATTAGAGGACTGGAGGGCCTCACTCATGAGGAGAGGCTGAGGGAGCTGGGGCTTTTTAGTCTGGAGAAAAGAAGTCTTAGAGGAGATTTGATAAATGTTTATCAGTATCTGAAGGCTGCCAGGAGGAGGGGGACAGGCTCTGCTCACTGCTCCCTGGAATAGGACAAGGAGCAATGGGTGTAAGTTGCAGGAAAAGAGGTTCCACCTCAACATAAGGGGGAACTTCTTTACTGTAAGGGTCACAGAGCACTGGAAAAGGGTCCCCAGGGAAGTCGTGGAGTGTCCTTCTCTGGAGCCTTTCAAGTCCTGTCTGGATGTGTTCCTCTGTGATCTATGTTAGATAGTATTGTCCTGCTGTGGCAGGGGGGTTTGGACTCGATGATGTCTTTGGGTCCCTTCCAACCCCTGATATCCTGTGATCTCTTTCTGGAGGGCTGGAAGAGAGACAATTCAGCTCCCTTTGCACTTGGCAAGATCCTTAGGGTTAGTTGAAGACAATGTTGGCCTGTAATATTGAATTTCAGTAGTGAGAAGTGTAGTTGATAGCTCAGCAGCCAAGATAGTTTTTTCTTGCATCTGCTAATAATTCCTGCTTTTCTTGATTTGGTGTCTAAGTGAGAGATTAAGAAGCAATGCTGTGCTAGCATTTATTCTGATGTCTCACTAGCAATAATACTTAGATTTTACCTTAAATTTTTATCACCACCTTTTCTTGTGCTTACACCTTTCTGAAAATATCTCTTATCATTAGAGATTAGCAAGACATCTCAATTGTGTAGTACCTTTCCACTGATAGAAATTACTCAAGTGCAATTGGTGAAAGTGCAAACTTCCATGAAAAAAAGTTGATCTTTAGTGGAAGAGATGGTCTCTAAACTGTCTTCTGTTTCCTAATTCTAAAGGAAAATACAGATGTGTTACATACAGAAAGCTATTGCTCAGTACATGCTGTCTGAAACTAAGTACAAGATAAAGAGAGATATTCTGAAAGCTGAAAGAATACAATATGGTCAGGTTCTTCCCCTGCAAAGCATTGTTCCATCTATTTACAAGAACTCATGCTTTCCAAAACCTGCCAGTGAAAAATGATTGTGTAGGTTTTGTAGTACATGTGAAGTATTTGTAGAAAAGAAGCCCCCCAAAATATGGGTGCAAATATCAGTGGAATAGGTTGCATCTGTTTTAAAGCTAATGTATGCAAATATTCTACCATCAAACTTTGCTTTTAAATTAACTGGGAAATGAGTTAAGGTTTTCATTGTGGTTCTTGACTCCCTTAGGCAAGAAGAAATTTGTGAAGTGTGTAATGCAGACATCTGAAATCTCTCATTTAAATTCTCCTTGCCAGTGTCTTAAGTACGTTGAAAGCAATAGAATTTCCAATCTAATCCTATCTGCACACAGTCTCCCAGAAGATCTGCTGTAAAAAATCTTGCTAGGAGAAGAAATAAACTCTGGACAATTGAGTCATTTACACAGAAATGAATGCCAACTGTACCAAAATGTTAACTACCAAAATTTTAATCCACTGGAACTCTAGATCAACCTAAATGAGACCATGAAAGAAAAAAAGAAAGTCCTATTTCCTCTCTCTCGTTCTGTCAAGAAAACCCTTCCCACTCTCTCAAATGGGAAGAGAAGTGAGATAAAAATGTGTGGTTTCTGTACTGTTATGAAAACTGAAGTATGTAAAATTAGACAGGTAAATGAGCATAAATGCATTATGTAGAATAAATAAATATTCTGGTTCTTATCCTTATTACTGTAGTATTTAGGAGTGACTGGATTATTTGAATTGGAAACAAATTCCTTGAAGTTAGTCTGGTGCAGATAGAGTTGAACTCTTTAAGCAAGTTGACAATAGTATCTGATAAGAAGATGTATATAAAGTGAATTCAGAGATCTCATCAGAAGGTTTTAATGGAACATCTGATGAGTTGTTTTTTTTTCCTTATGAGCCAGTTTGTTAGATGGCAAGCTGCAGATTTTACAAGAAAACTGCTCTTGAGGGCTAATGTCAGAAGCCTAGAGCAATAACTTGTTCCTGCTTGAATAAGCATAAAGATTTGAGTTCATACTGCAGGCTGCTTAAGATAGTTATGATGTGTCAATGATCTCTTGATAATTGCATTATTAGAGTATAATTTGTCAGAAGAATTCAAAAGTCAGAGGTTATCTCTGGAATTACTTCTGAAGGGCAAGCGCCTACTGTAAATGATTATAGCTATATAAATTTAAGTAAGAATTATTGTTAGCCTTTTTTTTCCTGTCTACATTATTGTAGTGGGTGTCATGAGTGATTGTCGTAAGTAAACAACTGGGAAAGCATTTTTAGCTGACATAAAGTTTGTCACAAGAAAAGCGAGAGGGATGTATTATTGTTTAATCTGCAGAAGAGGAGGCTCAGGGAGGACCTCATTGCTGTCTACAACTACCTGAAGGGAGGTCGTAGCCAGGTGGGGGTTGGCCTCTTCTCCCAGGCAGCCAGCAATAGAACAAGGGGACAGAGTCTCAAATTGTGCAGGGGGAAGTCTAGGCTGGATGTTAGGAGGAACTTCTTCACAGAGAGAGTGATCGGCATTGGAATGGGCTGCCCAGGGAGGTGGTGGAGGCACCGTCCCTGGAGGTGTTCAAGCAAAGCCTGGATGAGGCACTTAGTGCCATGGTCTGGTTGAGTGGCTAGGGCTGGGTGCTAGGTTGGCCTGGCTGATCTTGGAGGCCTCTTCCAACCTGCTTGATTCTGTGAACTCTATTGCCTTTAAACATTGCTTGCTTTGACTCATCCAAAGTTGCAAGGTGTGGAAACAGTACATGCTTCATACCTTAAAAAGCAAACTAAAAAAACCAACTATATATGAATTTCTTCAAAATTTGTAAGAAGAACAAATTTTTGGTGAGCAGTATTGGAGACTTTTTAAATAGTCTTTCTTGCTTTTTACACCTCTTACAGCTCTTTCTTGTGTGTCAGTTAGGTTTATGATGTCATTTAGATGCACAGCTCTTATGGATAAAAAGTGGGATCTGAAGGGAGTATGGTTTTGGAGCATTTATGTAGGACTACTATTCCAGTAAATAAGAAGCAAATCCATTAATTCTTTTCCTTTAAATCTTGATATTATTCAAGCAAGGTCCATCTGCAGTAGCCATGTTAGAGAATAAATGCATTGAGATCATCTTTATTGAAAGAGTTTTCAACTACATATCTTTCAGATATCCTTTCTGGTATAGTTTAGGGCAGAATGTTGTCAATTGGATAATAAATGTATATATTTTAATAAATTTTAAATATATAATTTATTTCTGTTGCCTTGCTAGGCACACTCAGTGTATGAAGTTATTTAAAGGACTTTGTGTCTGGGGTAAACAGACACACTGTAAAACATACAGTATTGCAGAAATCAGTCTTCTTATGTGTGCTATTTAGTGTACTCTTATGGCCATTGAGTAAGGAAGATTTAGTTTGGGCTCTGGTGTGACTGTCTATATGATTTGTTTTGTTTTGTTTATACCTTACCATGTAATTAGCAGAATAATGTCTAAACTGTTTTGTTGTATTCTGAAACTCAAGATTCTTGTCACTTCTGGAAGTTAAATATTCAGAACTGATCTTACACATACTTATATTCTGGTCTGATTTCGGTGAGGGGTACTAGAGTTGAGTAAAATTGATGTTTTCATTGTGTTGTAGGTTAAGTAATGAGCTTACAGAAACTGATAACTATTACAACTACCTACACTTTTCTTTCCCTGCACTTCTCTGTCCTTCTTAGTCATGGTGTCCCAGGTTGAGACTATAGGGTTGAAAAATCTTCTGGGGACCAGAAGATTGTTATTCAATCCAATAATTCTGCTGTCTCTTTATAAACTCACAACAAGGTCAATTTGTTCTCCTTTCCTCCTCCTCCTGCCCTATATGTGTGGCAGGCACCACTTTATCAGGAAGAGCGGAAGAACATGGGGGGGAAAATTCAAGGGGTTTTCCAGGGATGAGGTAATTGCTTTGTAATGCCTATCTCTGTATTTCTCTCTAAATATAATTCTGTATTTTTCCTCCAATTTCATTTGAAAGTTTAATTTCTGTCACTATCTTTAAAAGCTACGACACATGGCAATCTCAGTATAAGTAACTTATGCATATTTGGTTACAGGCCTCCATCCATTCTTCCCTCTTCTCTTTGTTTTCTTAATTTTGCACCTAAAGAAGTAACTTGAAGAACAATAGCTAAGCTAATTAGGCTTAAGCGACCATCTGTCACCTTTTACTGCTTGAAAAATAGATATTTGGTATTAAAGTTTTCACATGTGAAATGAGAAAATTAGTAGTGGGGAACTTGTACTGATCTTATCCCAGAAATATTTTACTTTAAATTGCAGAAAATAAAAGCAAGCTCCAGAGGTTTGGCACAATTTTAGTTGTGCTACATATTTTGTTCTTTTTTTCAGGATGAAATAGTTTAGATTATTTTTAAAGATCTAGCCTTTTTCTCTGTTTCTCTGCGGGTTTCTCCTCACATGTTGCTTTTGGATTTATTGTTTTTTAAAGTTTTTCCTTCAGTTTGAAATCAGACCTGTGGGAAATTGAAAGGCAGAAGCTTGTTATTTTGTCCTCTTTCAAGTAAAAAAGAAAAACCCCAAGGCTTTTGGTTTCTTTGAATTTGTAAACCATAGAGGACCACGTTCCAGCACAGAGAAATACAGAGAAAAGAGGAAAAGAAACAAGAATGTAAAAAGAAACATCAACTGTTAGTTTATGGTATAAAATACATTACTGATTTGCCTAGATGTGTAGGTCTGTAGTAAGTACATTGAGAAAATGATACTGACTAGATAATCAAAACATGACTGTTGTTCTTGTTCTGAGATGTTCTCCTTCCCCCTCTACTCTGCCCTGATCAGGCCACATCTGGAATATTGTCTCCAGTTCTAGGCCTCTCAGCCCAAGAAGGGTGAGGAACTGCTTGAAAGAGTCCAGTGCAAAACCACTCTCTGCACAGATTATTCCAAATTTGATTACTATTTTCTGCTGATGCTAAATCTGAAAGCAAATTTATCCTGATCTCATCAGGTTGCTGATATATATTGCTTTCTGCATACCTGTGAGTCTCTATTTGTTAATATCCATTATTCTCCTGGCAAGGACCTGCAAATGCTGCAGTTCCCTCCCTGAAAGTGCAGAGCCTGCATGCTTTAGAAGGGCTGGAACTGGTGTGCAAATTTTCTGCAGTATTCAGCTGATTTCAGTAGTCCTTATCAAGGGGTTTTGACTCTGTGCTGGAACAGCAATAACACAGTAATAGGAGCAAAACTAAACTTGTCTAGCAAATCATAAACATTGAGCACCAAATAAATCACTGAATTTCTTTTTTAAGGAACCTGAAATTGCACCATTTTGATTCGCCTTTGCACTTTGAACAGCAACTTTGGCAACACTGATTAAATGCAAGGAAATAAAAAATGTATGAATATTTGCCATTTTTGGTAAATATGTTTATGAAAGGATACAAAGGACATAGAAATTCAAATTAAAATTACCAAAAGCAATGCATGAAAACTTCAGGACACCCAATATCAGTTTCTAGCTTTTGTGTCAAGAGTCTTTTGTGCTTGTAGTAAAATACAGTGAAACCATGAAGTTAGGTAAGCAATGTTAAAATTGCACTATTAAAATGTCTTTAGATGTGGATAATTGAAACAAATCAGGAAAAAGACTGAATTGCATTTTTATATTGGATATTGTAGTGAGTTCTGTAGTTTCGATTCTTTGGTTTGAATAGAAGCAATCTGAAGTCTAAACTGTGATATCAAAAATTTACATTGCTGTTAAAGATGTGATATCAAGAAAGAAGACTGTGTGTAAAATATAGTTTGCTTAAAACAAAGAGACACAACATTTTGCAAGATAATTTATAAGACAGACCGGACATTTTCTCCAAGCTGTGTGGGATTCTGTTTTATTTTTAATGAAGCATGATTTCTGTTAAAAGCCTTCATATTTCAGTACCGTAATAAGAATAATCATCATAGAATCAACCAGGTTGGAGGAGACCTCCACGATCACCCAGTCCAACCTAGCACCCAGCCCTAGCCAGTCAACTAGACCATGACACCAAGTGCCCCATCCAGTCTTTTCTTGAACACCTCCAGGGACAGTTACTCCACCACCTCCCTGGGGAGCCCATTCCAATGGGAAATCACTCTCTCTGTGAAGAACTTCCTCCTAACATCCAGCCTAGATTTCCCCTGGCACAACTTGAGACTCTGTCCCCTTGTTCTATTGCTGGTTACCTGGGAGAAGAGGCCAACCCCCACCTGGCTACAACTTCCCTTCAGGTAGTTGTAGACAGCAATGAGGTCCTCCCTGAGCCTCCTCTTCTCCAGGCTGCACACCCCCAGCTCCCTCAGCCTCTCCTCCTAGGGTTTGTGTTCCAGGCCCCTCACCAGCTTTGTTGCCCTTCTCTGGACATGTTCCAGCACCTCAACATCTCTCTTGAATTGAGTGGTCCAGAAATGGCCACGCTACTCAAGCTGTGGCCTGACCAGTGTTGAGTACAGAGGAAGAATAACATTCCTCCTACTGGCCACACTATTCCTGATCCAGGCCAGGATGCCATTGGCTCTCCTGGCCACCTGGGCTCCCTGCTGGCTCATGTTCAGCTACTATCCACCAGTACCCCCAGGTCCCTTTCTTCCTGGCTGCTCTCCAGCCACTCTGTCCCCAGCCTGTAGCGCTGCTTGGGGTTGTTGTGGCCAAAGTGTAGAACCCTGCACTTGGCCTTGTTAAATCTCATTTTGATGAAAGCTAAGTTTATATCCATGTGATAACATTATCAGCTTTGTTATTTTTGATTAAAACTGTCTGAAAATACTGTTTCTGACTTAAAGTTTAAATTCCAGGCTTGGCCTCATTATCTCTTCATGAAGCAATTGAATTCTCTGTGCCCTGTCTTTTTTTAGATTGTATACTTGCTAGTCCTTCCCCAGGAAGCATCCTGCATGGAGTACAGTACTTCAGTAATTGAATAAATCTCAATAGTATCATGGAAACCAAATATAGCTTTATAGGTTGGACTTGGTGATCCTGAGGGTCTTTTCCAACCTGGGTGTTTGTGTAATTCTGTGTGAAATTCTTTTAAAACCAAGCAGATAATTCCCTTACACAACTCAAGTACTACTGAACTGGAATGGCTGAAGCAATGGTAGCTTCTTTCCAGGTGAGCATCAGGAGGATGGAGTCATACTTGTCTCAGTGATGTCCAATGGTAGGACAATGAGTATAGGAGGTTCCACGTTAGCATAAGGAAAAACTTTTACTGTAAGGAAGACAGAACACTGGAACAGACTGCCCAGAGAGACATTGAAAACCTGCCTGCATGCTTTCCTGTGTGACCTATTTAGGTGATCTGGGGACTAGGACAAGATGATCTTTTGAGGTCCCTTGAAACCTGTAATATTCTGTGATTTTGTGATTCCACAAAGTGCTGCATATTTGTTTGGAAACAGTAGCACCTGGTTTTTCTGGTGGAGGTATAAGCTGTTTGCAATAGGGATTTTTTCCATCATTTTCCTATCCTTTATCTATTTATTTATTCACTTATTAAGCATCTTACAAAAGAAAAAAGGGATCCTTGCAGACAGCCCATTTTCATTTGGCCTTACTCCATGCAAAGATCTGTGATCCTTAAATTGCTTCTGAGACTTATTCACGTAACAGTAGGTTCTGGCTTTGTCTACCACTGTTTCAGAAGTCTGGAGAACAGTGCCTTTGATGATTGTCCTGGAGCATTGCTAGTGGACTGCCTTCTGGAGGAATTTTCAGGTTTCTGCCTAGATGTCTTACTGTGACTGAAGTTCTCAAGAGAGCTCATGAGCTAAAAATGAGGGTTTCTGTAATTTTGTTAAGGAATTGAGGGAGGTTCTCCTCCCCCTCTACTCTGCCTTGGTGAGACCTCATCTTGAATACTGGGTTCAGTATTCATGGGAGTTTTGGCTCCCATGTTTGAAAGGGACAGAGATCTGCTGGAAAGGGTCCAGTGGAGGGCTACAAGGAGGATTAGGGGACAGGAGGGCATGGCTGATGAGGAGAGGCTGAGGGACCTGGGGCTTTTTAGTCTGGAGAAAAGAAGTCTTAGAGGGGATTTGATAAATGTTGATAATTATCTGAGGGCTGCCAGGAGGAGGGGGACAGGCTCTGCTCACTTGCTCCCTGGGATAGGACAAGGAGCAATGGGTGTAAGTTGCAGCAGAAGAGGTTCTGCCTCAACACATGGGGAACTTCTTTACTGTAAGGGTCAAAGAGCACTGGCACAGGCTCCCCAGGGAAGTCGTGGAGTGTCCTTCTCTGGAGCCTTTCAAGTCCTGTCTGGATGTGTTCCTGTGTGATGTGTGTTAGATAGTATTGTCCTGCTGTGGCAGGGGGGTTTGGACTCGATGATGTCTTTGGGTCCCTTCCAACCCCTAACATCCTGTGATCCTGTGAATTACTAACAAAATCCCAAAACAGATTTTCACAGTCTCCACTCCCTCCAGTGTGAAAAGTTAATTGCAAACCTTTTCTTGCCAAATTCGTAAGAATAGGTGGTCAGTGTTACTACCAGTGAAGATTGTGACTGCTTGCTGGGGGGCATGGTTAGTGCAGCAGAGTGACTCTATGTTGATCATTTTTGAGGACTCTGGAGGAAAAGATAGAGAATGAGAATTTTTGTGCAGAGAACATGGAGAACTAAAAATAGAATGGGATGAATTGATAAGCCAGCAACAATTAAATAAGCCTAACTGCCTAAATATAGAATAGTTTGTATTCAAGCACTATCAAAGTATTTGTGAGCTCAGGAAAATTACGCACAAAGGAATGCTGTCCATAAAACTGTGGTGATATTCCCATGCTAAATTGCTTTTATGCCCGTGTGACTCGTGAACCAAAACACTGTGCCCTGTTTGGAACTTCATGTTACTGCATTGTCCAGGGTCTGTATAGTTTTTGTCTTATTAGAACAATGGTCCATTTGATTTGTAAATCATTCAGCATGTTGCAAGAGCTTTCAGCTACATGCACTAAATCAGTTCATATAACCAAGCAGCAGGAGAACACCACATTGCAGCTGGTCTGGCAGAGTATGTATCAATGAGCTATTGATCTAGTGTGGTAAGAAAAGCTTTGCTAAAATGGACTCTAAAAAAGATCATTACAACCATTTTATGGATGGTGGGGAAAAAAATAGTAGTACTAGAGAAGGGAAAGCTTTAGGATTTTCCTTTTCTCCTTTACTTTGACCATTTTGATCATTCTATTAGAGAAAGTGATATATGTCTCATTGTGCCTACCAGCGGAGCTAATAACTAAATACTTGAGAGGTTTTTTATTATTTATTATTTTACTGTTACTACATTTGGAGTGGAGTTGGGAGTTTAGACCTGTGTATTAGAGCTTTAAAATGAACCACTGTTCTGGAACCAGGAGTGACCAAATTTCTGTCAGAAAATACTCATTTCCTCAACCCAAGTGTTTATTTTTGTGCACCTCATGCTCCCCTAAAACAGCCAACCATGTTCTGCTCTACCACCAGAAACATGGAGGAGGGCTTATGGTTGTTTTCCCCTCATTCCTTCGTGAAAGTTTCTGGATTCATGTCGAGTTGATTCTGATTGGTTTTCAGAAGCAGGGCCATGATTAAGAGGGATGGCTGGAGGCATTTGTATTGTGCCGCTACAGGTGGAATTCTTGGACTGGTGCAAGGCAGCCTAGAGAGAAAAAACATTGGCCAAGAATGTTTTCATTAATCAAGGATGGAAGGTGGAGGTTTGAAGGCTATCAGGTACTGTTAATCTAATTTTTTAAATTCATGGAGCAAAGCTGGAGGTGAGGAGGTTCAGCCTCGACTTGAGGAGAAAGTTCTTCAGCATGAGAGTGGTGAGAGCCTGGCATGGGTTGCCCAGGGAGGTGGTTGAGGTCCCACGTCTGGAGGTGTTTAAGGCCAGGCTGTGGCCAGCCTGCTCTAGGGTAGGGTGTGCCTGCCCATGGCTGGAGGGTTGGAACTAGATGATCCTTGTAGTCCCTTCCAAACCTGACTGATGCTGTGATTCTGATTGGCATGTCCCACAGGGCAGGACACCCCGGTTCTTGGCTAAGTTTGGCTGGCCTTGTGGATTATGTTTATCGTTGACTTCCTTGCACAGCTGCTGTGACATCTACTGTCATGGGTTTTTTTTAAAGATAGCTGACAGAAATTAAACTCTCAAACAAAATTGGAGAAAAAAGTACAGAATTATGTTTAGGGAGAAATACAGAGAGGGACGTTATAAAGCAATTACCACATCCATGGCAAACCCCCTTGAATTTTTCCCATCCTAAAAAACCCTAAATCTACACTCCCCAATGCTCCAATCCTCCCCCCCCCAGTGCCTCTGCCATCCAAACAGGTCTCTGGAGGCCTACTGCTTACATGTTGTTCCCGATAGAGTGGGTCCTGCCACACACACAGGGCAGGAGGAGGAGGAAAGGAGAGTAAATTGGCCTTGTTGTGAGTTTATAACAAGGTAGCAGAATTATGGGGTTGAATAACAATCTTCTAGTCTCTAGAAGATATTTAACCCTATTGTCTCAACCTGGGACATCTACTCTTCCAGGTTTTACTGTATAGGTTTTATCAACAGAAACAGCATCTATATGTGACTTGTGATAGTTAAGATAAGAATGGCAGAAACCATAAATCCTTTATAAAATACCTTACAAGTTTATGTATTATTTCTGAGAAGAGTAAGCTAACAGGAGAATGTTCTCCTACCTAGGGAAAAAAAATGAAAAGCCTTGTTCTGAGATCTGCTCCTCTTCTCAAAGAAATGAATTGTTATAGTGTCTGACTAACTGCTGTCCACTCAAGTAATAAGGGCCATCTTGCTGCAAGAGAAGAGGAGGCAAATATCAGCTGCTGTCTGATAAAGGTAAATTAAAACATCAAGCGAAGTCACCATTGGCTGATATGAATGACTTTGATGTTAGATTTAACAGAGTCAGACTCACCGATTTCTGTGTTGCAGAACAATACAGCTACATTTTTCTTCATAATTTCTAAGACAGTTAAGTTATTTGACTCTGTATTATTTGTGAAGAATAGGTGGTGTTTCAGTTTACACAGCTTCTCAGCTACTCTAGAAAATGAATCTGAGTAAATAGAGCGATTGATTACTGATATTTTACTGTTACCATTTTTAGCGTAGGAGAAGTCAGTGATGAAAGTTCTCTGGGAAATTCAAGACAGGTCGACTCTTGTGATTAATCCTTTACAGATTGATGTAATATATAACATAGGGAACATGTGGGTTTGTCTGGGAAGGAAAAAAGAAAGAAAAGGACAGCACCCAATTGCTGATGGAAGAAATTTTCTAGTGGTGAATATATGAAGCCTTTCCTTTGGGTCATGCTTGTGTCAAATATTTTTCTAAGGTGAAACCCAAACTGAATAATGATTATAATGTGTGTAACATTTACCCCTGTGAGGTTTACTTGCTTTTAGTCAGAGTTCAAAGAATGGAGTCAGGATATATGAGACGTAGACGTTGTGCCTGCTGTCTTTTGTGGAAAAAATGCCTGAAGAAAAATCAAGAGAGGTTTTCAAAACCAATAAGGGAACACAGCTACATGGTGCCTTAGACATTTTGCGTAAGCAATTTTTTGGCTTTTCCTTGTAATGCAAAAATTAAACACGTACAGAGAGAAATAGATATTAAATGCTCTTAAATAGAAATTTAAACTTAAAATTATTAATTAAAACTGAGGTGTTTTTTCTGGGGGGGGGAGGGTTGGTTGTTTGGTGTTTTTTTTATATTAAAAAATTGAATTATACCAAATCCTTCAGAGTAGCTACAATGGCATATTCTGTTTTACCAGTGACAGAGCAGAAAGGAAAATATGTCCTCTCCTCTAGCTTTGATGTGCATCCAAGCAGTTACATATGGGTGCATCTTTATTATATTTTAATGCTTTATTATATTTAATGCTTCACCAAGAAGGTGAATGCTGTAGAGAAATGCATCAGTGTAAAAGAGAGAACATTTTTCATAGATGCAAGAGCTGTTTTCTACTTGGAGGAGTATATATAGTAACCTGTGATGTTGAACTGCCTGCATGTCTACTAGTTCTCTGCTTCTGTGTCTTATTCTGCTAGCCCAATTTTGCAAAATCATTTGCACCCCAGAGTTCCAAAGATTTTTCGTGTGCTTAAAGATTTGGAAGTAAAAGCTAAAACATACTGATCTCATGCTACACTTAAATAGGTCTATTCAGTGCCTCATCTACTTCATCCAATCCCTTTCTCTGCAAAGAATGCCTGACTCTGAGAACTCTCTTTGACCTAACTGTTGTGTTGCTTGAGAAGATTCGCCGTTTGGTCACATCTCTTTATGTTCTTTTATTCACTGAAAACGGAGCTCTCAGCAATGACCGTGACATCCCTGTGGTGTTATCTCCAGGAGTGTGGTTATAGCCCTTACTGTTTAAAAAAAATCGTGTTTTGGTATGTATTTTGAAAACTGTTGCAGTATTTTGTAAGCCATTTCTGATTAGAAGATTTCATTTATAAATGGATCTTAGCATGTTCATATTCCTCTCGTAATGTACATTTGTTTCATATTTATAATCCTGATTCAAAATTTGGAATTGAGTGGTTCTTTTCAAACCATTTTCCCCCCTCATTTTTTATCATTTTCAAAATGATTTTCAGTTAGTGATGTTACAGGTGGCATATAACCACGTATCCTGCTATAATTTTAGCAGTAATATAAAATTAAGTAGCTTGAAAACCTGAATTCGTGTCTAAAGCTAAAAGCATGCATGCAATTGGTTTGCTGTTGTTACTGCATTTGCAGTGTGGTGAGCATCTGACATCAGCCTCTACTTGGCACTATTTTTACTGACCATCTTAGGTGTTCAATGTGGATTAGCTTTTAAAAGCAAAATATTTTTTTCTGCTACTTTAGAAGATCAGAAATGATCAGAAATAGTTATTCTAAACTTTAAAAACAGCTGTCAAGTTGAAGACTCTTTTATGCCTGTATCTAACATAAAGCTATATGCAGCCTGGTGTCTATACAATGCTAATGATAGTTTCTAGAGCTGGAGGTAGTTAGAAGAAACTTTGTGCACCATATTTCCTCAGGACAGAACCAATTTCATGGCATATTACGTAGATGTGTATTCATATCTTCATCTGAATTTTGGTTTATTATCTGTAAAATCAAAACAATGTAGTGCCAGTGCTTTGATGATACCTCTGTTGGAATGAATCACTAAGCCATTGGGAGGAATATACTGAAAAATCTCATTTGGTGCTACGTGTGGTTATGGAGTGTGCACACACTTGGTAGAACACACTAGTATGCAAAAGAACACATTCTGCTTATAAGTGCAAGATGTTAGTGTCACTTATTTCAAAATCAAGCCTTCAGAATTTACTTTTCTGTCAAAACCCAGACATCCATTCCTGGATATCTATTAGAAGTATCCATGTTACACATTAAATCTTAGTGTTTTGGTTCCTTAAAACTGATATTTTCAGCAGTCATCAGGTTCTGAAACATTCAACAGCCGTTAACCTTTAATGTCTATTGATTGCGCAACATTTATACGTTATGATATTTTTTTTTTACTAGAGAGTCCAAATTCACTTGGAACAGTCATTTTGCCTTGGCTTTTTTGTCCATCTTGGTATTTGTAGATGACAGTAACTATGGGACTTGGATTTCCTTCTGGTAGAAGTCTGCACTTGCAGTAGGGATCTCCTGGAATTTGTAGGTCAAAAATACATTGCCACAAGGACTTCCATGTACCTTCAACCCATCCTTGGTTTCTCTGCGTGCTTAAAATACATATTATTTATCCTATAACAGTTTCCTTATAAAATAGCTAATTTTGTAGTATTACCTCTCAAACACACAACTCCAGTCACTTTGTAAAGCTGTCTTAACTGCAATTGAAATCGATTCAGCAGTAGACTTTTGTTTAATGGACAAAACTAGATGGAGTTGCCTTTTTGATAGCGAGGTGAATTTATTAGTTTAATCTGATAGATGATTACTAAACATGTCTTTGGTTTGTGATTAGCTTGCTATTGATCAGTAGGGATTGATGCCGCTAATGGGGGAGCTATCTGGTTTCTTCTGTGATGTGGTGTGGAATGTACATACTGTACTGCAGATTGCTGCCATGGTTATATTTTTCTCTGATGTCATATTATTCTGAGCCTTATCAGTGTCTTAAAACTTGTTGATCACAGCATTACCTAAATAAGTAATGAGAAGTGGCTTTTAATGAAATAAAAATTCTGCATACCTATGCATCACTCACTGAATTTTTGCCTGCTACCTCATCTCTTACACTGATCTTTTGAGAGTTGTTACCCTGTTCCCATTTATCTGTTGTTTTCCTTTTCCTTGTATTATAAGCCAGTCTATTGAACCTAGCAAGGTCAGAATGTAAATCTTCATGACTGAAGTCTGCATTGTCTCTTGACTTCAAATTTTAGAGATGTATTTATTACAGGTATTTTCTTCTTCCAGCTCCTGCTGAAATTGAATCCTCTATGATTTAGATACAATCAGGCATATTTTATGCATAAACAGATTATGTTCAAAACCAAACACCAAATCCATTTTCTGCTTTTTCACTTATCTCTTTCAGGATTTGACTTTTACAAACAAACAAATGAAAACAGGGACATGGCTTACTTGTTTTTTCATGTTGAAAAGCTAAACAAATTAGCAATAGGGACTTTTCTTTTTCAGCTTCTGTAGAGGTTTATGGCAGGGTTTTTTATGGTTTGTTGTTGTTGTGATTTGTTTGTTTTAATTGAGGTTGGTCCATTGAAAATGCATTTGTTCATCTGTGAATTTATTGAACACCATCTCTCATTGGTCTCAGGTCACTAATACTGAGAACATCCTCAAACTTTGTATTCTTTTTAGTCCGATTTGGATTTTCTGCATGAAGTGCCTGAATGCTTGCTTCATTTTAAGCACGAGGATGGTGGTGTATGGTTTCAAACCCCAGGTTCTCAAGTAGTCAGTATGGCATTAATTAATGCAGTAATTAAAGTGGAATTCTGTAGTTGTTGTTAATTACTTGCAATCTTTTCAAAATGAGCTTTTTGGGTTTTATTGTAATTAAACCCAGACAGTAGTTGTTTATATGCCTCAAGATAAATTTCCCTTAAAAAAACGTAGTTAAGATCTTGCATATAATGATGATGATGTTTTAATTTAGATTTCTATGCAGATGCAGATCTCAAAGTACTGTCTTCAGTTTTCAGGTGAGCAATTTCACATCAGTGTGCAAAGCCCATAGGTCAGGCATCATTTCTGCAGTAAAATATTTATTTAAACTGTTGGAATTATGACAAAAGTCATTAAAACCAGTGATTGAAAGCATGGAGGGAGCAGAGAATAGAAAACACAAGTGAAGTTCTCTTTGTGTTCAGTAGTGTAAATAATGTAATTATTCCCAAACCTGTTTCTGGTGATGGTGGTTTAGCAGGGGCTGTGATTGGAAGCTGAAATGGGAGGATCTGTCTTACTCTGAAGATATGTGTGTGAGCAGAATGAAAAGGCTCTGAGGGTAGTTAGGGAGGCCTGTCCAGGTAGGATGTGCATTCTCTGTTCATGAAAATGTTCAAAACCTACCTGAGAATACTCAAGATGATCTTGTCTGAATTCAGACATGACCTGCTTTTCTGGTTTTGAGTAGAGATTTTTACTAGGTGACCTGAGCTTCTTTGAAGTCTAATTGTTCTGTGATTCTTTGTGCAGAGAAAATTATGTCCAAAGGAGGAAAAAAAAAAAAAAGTTAATAAAGATCCTGTTTTATCCTGTAAAACTGTATTTCTTAGGAGCCTAAAAGGACACAAAACTATCATCTGTTCCAATTTCTTTTGTGGGACAGTTGTGGATTAGTTGTGTGTCCTGTGGCATCTAGTGAATTAAAGATTAATCATTCTTTTAGGTAATGCAGTGATAATCATCCTGACCTGAGATATTTTTAATTGATGGGTTAGAGATAGCCATACACTTCTTGTGCACATGCTGTTACACAAACACATTGAATATATTACTTTAAATATATTTAAATGTTAATCTTGTTTTAAGTATGTCATGAATCTCTGATAAACCATAAATGGCTGATGAAAAACATCATCTTTGCATTAAAGTGCTCCACAGCCATATGTCAAATTTTGATCTCTTTGTAACTCATGTGCAGTTTTTCCTGTCATTTTCTGATAGACATCAGCAGTGGAAATTCAGCCTCTAATGGAGGAGAGGGCTTGAGGTTCTGTTTTGTCTGCTTATGTCCTTGTTGTGGATGCTGAATATAGCCTCATACCAAAGGTGTAATGCTTTGACTTGTGTGTTGTTTATAGGTAGTTCCTAAAAGAGGTTGTAATCACAAAAGTAGCCAGCATTTATGGAATCTGTTGCAGATAGGTTTTTAGTGTATCAATTGACTTCACTGTATCCATTAGAAGTTGAGTGGTTGGGAGAGGTCAGAAGAGCTGTTTTAAAACAGTAACTTTGCAAGTTCACTCCAACTGCCAATGGTATCTGTCATGATGGGTGATAATGTGTGATATAAGACCAAGTAACCAAATAATATGTTAAAATAAACCAGTATACCCATATATTGCTTGCAGAAACATTTTACTCTTGTGAAGTATGCATGTGGAACAGCAAGATCTCTCATGTAGGAGAAAATTTTTCCCATTAATTCTATTATCATCCAAAAGCAATCTAATTATTATTCTTATTACACTGCCTCTGCTAGTGTTCCTCATGTGAAAAGTAACTCCTGAATTTCAGACTATGAATACTACAGTGAAGTGTCAGCATACCCCTAGTTATAGTAAGTAGGTGCTTTTGTCCAAGACATTTGTCAAGGGTGGGCCCTACGAACACCTTCTATACTATTAGAAGGATGTATTGATTTGGAGTCCAAAATCAATACATGCTCAGAAGAATCAAAGCCTTGTCAATTATCAGGCTGTCAAAGTGTACTTTTGGAAGGGTTTTTCATGCCAGGTACAAAATTCCAGGTTGTGTTGGTTTTTGTTTTGTTTTTTTTTAACAGAATTAGCAGCTTGGGTAATTAAGCTTACATTAGATCAACTAAATGAGCTCTGAGGATGGAGTTAAAAGCTGAATATTTGTCACCCTAATTGTAACAAATTGTTGGTCTGAAATACAAGGTTAACAGTAGCTAAAAGCTTAAAAGGGGAAAAAACCAACCACCCTATACTCAATCAATAGGGAGGGAAAGCCTTTGAAGAAAAGCTTTGCTGAGCTTGAGTATATGAGGGAAATAGGGTACACAGCAGAGGACACAGGATTTTTTTTACTTAATATTTACGGACCTTTGTAGATTAAAAAAGCCCCAAATGTACAAAATTTAATTAGAAGTTAACGATTTGGTGTTGTGGGGAGCTGAAGGGAGGAGAACTGGGAATGGCTTGTTTGAAATGACCTTGCTGTCAGGGTTTCACATAAGCCGTTAAACATATGCAAAGAACCACCAGGAAATCAATAAAATAAAGCATTGCAGTGGTCCAATATGGAAGTGCAGGACATAAATTACCATTTTAATTATCAGTCAATACAGAACCAGATATCCCTGAAGCAGTAAAACATGACTTGCACACAGATGTTCAATGCAGGACACAAGTGAATACAGCAGATATCCATAATTCTCTCAGGTGTTTTGAAGAATAACAATGCTGGCTGCATCGGTTCTGTGTAATTGGTATTTACCAGGAATGTCTGCTCCCAAAATAAAGGTTTTTTTCATGATTTATCAGTTTTATAAAGCTTTATGATGGCTGGCTTTAGAATTTAAAGGATGGCACTGGATGTGCTTGTTTTGTTTTCAAGTTTGCAGACCTAGTCAGTTCCACTATGACTGAACAGATGCCAGCATGATGCTGGCCAAAAGAGGGAAATTTAGTAGCTCAGAGGAATTTACTGGAACTCAGAGTTTTATGACTACTTGGAGATAGCTGTTGCCATAAGATTTACTTTATGAAGGTCTTCCATGTCGATTTGAATGAGTTAAGTAGACTGCTTCTTCTGAGAGGCTGAATTTGTTAGAGTATAAATCTGATTTGTTTTCAACTTGACTGTGAAAATAAAGGAGCCTGAAAACTGTGAATCCATCAATATCTTGGATTAGTTCTGGAACCCATGTCTAGGAGAAATAATTGGTATTTTTTGTCATGTATTATTAATGAATAAATTTATATTGCTTTTGTCTTGTTTCCTCGTTCTTGAGAACATTATTTATGAATATGACCAAATCATTATTGGTGAAATAAATTCAGATTTTAAAGAGGAGTTTGCAAACCTTGAAAGAAAGACATTTCATGTTTATGTAATTAATTTTGTGTTTATATTCAATGTGGCTTTTGGTAGCAAATTGATAAAAAGACATTGGAAAAGTATCCTTACGTATTTATTATGTAGCTTGGGATTCATTGCAAAAGAAATGATATATTTTAAAATTAATAGAATGTTTAAGCATAGTAAAAGAAAACTTTGTTTTTAAAAAACTCAAATTTGAAATAACAAAAATAATTTCCTTTCCTATTATATTTGAGATCTTTTTAGTTTTGCATATCTGTAACTTTTAGTATTTATGCCAGCAGTATACTGTAAAAATCAAGGCACGTAAAGTTTATCATTAGATTTTGCAAACTTCTTAAGCCTCAGGATGACTAAAGAAAGTACTGCATCTTAATAAAAATTCTTGATAGATTTATTTACTTTTCATTTCCAATGGTGAGCTTAGAGTTGATCAAATAAATTCTAGCAGATGGTGTAGATTGATTTGAGTCACGGTTTACCATTAGGAAAGATCAGGTATCTCCCCTAGACTGCATGCACATGCAGTACATGCGTGCAAATCTCACTCGGTAACAAATTAGTTTGATTCTTCCAATGCAGTAAATTCTGGGTAGGTTCTGAAATGGGGAGATACTGCTGACCCTACTAAGGATAGCGACACTGCCTGAAGGAAATAGGGAACTAGGAGGTGGTAGAGAGAGAGCTGAGTCTGGCAGAGCAAGGCAGTGTGCTCTCTGTTTACATCTGTGGGTACTGCAGGAGAAGACTTCTCCAACTGGTGATTTCCATTATTTGAGAAAAGGCAAGACAGATTTATGTTACTGATGAAATAGGCTTGCTGGTTTGGTTTGTTTCCAAAGCTATTCTCTGTAACAAAAAAACCCACAACCTCCCAAAAATAAATCAAGGAGAAACACCCCCCAAAAAATTATTAATGAAGAGGAAAAATGATATTATTCTACTAAAAATAGTACATTCTGTTGCAACAACTAATTGAGTTTTACACACCTGTTGATGCGGTCTGCTTCAGGAAGATGTTCTAGAAAAGAGTTGATTAAAAAAATAGAAAATGTCAGTAATTATGCAAGCTTCTTTGTAATGTTGAAAATGCTACTAGCAAATACTATGTGATTTTATTGCTCTTTTCAAATAACCTTCTTGTGGCTCATGTATGGTAGCTTTTATTATCTCGCCTTGTCAGATAATTTGTAAGGCGTGATGTGCTGGTAATATACAACTGTATTTGAATGATGCCAAGAAGTTTCTAACTCCTTTTTTCATTAATCGTCATAAATAAGGTCAACTGCAGTGAACTGACTGAAATTACTAGTGTGAGGGACAAGAATTCAATCTCCAGTTAGAAAACACTTCAGTAAGTTAAATATATTCAGTTGCTGGTAATAAAACTTACAAGTCCTTCGGGAATTATCTTTGTGAACTCATGGATATACTGAACTTTAGAAAAGGATGAAGTTCATGTTTGTGTTTAAAAGGGGAAAAGAGATAGAAGTGGAAATTACCTATCAATTTAATCAAGCTTTTGAGAGGCTGGGCACTAATAGGCTTGAAAGATACATATTTAGATTCTGTTTTGGGTTTTTTTGTATCTCAGGCTTTATCTTAACAAGAGGCAGACCTGACCAACTACCCCCCTTAATCCCGCTTTGCAGCAACATGGCTTGTTCCCAGGGCTGACCAGCCTGCCCTCCTCGCACAGCTCAGAACTCCCTCACCTTCTCTGCCTGCCTCCCAAGGCCACCCCTCTGCAGCTGTGCCTCCTTATCAGTTCAGTTACTCAATCCTGCTTACTCTCCTTATTTTCTCAGGCTATTCAGTTCTGCCTATTTGTGCTCAATCCTGTTCAAACCCTGGCAGTCTTCTGTAGAAAATAACTCATATTCTGGAAAAAAAGTGCATGTGGTCCTTTACTTCTTTTATCTTGGTATGTTTTTCTTAACTGCCTGGAAAAAAAAACCAACCTTTCATCTTCCTCGGTGACAAAGGCATATGTTCCTGGGTGGTCAGGCTTTGACTTTCTTTAGGACAGCAGTAGATGCATCTGCACTGAAAAACCAAAGATAATGAACAAATCACATATTTTAATGGTACATGTTGCACACGAGGGTTTTGTTTGTGTTTATTAAGAGTAAAATATTTTCCAAACACTTCTGAAGCTGCAAGCAGAAACTGACAGCACTTGAGAAATTCTCTTCTGAAGTGTTTCACTCTTATCTTACACATCTACATCACATGTGATTCTGTATTGATATCTTACCTGTTAAATATGACATTTTATCAGAAAACCCATCTGTTTACCAGTAAATCCTTTACCAACCCATCCTTTACCAATGAATTGCCCCTTATCATGGCTAAGAGCTTTATTTGAAGACTTTCCTTAATTCTTGTAATACCTATGTACCATCTTTCAGCCTGTGTGATACATACTGCATAAAAGATTCAAATGTTACAGTTTCCAAGGGCTAAGCTACGGCCTGGTATATGGAAAAGCAGGAGTGTGTGAGAATTTGCATCCAAACGTTAACAAATTGCTATGAATGCGTGATTTGTAACCTAGCTGTCAGCTTCCCTGGGCAAATAGAAGTTCAAGGCTACATAACAGTTAGTTTCCATTGCTGGTTTATTGGTGCAAAACTGTGATGTGGTCTTCTGATGTTTTTAGGCCTAAAACTTATTATTTTCTCTGTAAGATTCTGGGCTGTGTGCCAGTTTGTTGTGTGTCTGTGCAGTTGTGTATCTGTGGCTGCCTGGTAATTTGCCTCTGCTGGGTAGCTGCCTGCCTCTCTCACAGAGCACAGAAACAATCCGAAAGAGGAAATAGAAGGTTAGATATCTGTGTTTTCAGCCATGCACAAATGGTGGCAACCTTCAGGAAAATAAACTCTACAAGAATTTACCCTTTCATCAGGGGCTGAGATGTGGACTTGAAGCCAAATATGTTCCATTTTACTCAGGCTGGTCTGTGGTGCTTCAGTTGGTAGAGCAGATGTTTGGGCTTTTATCCTATGGCATTCATCTGAATTAGTGCTAGTAGGAGGAAGAATCAATTCTCTTTGGTGCTAGATTTCAGCTGTCTAAAACTGTAGAATCACATTTTAATTTAGGTCTACTTCTCATTGTAGAAGATGAAGGCTCCGTCTGGGCCATACTTTTAGGTCTCAACCTTGAAGGTTTCTCTTACAATTTCACCGTTTATCCACTTATCTCACGAATAAAAGGTTTCTGTTTTAATTCTATTAATCCCCCATGTGAAAGCCTCTAGCATAACCCTATTCATTTCTGAGAGCACACAAATCAGCTACTGAGTTCAGTTATATTGATTTCTTCTCCTTACTTAAGGGAGGGATCAACACCCAGCTTCATTAACAGCTCTGAGCAGGCACTCCCTGTTCTGTTGCTCTGTATGACTTTCACAAGCTGACATGTCTTGCCTTCAGTTTGAATTACTGATCTTATAAAATTTAAAGCACGTAAATGGATTCAAGAAGTGCCTTGCAGAGCAGAACTGCAGAGCTTCATCATAGCAGCATGGCTTTTTCTGAGATTTGTAGCTGTGATTTGACTGTGCAACATTTCTTATGCTGATGTATTTCAACTAATTAGGTTTTCCAATGCATACATACCATTCAAGTCACAGGGAGCAAATCTTTTCCCCTTCTCTATTTTGTGTTTAATTGTGACTGTCGGAGGATTTGCCATCGCTTTGGGTTATGAGTGTGTGGGGTTCAAACTGCTGGGCTATGGTTGTTTCTCCTGTTTACAGTTCAGTGAACATCTATAGGTTAGGTTCCAACAGTTTTGGGAACTTTAGATGGACTACAACTTTATTGTTTTGGGTTTTTTTCCAGACCTTTTGAGTCAAGTTAAGCTTGAAAAAAAAGGAGGTAGCAAATGATATCAGCTTCTTCTCATATTTGCAACTGAGCCATAAGAGCCTCCAGAAGAACTGGGAGTACTTTTGGCAGCTGTGCTGCTGGTAGTACCTATGTAGTACCTAAAACCTAGAAGCAAGATGTATAAAGAAACTAAAAATAACAGGAATGGAGGAAAGGAAAACAAGGTTATCTTTAAGATTAAAAATCAGATTGCAATTTGATTTTTATGTTTTCTTAGTTACTTAAGGCTTTATCATACAGATGTTTTAAAAACATCTGAAGTGAACAACCTCCTTGTTTGAAGGTGGTGGTTATTGAGATGTTGTGGAGGATTGCCTGATACTCCAGTCAGCTTAAAATCAATAATCTGCTGACAGTAAGTTTAGCAGAGTCAGATAACTGACAGATAACTGAACAGAGAACTTAATGAAGAGAATCACACAGTTAATTCAGAAGCAGGACCTGGAACATCATGTCACCTGTGGTTGTTTGTGAGGGACATTGGCTCATATAGTCACATTAGTAATCAAACCTAAGTATTGAGTGAGGATTGCCTGGCTCAAATTCCTGGAGTCAGAAGCACTCTGAAATGTTGCTGATAACAAAGCTAAAAGAACAAAGTATATCAAGCATACATATAAAGTAAAAGTTCCTATTTAGTGATCTATTTTGCATTTTCTTCCTAAAATGGAAATAATTTATTTCTCTGATCAACCGCGTGTCAATAACACTGCCACTGTGGTGTTACAGCTTTCCTTTTGTTGTGGATTAAAATCAGGCTTCTATAATGCTGATCTTTGTTGAAATTCTGTATGTCTCTGAGGTAGTTCTCCAGGTCATGGAGGTGAACACATTCATCTGCTGAGAACAACAATTCTGATGTACCTTTGATTTTGTTTTGGATACTGTTAGCTTATTCTGTGCTAGCAAAAAATAAATCACCTGTGACTTGTCTGCTTAGGGTGTTTGTTTCTTAAAGTTTTAGCATTGCTAGTTGTTGTAGAGATTTTTATTTTATTTTACATGAGAATAACTAGAAGTTTGATATATTGTAGAGTTCCGTGGGAATGTTGGTTACAGGAAGGAAAGAACTAGGTTACAGAGAATCATGATGATTGATTGATTGATTGATTGATGATCTGGACAAGGGGATTGAGTCCAGCATCAGTAAGGTTGCAGATGACACCAAGCTAGGAGCAGGTGTTGATCTGTTGGAGGGTAGGAGAGCCCTGCAGAGGGACCTGGGCAGGCTGGATGGGTAGGCAGAGGCCAATGGATGAGATTGAACAAGGCCAAGTGCAGGCTTCTGCACTTTGGCCATGAAAACCCCAAGCAGCACAACAGGATGAGGAAAAAGTGGCTGGAGAGCAGCCAGGAAGAAAGGGACCTGGTGGTACTGGTAGATATCAGGCTGAACATGAGCTAGCAGTGTGCCCAGGTGGCCAAGAGAGCCAATGGCATCCTGGCCTGGATCAGGAACAGTGTGTCCAGAAGGACAAGAGAGGTTATTCTTCCCCTGTACTCAACACTAGTCAGGCCACACCTTGAGTGCTGTGTCCAGTTCTGGGCCCCTCAATTCAAGAGAGATGTTGAGGTGCTGGAATGTGTCCAGAGGAGGGCGACAGAGAAGCTGGTGAGAGGCCTGGAAACACAGCCTTAAGAGGAGAGGCTGAGGGATCTGAGGGTGTTTAGCTTGGAGAAGAGGAGGCTCAGGGGGGACCTCATTGCTGTCTACAACTACCTGAAGGGAGGTTATAGCCAGGTGGTCTCTTCTGCCAGGCAACCAGAAACAGAACAAGGGGACACAGTCTCCAGTTGTGCTGGGGGAGGTCTAGGCTGGATGTTAGGAGGAAGTTGTTGGCAGAGAGAGTGATTGGCATTGGAATGGGCTGCCCAGGGAGGTGGTGGAGTCACTGCCCCTGGAGGCGTTCAAGAAAAGCCATGCATATGCCATGCATATATTGATGACTATGGAAAGTGTAACATTACAGTTTGGAGAGTTCCCTGGGTTTATGTTTTAGGCAAGTCAAGTTACCCATAAGGTTCCTGAGTGTACCTCTGCACTGAGCAAAGCAAATAAGCAGTAACTCTTTTTCTTTCCTGTAAGATAATAACGAAACATTTCAGTTAGCTGCCAGCTACTTCATTTTCCTCCAGGCGCTTTGACATTTAGCACAGCAGTGGGGGTTTTGTTTGTTGGTTTTGCTTATTTGTTTTCTATTATCCATTTCAAACAATTTCATTGTTGTAATTTAAAAGCCTGTATTCTAAGTGTCATGGATTATATTTTTTTGTCCTTCTCCATCCTTCTGCTTTCTCCTCCTCCCTTCTTATGCAGAATAGGTTGTGGTTCAGATTTCAGGATAGCTGCGGGCCTGGAATCAGGTAGTACTTCACTGAGAGGGAAAAATTACATAGGAGTTCCTCAGGTAGGGGTAGCATAGTAATCATGAAGTAAATATAACGAAAAAAGTGTCTGTAAATTAATCTGATTTTGTGTAGTAAGAGGTCTCTGATAAACCAACAGTGAGGGCCTGTGCCTATTATTTGGAAGTCACAGATGATGTCAGTAGCTAGTGTAAACCTTGGCTATTGTATGTGCTGGTTGACAAAGTAGCAATTCAATTTCTAGACAATCTACTAACATGAATGTGAACCAGCAGTGAGCCCAGGTAGCTAAGAAGCATCCTGGTCTTTGGTGGGAGTAGTGTGGTCAGTAGGAGCAGGGAAGTCATCATGCCACTCTACTCAGCCTTGGTGAGGCTGCAGCTCGAGTACTCTATTCAGTTTTGGGCCCCTCACTACAAGAAGGACATTGAATTGCTGGAGCATGTCCAGAGAAGGGCAACAAAATTGATGAAGGGTCTAGAGAATAGTCTGGCGAGGGAACTGGGTTTGTTTAGTCTGGGAAGGAGGAGAGCAAGGGGTGACATTGTTCTCTACAACTGTCTGAAACATGATCTCTTCTCCTGAATAAATAGTGACAGGACAAGAGGAAATGACCTCAAGTTGCACCAGAGGGTTAGGGAAAAAAATCCTCACTGGAAGGGTAGTCAAGCATTTGAACAGGCTGCTCAGGGAAGTGATGGAGTCACCATCCCTGAAGATGGTAAGAAAAAATGTAGACATGGCACTTTATACATGATTTAGTAGCCATAGTGTCATTGATTTACAAAGTTAATGGTCTTAAAGGTCTTTTCCAAGCTTAAGGATTGTATGCTTCTAATCATTTGAGCAGACATTTTTTGATTGGTTTTTTGTGAAAGACCTCTTTGCTTCATAGTTGCTTTCTAATTAGAATTTTTAGTGCTTCTGTGCTGGTAAGACTAATACAAAGATAAGCAATGTAGCAATTTCTGATAGGGACTGCATTGCTTGTAATAGTTTGTTTTTGCAAAACACTACCAGGTAATCCTTTCTATGATGAAAGAATATAAATGTGAGTAAAAAGTGATAAAAAGAATTCATGTTCTGCAGTACTAACATGAGGAAAAAGAGCACAGTTGAAGTCCATTGACTAACCAGCTTTGGCAAGTTTCTTTTGAACTAATTAAGAAAAAAATGTATTAGTTTTTCTGTGCATGAATGGGAATTATCTACTTATTTATTAAAAGCTTAATTACAATATTTTAAGAAAATTAAATAACAAATACATAGAATGACTTGACTCTGAAAGACATTTTTCTGTTAGCACATTGATTTATTTTAATTATTTTTTAGTGCATTACCAAGGTCACTCAGAGGCCAGCAGATTTCCTCTAGTGAGCAGATTTAGTGAAAATAGATGATTATACTTGGAAAATACCAAAGTAAAATTAATGCAACCTCTTAGAAGGTAGATTTGGAGACCCTAGGAGCATGACTGCTGTCTTTGCTACATAGGGGAGTTCAATATATTTGCCCATGTAGTAGGCAATACCCAGGTAATGAGAAGTGAATAAGCATCTTTTCTTCTTAAAGTGGCAGAATTTATGTGTATTTACCCTCATGCTACATTCTCAGCTCTACTCACAGGGGCTTTATTAGATTCAGAAAGCTTTTTGTAGTCATCTGAGGATGTATTTCTGGAGCAGAATGGTCTCATGTGTAGCACTGGTACCAATTAATATGATAAGCTTGCACAGGATGTTGCAATGGGACTCTCAACTGAAACCTTGAGCAAATAGTGTAATTCTCCTAACTTTTATGTCCATGTACCCATAGCTAAGACCAGGTAGTCAGAAGCAGGAGAGCTCTGAAGTGATTGTGGTTGTAAAAATGTTGTGTTGCTCACTGACAAACATTTTTTTCTGAACTGATCTAAGAAAAGCCCCCACCCACCCCTGGCCCATTGTATTTTATGATTTTTGTATTTTATTATTTTTTTTTTTTTTAGCTCCTAGGTTTTTGTTACTGTTTCTCACAATTTTACTATTTTCCAAGTTCTACTAATCTAATATCTCGGTTCTAATTTAAATTCCCAGAGACTCAAATATATTTGATAGAACCAATAACAATTTTATAGAGTGCCCTTCCCTCTTCCCCCTTCTTTCCCAAAAGAAAGGAATTAGATGTAGCGAGAGGAAAACGTAACACCCAAATAAATAATCTCACTCTGATTTGCAAGTTAAAAAGAAGAAAAGTTTAGCAATAAATTAAAAAGAAAATATCTGAGATGGGGAAGTTACAGAGGTATAGGGAAGGAAAAAAAACCACAAATACAGAATGTGGAAATACAACCAGATTTTGATGGTAATGGGTTTGTCTGCCTTGTGGGTGATGACCATGTGGTAAGAACCAGGAACAGGATGATGATGCTGGTAGGCAGAGAGAGAGAGAGAACAGGAAGTCCCCCTGCTTTTATGGAGCTTTAGACTGGAAGGGAGAGTGGGCTAACCAACTGGTGGTGTTCAGACCCACCCCTGGGAGGGGGTCAAGACTGGATGAGGCACTTAGTGCAATGGTCTAGATGAATGGCTAGGGCTGGGTGCTAGGTTGGACTGGATGATCTTGGAGGTCTCTTCCAACCTGGTTCATTCTGTGATTCTTCGATACGACCACCTAGGGTCAGGTTCAAGGTCACTCCCCCGGAGGGTTAACTCTGTACACCTAATTATATGTGTATCTACCCAGCAGATTAGAAAATTAAGACCAAAAAAATTTGAGAGGCTTAATCAGAGGTCGGTTTCCTTTCTTTAGTAGTTGGAAGGAACTTGGTGTTTAAATCATTTTCTTTTGAAAGCATGCCACGTTACTTTGGGAAGGAACTTGTTGGGGTTTTTTTAATCGTTAACATGCAGATTACTTCAAGACATTGCAATGTATAAAACATTGTTTTCTGGTTATTTTTGAAAATGTGATTTGGCTTTTTTTCTTTTTGTATAATTCCAGTTGGATGCTTTGTGCACAAGAGTTACAGTTATTACATTGTCTGTGTATTTAATTACAGCCAGCTCTGCCAGGGCTGGCATTCAGCAGATTTGTGGCTAAAAAAAATACATTTCTATGGAGTATTTGACACATCCCTTCATTCCAAACAGAATGTCTTTTAGAATATGATTTGTAGTTTAAAACAAAGCACTGGAAAATACTCATGTTTACTGGAATTACACTCAGAATCTTTTATTGTTGGTACTTGAAGCAGACCTTGACATAAATGCATTAATTACTTGCTTTTTCATTCAGAGATTCTTTTTAATGAAAAACATTCACTACTTTGGAGTAATCATTTGGTGGGGAGGTTTCAAGAGGGACTTGTACTAGATAGACTGGTTCATCAGAGTTAATGTATATATATGTTATTTGTAGTGTAGTTTATGTATATTCTGAGAAAGTCTTTACTTTTTTCTACAAGATTCCCTATTCAGTGGGAGACTGAGAAGCACTGAACTGCAAAAAATGTGTGGAGTGCTAGGGCAACAAGCTAGATTGTGGGCACGTGAAAATGGGAGAATCATAGAATCAACCAGGTTGGAAGAGATCTCCAAGATAATCCAGTCCAACCTAGCACCCAGCCCTAGCCAGTCAACCAGACCATGGCACTAAGTGCCTCATCCAGGCCTTTCTTGAGCACCCCCAGGGACGGTTACTCCACCACCTCCCTGGGCAGCCCATTCCAATGCCAATCACTCTCTTTGCCAACAACTTCCTCCTAACATCCAGCCTAGACTTTCCCCAGCACAACTTGAGACTGTGTCCCCTTGCTCTGTTGCTGCTTGCCTGGGAGAAGAGACCAACCCCCACCTGGCTACAACCTCCCTTCAGGTAGTTGTAGACAGCAATTAGGTACCCCCTGAGCCTCCTCTTTGAAGTATAATGTCCTGTTTCTGCTTCAATGTCTCTGCGAGGTCCTAGTAAAATCTCTTAATCCAGACTTTTCAGTTCTGTCTTTCGTTATGTGGTTGAGCATCGGTGACTTTTAGGGACAGAGTTTATGCTGCATGATGTGAACAGCCTGTTGCAGTGATAAACCATTCTGTGTAAGTTTGGGGGGTTGGGGAGGGTGTCTTTTTTTTTTTTCCTTGTTTTTGTTTTCTTTTGTTCCACTCTTATAGAAAATGTATATATTAAAAAAATGTTCCAAGCAGTATTAGAAGACTAAAATTTGAAGACAGCTTTACCTTTTGCTTCTTCCTCATTTTTAATAAAAATGTAAATGTGCATTCCATATGTAATCCACTGGTTTCCATGCATGTTGCATTTGTCCTTATCTAAAAGAAGAGAAGTCTATACCTACTTCCCCACTTGTAACTTTCCAAAAGAAAAAGAGTATGCCATATACTGGAAAATAAAGCCTCTGAGTGTAAAGGAAGTGTTCTGATTTTATAGATGGAAACAATGCAGTCCTTACTTAAAATACTGCTTGGCTGTTCGGTGTAACTGCTAAGCTGTTGAGTGTGTTGTATTTTAAAGCTGCTTTCATTAAATTGATATGCATAGGTCCTAGGTAATCTAGCAGGATTGGAAAGCAAAATAAAGCAGAATCTTGTACTAGTAAAGGACAACATAGCAGTGCCAGGTGAGCCTCAGAGGATGCTTGAGATGATAAATGGAAACAATTGATTACTTGTTTGCCAGTATTTGCAATTTTCCTGTTACAGGAACCTGTGTCAGCTATGTTATATCCAGAAGGCCTTCAGGAAACATAGGCTAAATATCTGAGATAGGTATCTGTGATTTAGGCCATCTGAAAGGCTACCCTGAGGTAAACTGAAAATGAAAAATTATTCTTGATAAGACAATTCTTATCCCATATAAGGGAGACATAGATGACATGGATTCCCCTGCAGGTGTGTTCTTTTTTTCCTTGGAACCACTGTGAACAAAGTACAGTGTTAAAATCCGTGTTGAAGTTGAGGTACTTCATGTGAGAAGATATGGCAAGATAAATCTTTAATACTTAGTGTAACAAAGAGCCATCCTTCTTCTATGTGTGCCTCACCTTCAGTATTGGCACTGGGTGATTTTGTTAATTTCCATTTCAAGGTCTTCACATGATTATTTTCTTTTTATGAATGTCATCTGCTCTAATAAGTTCTAGTCAAATTTTGCTTTTAGCATGTTCATGCTTTTTAGCAGAATCAGTGCCTGGTGTTGGCAATGAGAGATGTATAATTGCTGTTTAAAAAGGTATTTATCATATGTAATAGTAATTTTCAAGAGTATTTTTGGATCAAAAGAAATAAGATGTAAGGATCAGAATGCTGGAAATGAGTATTCCAAGTATGTTGAATTACAATATTAAAGCTAATCATTACAAAGTAACAACCTTCCACTAGTGATTACTGAGCACAAAATGAAAGCAAGGCAGAACCATTAGTTACTGAATCCAAGTCACAGAAATATTTACATAAAAGTGAGAAAAAGATTAATAGTTAATAATGGAAAAAGCACTGAGCGTTGGTTAAGTTCTTATAAAGCTTTGGAGACAGAGTATCAACCTCTGTTGTCTTAGCAGCATCTGACTAGTCCTCAGCTGTGGTTGTCAGCTATGGGATGGAAGTTGCAGCAGGTCTGAAGTTTGTCAGCTATCTTAGTCCATTGTTTCTGGATTAGTTTTTCCATCACTTTTACTTGTGGCAGAAGGAATCCATGGGTTTAGTCAAATGTAGTGATGATGCACTATAAAGAGTATGTGTGTGGGTTTTTGTTTCTTTTTTTCCAGTCTGCTATGGGAGAAAAATCTTAATCCAGAAAGCCACGAAACATCTATTTTCAGCAAGGACTTCTCATACTTAAGTCTCATACATTTTTTACACTGACAAAGAACTTTATATTGTTTTTTCTTCTTTATTTTGGGAAGGTCTGATGTCTTTAATCAGTAAATCCTTAGTGGAATTGTTTTACTTGAGTCTTTTGCCCAGTATTTAAATAACAGATATGTTTTATAGGAGCTATACTATTGATTTCTGTATGCATAATAAACCATTCTGTTGGCTGTTTCTGCTTGTAGATTTGTCAAAGTCTTTGCATAACAATTTTCTTTGATTATTCTGTTCAGGCCATGCTTTGGATAGAAAATCTGTTCATGAATTATATTTCTTATCTTCATTTCATGATATTCAGCTAGCAAAAATATTCTTATTTTAGTAACTGTGTTCTTTTAAATATAAATATATGTTCCAGAGGGGAATTCTCAATACCTACACCAGTTTTAGTGGAGGGGAGAAATTAATTGGGGTGATATAATTTTATATAAAAATATAGATTTATTAATCTCAATATACTGAACTCTCACCTCCCCTAACCACTGTATATCTAGGATAAAATATGTACAGAAACTTATTAAATAACTAGCAAACAGTCAAACTATAAACAGAGAGAGGAGTTTTCCCCGCGGCTTAATGCCGTTTGGGGTCTCTATGCTATTTGCCCAGCAGAGTGGGATGAAACTTATTCTGCTCTACGGCAGAGGCAACAGATATTTACAGAGGTATTAAAGCTTTTACTTACAATTCTTATCAATTATTAATCACCCTCCAGGGCTGCGTCACAGCCTGTGTCTAATGTCCAGAATTCAGGGGATCTCTGCCCATGGACTTTGAGGCTGGAATCCTCCCAGCTTGAGGGGAAAAGATGAATCTTCCCAGTTTGAGGGGAAATGGTGTTCTCTAAACTTGTTCTCCTTGGCAAGAATGCAATCTCTGCCTTTGGCGCTGCTGGCTCCTTTGGATGCTGTGTCCAGGAATTCTCAGCTGGCAGGATCTCAGGAGCAGGAGGAGAATATCGTGCTGTCTCTGGCACGGTTCTTGTGGCTTCAGGCCGTGTGTGCAGACAATCCAGAGTCTGCTTCCTGGTTATCTCAGCGGCAGTGGCTGTTACCAGGCAATGATAGACAGCAGGCATGCAGGGTGTGCACGGCTGCTGGGAGTCTGAGCTCTGTAGGTAATGGCAATACAGGATCTGGTTCTGATAACACACTAGCATGCAAATGTGCATAGCTGGCTTAGGAGACTATAGGCTCCTCATAGATATGTATACATATAATGGCAGGCTTACATGTGCTTTGCATCTAAGGTACGCAGACAGGTGAGCTGCGAGTGAATCAGAGCCTCTGAGCGGCTGAGCTGAGCTGCAAGTGAAGGTCAGAGCATGCTGTTTACCTGTGCACCCCTATTTATTGAATGTAGGCTGAAATTAATGGCTCCTTTGGCCACTAGAATGACCAATCAGGTTGGCAGTTAGCCAGACCTTATCATAATAGGCAAAAGGCACTTGCCTGGACTTTCCCAAATATGGGGATCACATGGACCTACCCTAGGGAGACACGAGCTGGGTGTGTGGGGGCTTACACAACCTGTTTACAACCAGGGGTCCTGGCAGAAAAACATGTCCAGGCATGGCAAGGCATAAATAAGTCTATTCTCGGGCCTACAGGCCCTCGACGACAGTATATATATACATACATATACATATGTGTGTGTGTGTATGTGTATATATATGTATACACACACATATATATGTATAGGGTGGGTAACCTAATCACAGGAAATTCACCAATGATATGAATGTGATTTTTCACAGGGAAAAGGATTTTTCAGCTTTGGACACTGTTCAGTATTCTCTTAGTCTTGGGTCCTTGGATTAACACAAGGTCCATTAGCAGATGGATGCTACAGGATTAATTGGTAGTGAATTAACCCTCCTGCTTGACTGTAGCTGATTTTCATTACATATATTAACATGCACTGTAACTTTAAATAGACTCTGTTGTGATGAATTTCCCCAAAACAACTTTACTTTCACATATAGAAATAGCTTTGAAACCTATTATGTATAATAAAAGTTATGAACAGTAAAGCAGAGTAATCTAGGCGTTTTTGATACATTTAGTTTCTCAAAGACATCACACATGATACATTAATAATGCAATAATTGAATTGGCAGTTGGGATGGTTTGTCAGATGTCTTTGAATGTATGAGAACAGTAATAGTTTTGTGCCCTTTCATTTACATTTAGATGAGCATTCAAAAATAGAAGTTGCTGGTTTATATTCTTCATAAAAGCTAAAGCATCCTTTTGAATTCTGTATGTGTAAGAGTGAAGGAAAAGCCAACCTCTGTAAAAGCCTTGCTCAGCCTGAATGTGTTGTGGTCACTGTTTAGTTTGGTGTCTTGATGGTATATTTTGATGCTCTTTCTGGTTTTGTTTTGGTGTTTGGTTTTTTGTTTGTTTGTTTACCCCCCCCCCTTTTTTCTTTGTTTGTTTAAGGTTTGTTTGTTTTTAATGTGTGCACAGAATTGTATATTCACTCAGTATTCACTCTGATACATATAGTAGACAATATAGTAAAGGCTAGATGTGATGCTATGGTTCTTTGACTTTCCAGATTTAATTTGTACCATTCTAGTGCTGATACAAAACAAACAAACTAGATGGGAACAGGAACTTGAATCTGGCAGTACAGTATCATCATCAGTTTGTAAAATGAGCCCAAAGACTCGTTTTGGATTCTGCCACATCTCCCCTTTGGAATGGTGGAGAGAAACTTTTGGGGTTTATTTGCTGTCTCTTGGGGAATGCTGACAGTTATTTCCTAGGGAAGCACAGTTACAAAGAAGTGCTTGTGCTGTTTTGATTTATTGACTAGTTTTTGTGCTGTTTTGATTTATTGACTAGTTGTGGTATTTGGATGCTTCTTGTGTGATGTAACTAGTAGCCTAAACTGTTATCAACATACCATTTTGCTTACTGTTTGTAGCACTCTGCTTTCTAACAAGGTTTATGTAAATGTCTGGAAGCTTTACTGAAAGTAAATACCGAATAATCTATGTTGGTAACCAGTGATCACTAGCTTGAAGTTAAGAACTTAAATATTTGATAATATATTACCATTTTCTAGGTGCTGCTTTGCCTTTTTTGTAAGCTTAAGACTTAGAAGGGCCATGCCCAATTGAGTGCTGGATATCTCTGGAAATAGAGAGTCCACAGGCCCTCTGGGCAGCCTATACCAGTGTATTAGCAGCCTCAAGGCAACAACATTTTCTTTCATCTAACTGGAATTACTCATGTTCCAGCTTGTGTTCTTTGTCTCTTACTTTGTCTCTTACTTCGTCACTCTGCATCCTAGAGATGAGTCAGATTCGTAACCACTCACTACATAGTTGGAAGACAGGAATAAGATTCTCCCTGAATCAGCTTTTTAAGTGTCCTCAATCTTATGGACTCTGTTAGATGGTCTTAGCTTAGATTAATTTCAATAGATCAAGGTCTTTTCATTTGTCAAATGGTACACTTTATGCAATTAAAAGTTATCTTATTTGCAAATAGTATTTTAGTTTTTCTTGTTTGTTTTGTTCACTCTTTTTTTTGTTATTGTGATAGTTTCACTAACTGGTTCTGACAACATCATTTCAGATTTCATTCTGCCATGCTATCCATGCCATCCTCATTTGATAGGCTTGATCTATTTCTGCATAATATTTATAATCTTCATGCTATTGTTTCTGTTACTCCTACTCCCTGCCTCCTCCCAAAAGTAAACTGTATGTTTCTCATGTCAAATAACAAAACCACAGAAACATTTATCTGTCTTAATTCTGTGACAAAGCCTATTCTTTTCCATAACTTTTGGAAAGAAAAGAAAAAAGGAAAAGGAAAAGGAAAAATAAAGAGGAGGAAAAGCAAATAAAATTTATGACAGCTTCAGAAAAAAAGTTCTTTATTTAGGACCTAATTTACAATTTGCAAGTTTGTTTGGATTAGTAATAGTAAATGTAGTGATTCTATAGAATTAATACCATTAAGAAAGGTTAGAAAAAAAAGAGATTTGATTCACTCGGTTTGTAGTAACTTATAAATAAAACCACTTTTCCCTCTCCAGTTACTGGTTTATAGTTTCTACATTGAAAAACTTAACCTCAGAAACTTCTGCTGTGGATTAAGTTACATAGAACACTTATTGTGATGTTACACATTGACTTGTTTTGAAAGTTGGCAATAAGTTTCTAGTAAGGTATTTTGAGTTGATATACTGTGGTTATTTTCTTTATAGACACGTAGTGCTACTTGTCATGATGTTATCTATGCTAATTACAAAGTACTCAGATGTCTCAGGAAGATAAATCCTATTAGAATACATTCTTAAGTAGCATAATTGTAACAAATGATCCATAGGCAAATGTTACCCTAAGCAAATGTATAATTTCCAGCTTACAAAAATAAAGTCTTTCATTTCTCTGAGGTAGACAGATCAAATCTCTTTGAAGGTGTTTGTGAAAATCTTTGTCCAGATTTTCACACTTGTTGTGAGCTACAGTTATTTACGTGGAGAGCTAGTTCCACTTCAGGGAGTGACTGGATACACTGCCATGCTATGTATTTCTGATGTAGTTGTGGCAATTAATGAGGCAGGAATTATAAAATACATAGTTACTTCTATTTCTGGAAAGCCCCACCCACAACTGTATATGAATTAGTTAAACTTGTATTCTAATTTGGTCAGAAAAATCTTCTTGAGGATGCTTATGGGCAATTCATTTGTTTAGGAGAATCAGAAAAAATTGGACACAGTTTGGCCACAAAAATGGCTTTGCCCCATTTAAAAATAGAAGGCAGCCTGGAGCCCTACAGAACATCTGTGCTACTGTGATCCTGTGTGATCCTACTTATGGTGCTGGAGTAGAAATTTAAAAATGGTCCCTGGCTCCTTTGTGGCAGTGTTGGAACTGGTTGGCCATTGAGAGGCTTCTAGATTTTCCCAGGGTGCTGGAAAAGAGGCAGACAATCTCTGACCTGATCCTTGTTCCTCTTGGCACAGAGGTTTGCAGAGGTGCAGGCAGGATCTCTTGCAGATGTGCAGAGAGCACGATGTTGGTGGCACTTCTTGCCATGTCATGAGGCACTTAAATGTCTTCTCCTGGGAAGCTTGAGGCACTTATGTTTCCAGGTAGTTCAAGCCCAAAATACCAGGGCTAAGCTGGTCTCAATCACGAGGCAGAGCAGAACACGTTGTCCAAGAGCGGTGAGGCAGAGGCAGCAAGGCAGAAGCAGCTCAACTGCTTCCGATATAGCTCAATTTATATTATTGCCCCGAGTGCAAAGGCTCCTTTGGCCACAGAGATTCACCAATCAAAATGGCATTTGCAAAGCTGAATATTATTAGGTGAACCCAAAGCTTGTGCACCCTTTTTTGGGCGAGACACCAACAAGCATCTAAACACCTGTGGGTACCTGTTTATCACTTTGGGAGGGGACATAATGGCTCAAGACTTTGTTTTGCTCCCACCCTTGCTTGCCCCATCATCAGAAGGGTGGGGCAAACCAGGACATCTAATAGGCATGTTAGCCTTCCAGGACAGTTTCTCAGTGGTTTGGAATTTTTGAAAGGTGATGTGACTACACAAACTAACATGAAGTAAGTATTTTATATCCTCTAACTGTGCCTTGTTTTCCAAAATGGGATGATTATATTTGGTTTAGTCCATAAAATATATTGTTTTAATTTAATTATTTAAAACCCAACCAGAACGGGGGAGTTGTAGAATAAACAATCCTGACCTCTGTCACATAGTTTGAGGTTAAAGAGATCAGTAATTTTGCCACAGAAAGGGCCTCCACTCAAGAATTCAAGTACCAAAAGAAGCACAAATAGTGAGTGCTTCAACCTTAATGATTGTCTGGTTTCTTTAAAAGCATTATTATCTCCTTTTTCATTTTTTCTTCTCCTGAAAGAACTAAAATTTGCATGTGAAGCACATTCAGTTTCTCAGCCAGCTTATCTGAATGAACCATTCCTTCACATGCCTTGTAATGAACTGGGATATTTAAGACTGAAGGCAATTGACTAAGAGCTCATTTGTTCCTGCACTGAGTGTACATGTGTATACAAAGATGGGGGTGGAGCAGGGAGCAGCATTTAACCAGGCTGCAAGCTAGTCAGCAGCTTTTTGCCAACACATGTAGTGACAATACTCATCCTTTTCTGAGAAGGACTTCTCGAAACCAGAGGTGCCCATTTGCATTTTACACAGATCTTGAGATAGTCACTAAATCCAGTCATCATCATGCACAGCATCCTCCTCTTCAGCTCCAGAGGTGTGTGACTAAGGCATAGTCTGCTTTATAAAATTCAGTAAAGCTGTAGGTGCCTGTGGTTTAGTTCTATCTCTGTTATAGACTGTAATACAAAGAAAATGTTCTCTACTGAAAGCTTTGCAAAAATAATGTTTTGTGTGTTTGTCTAGCTCTGAGTGAGCTTTGCTGCCATGATTATTTCTATCCCTCTGTTACGATTCTCAGTAAGCTTATTTACCAGCTGCTTTCAGAATGTGTATTCCTGGCTAAAAAGTGATGTTTGCAGCTGTCATGTGCTTCTTAGTAGCGGTAGGTTAAAAAAAAAATCAACAAAAATGGGAAAAAAAAGCGGCTAAAAAGTTGCTTCATCTTCTGTGAAATAATTTTCAGAATAGAGTGTTCTAGTTATTAGTATCTGAAATACTCGAGCCATGGATGGGCTGATGGGATATGAACCTGTGCATCTTGGTATCCTGTGCAAGAAGAAAATTTTTGAGGAGACATTCTTCTGTGTTCCTTAATTTCTCCACACAAAATGCACATTGTACTTCAGAAAAGAAAATTTGAAAAACCAAAAGCAAAGCAACCCTTGTTTTTCAGAGTTGAAGCTATGTTTCTTTGAAAAATAACTATTGCCTTGTGGCCAGTAGGACAAGGGAGGTTATTCTGCCCCTATACTCAACTCTGGTCAGCCCACACCTTGAGTGCTGTGTCCAGTTCTGGGCCCCTCAGTTCAAGAGAGATGTTGAGGTGCTGGAAGGTGTCCAGAGAAGGGCAACAAAGCTGGTGAGGGGCCTGGAACACAAACCCTATGAGGAGAGGCTGAGGGAGCTGGGGGTGTTTAGCTTGGAGAAGAGGAGGCTCAGGGGGGACCTCATTGCTGTCTACAACTATTTGAAGGGAGGCTGTAGCCAGGTGGGGGTTGGTCTCTTCCCCCAGACAACCAGCAACAAAACAAGGGGACAGAGTCTTAAGTTGTGCCAGGGGAGGTCTAGGCTGGATGTGAGGAGGAAATTCTTCCCAGAGAGAGTGATTGGAATGGGCTGCCCAGCAAGGTGGTGGAGTTGGCGTCCTTGGAGGTGTTCAAGAAAAGCCTGGATGAGGCACTTAGTGCCATGGTCTAGTTGAGTGGCTAGGGCTGGGTGCTAGGTTCGAGTGGATGATCTTGGAGGCCTCTTCCAACCTGGTTGATTCTATGATTTTATAAGTAATTTAGAAAGAACATCCATTTTTTCCACAATACTGAGAAAAGAAGTCTCTATAGGAGAGAATGGTCACAGAAAATTCACTGAAAACATTGTTTTGTGTTACAGCTCCCATGTCCATTACAGCTAAATATTGTGGTGATGGAGTTTCCTGTCTGGATAGCCTTTGAGATCTGGGCAAAGACTGTGTATTTGATCAGAGAAAAAGCAACCATGTCTAATATTACCTGATGGATTCTGCTGTATGCTGTTGTGCAGATAACTGAATTAAGTGGCACCCCAAAAAAAAAAAAAAAAAAAAAAAAAAAGAGGTGGCAAGATGGGCAAATGCTGCATATAAAAATCAGAAGCAAATCTGTAGTCTTTTTCTAAATAATTTTGCTTTCATGACAAAATACATTTAGGTGAATTGTAGAATTAACATTCTATTCTATTTGGTTGATAGTTTGGACTGGATGATCTTGGAGGTATCTTCTAACCTGGTTGATTCTATGATTCATGCTTTTTAGAAAAGGAATATCAATCCTCTAAAATGTGCAGCCTTCAAATTCTACATTTAGTATGGCTAAGGACTAATAGAGTACTATAAAACTTCTTAAATATATGGCAAAAACTTATGAATTCAAAATCCTTTTGCGTCTAGAGCTTTATCCACCTATGCAGTTTTCAGTTCTGTTCCACATTAAAGGTAGCTTTTCTTTTTGGTTAAATTTCCTTTAATTCCCCACAAAAAAAGTATTCTATCTTTATTGTAATATTACAGTTTTATATCCAGCATAGCACCCAGCACTTGTCAGTGTTGGAGGTCTGCTTAATCCCTTACTCTGTTTACAACGATGGCTGTAAGAAAATGGATGAAGTATCTATGTAACTTATTAATACCTTTCTAGCCCTATTTTGGATTGAGTGCTTCAGAGCTGGATGTAGTTTCTATGTGTTTATTAATCTTTAACAACTCTCTCCTACTAAAATGTGTTCACTCTCCCTCAAATCTAGATATAACCTTTACCTTTCTAAACATCCATTAGCACAGAAGTTTACAGCTCAAGTATTTCTTGGGTGATGAGTCACATCATCTAGTTTTGAAGCTGTTTCCTGTTAGTTTCAGCTAATGCTTCCTGCTCCTTATGTTGGAAGACTGAATGAAGAATCAATTTTTGTCTTCTTCATCTTGAAGGCCATGCTTTTATAGGCATTTGTTATTTCTCCCCTCAACTATCTGTCTTTCTGGAAAGAGGTGAAATTATTTTTGCTGTGTGTAGAGATTTCTTGCAAAGAAGTAATTCTTTTACATTCTGCCCATCTTAAGTTTTCCTCTTCCAGATAGTTTTTAATTCTACTGTATCCTTTTTTGAGATAGGAGACCAAAAGGTGACACATAGTTTCGATGTGGATAAACCATGGACATACACAATACCAAAACTAATGCCATGTTGTTATGCTCCTTTAAAATGGTATTTATAGTTGACTTTTATTAATGACTACTGGGAAATACAGATTTATTTTTCTGTTCTATTTGAACTTTTTTCTGTTTGTCTATAGTGAATTTTATTTTGTCAGTTTATTGACCACTCAGTAGCCTGCAGTGCTTTGTGACTGATTCACTGATGTTTTTGTTAGTTTTTTTGACTATGACTTACTAGGGAAGTTTGGCACATTTTACTGTTCATCTTCTTTTCAATCTACAGTGAAGGATACCAGCACAGACATAATGTGCAGTTCCCTTCCTAGAGACTTCCTTCTGCTGTGAGATCTCACCATTCACTCCTACTTGTTTATAGTTAGTGAGGGTCGATAATCATTTTTGTGTCTGGATGTTTAGTTTCCTGACAAGTCTGTTTGAAATCTAAGTTAATTGATGCTGTCCAGGTTTTATTCTGTTACTTTTATATGCCAAACTTCCAGTGCATTCTAAACTGTTATATATTTTGTGTGACTTTTAAAGGTCAAATAAGTAAAACAACCATTGGATTTAATGATTTCAATTATATATTTGGAGGGCAAGTTGCAAAACTGGACTGTATGTGGCTGATTAAAGGGCATTAGTAAGATGTACTGGTAAGGCTTTCTGTCGTGGTAGGCCTAAGCAGGCCAAGATAGGCTTTTTCTGCTCTCACTCTTTCTGTTTTGGGGAGAAGCAGCTGCGGGAAAGAGGACAAAGAACTTGGGAGCTACTGAGTCTAAGGATTCTGGCCTGCCCAGACTTGTTTGCATCCTGTGGTAAACAAGGCACACACACTTAGCTTGTGCCTGCCTTGTGCAAGGCATATGCTTTTCCCAAATTTGGGTAAATCAAGCTTATGGTTTCACCTAATATGGTCAAACTTGGCTAACTGCAATTCTGATTGGTTATTCTATGTCCAAAGGCCCATTGGGCTCAGGCTGTATTGATAGAAGAGATGAGCAGGTAACACAATGTGTGCTCTGCCATTGTATTCATGCCTGCTGCTGCCATGCTATGCTAAGCTATAAGCTAGCTCTGCCACAGAGTAACAAACCCTGATACTTGGCATTTGTTTTCCTGGAAACTACACTGCCTCGAGTTTATCAGGAACAGGCTCTAAATGCCTTCACGGGATTGGCCTGCATAGCCAGTGTGAGATCATGCTAAGACTGCACATCACAAGACATCCTGCCTACACCTGAAACTCGCCTGCCAAGACGGGAAGTCTTGGAGATACACAGGTTGTCCAGAGGAGCCAAGACACAAGGTCAGGGATTGTCTGCCTCCTTTCTCCAGCCTGTAAAGTCTGGGAAGAATCAGAAGTCTCAGCAGCTGACAAGACAGTAACAGAATTCCCCTGAAAGCATTTGTGTACTGTCTGAAGCTGTAGCTAGACCCATGAGTCAGGAGATAATATTTTGTAAGTAAATGCTTACATCCTCTTGCAATTCACGAGAGCCTTCTGCCATAAGCAGAAAGGAGCTCTTGAGTCCATCTAGTGGGCAAGCAGTATATTGACTGCAAGTGGTATATTGACCCCAGGAACCTTCTCTTCTAGGTCACTTGAGTTCAATTAACATTTCTATATTTTTGCTAGTTATTACTAGATCTACTTGTTCCTTTGTATAACATTTCCATGATTGTGCAAAGAACCAGTTATTATTAAAATTAGTGGTCAAGAGTGACAAGAGTTCTGAGTATCAAAATTAATAAACAATGTTAATTTTGGAAAAAAAATAATCTTACATTAATTAATTACCCCTCCATTACACCCTCTATTGCAGCCATGGTACCTATCAGCATTTCTAAGCACTTGCCATGGTACTGCTAAAGAACTGATTTAACAAAAATAAAAGCAGGTGAAGATTTAAATCATTGTGCATTGAAAGGCCAATAGAAATTAATAGTTTAGTGAAACTAAATGAATGAATGCTTTTAAAAAGCATACATATTGTCAGTACCCTCTGTGATGATGCTGTGGTGTGATTTGCACTTCAGTTATTCTTTAGTACCTATTGACTTCAGACACTAGGGGTTTCACTATTGTGCACCTCTCCTGTATCCAATGCTGCACTTCAATTTCTGCTCATCACTTTTTCTACATGGTGACCCAGATTTCTGCACAGAAGTATTTTTGAACTCTGTATAATAATCACTGCTGCTGGTTTTATCACAGAAAGCCACTATCTAGAGATCCCTTCCAACCTCTGATGTTCTGTGGTTAACTCTCTAACCAACAGAAGTATTTCCTGGTGTTCTGAAGGGAGTGAGTGAATTATTTGACAACAGTGCATAGTTATTCGAATGTGTATGGAGGTAAAATGCTACTATTTTATTTGTTGTTTGAATTTTGATATGACATCAGTGTGGCTAAATGCAATTAAATCTGTCAAGACAGAATTCAGAAGCTTCCTCTATAACTGAGTTCTTAATTTCAGTTAGGTCTATTAAGATATGAGGGAAACTTGCAGTGGGTTTATGTGGCTGAGTTATTGCAAAACTCACCCCACCAGCTTTACAGTTTGTCAGTATATGTCTTGGTGTTCCTACCACGACAGATACTTTTTTAGTTCTTGTGATAACATATGATATGAAGATATCCAAATGATCTTGATACATCTGTCTATATGTTCAGAGCTGTAGATACAAAAAAATGACAAGATAAAATCCCTTAAAGTTCATGGTTTTCCATAGCTGGGTATAAGAAGGAACAGTCTTTGAGCTGAAAACGTTGCTTTGCCTTGCCTAGGAGGAACAGGGCACATTTACTGGTGCTGACCTATCAGTAATCTAACTTGTGCTTTGGGATCCCAACTGTTACTTGAAAGTCTTAAGATCAGTAGAATGATGTTTTCTGTTATTTTCCCCCAAATACTTTATTAAAAGTCAAAACATCCTTGTAATCACATAAAATACACAAACCTTTATTCTTCTGACAGTGAGATTCTTTGCTTGGTGTCTCTGGATTCATAGGTAAATGTATGTCTGAAAGAAAATAAGCATGTATCTAGAAATCCAACAGATATTACTGAAATGGATGAGGGTCTTCTTTTCTCCCTTACTGTACAAGAAGTAAGGGCTGTGTATTTGTTTTTTATCATATATTGAACATTATGTAGAATGTAAATTGCAAATGATAAATTTCTGCTATATGCTAAAAAACTATGTGGATTAATAACTGGGTAACTTTGTAGTTTTTGAACTTGATATTAACTTCAGAAGTGTCTAACTTCACTGTGCTATTTTAAACCCTGACTTCAATAACAATCTTTAAATGCTAAAATTGGAGTTGACTTTGCAGAAAGTTGATACTGGCATAAAGTCATGTAGTACTGCTGGTTCCAAAATGCATCAGTGCTCTGTAATCTTGTAAATATTGCATGTATCTGACCTTACTTTATCAGTTACTTAGAACAAGAAGCCTTTTGGAGTGAGCTAGAGATGATGGCAAGTCTGAGGTTGAAGTTGGAGCAGGTGTTTTGTTTGTTGCTTGGCTACGCACTTAAATCACCACTTCAACTCCTTCCTCTGTGGAATTTAAAAGAAGTTTGCCTTCTGTGAAAATGGGCAGATCTGCCACACCAAAGTAAATGGACTAAAGCACATATTTCGGAAAGCCTCCAACTTCAATTCAGAGTTTTCCAATGAAATCCATTGCCTTTATCATAGTTTAAATGTCTCACTTCCGTTGTGTATCAGGATTTTTGTGCTATCCAGTCTGAGATTGTCCTTACATTGTTTTTTGTTAAACTGAAGAGTCAGTTTTCCTCTTTCTGTTTAAATAGTTCGGTGCTATGGCATCTTTTTGAAACAGCAATAAACTCACTCAGAGTACTACAATGTGTGAACCTTAGTTCTGGATATTTTCCTCCTTGATAACAGAAACAAGGATGGTAGAAATAGGCAAGATGTGAAATGTGGTGGATACAGTCATGTATCTATAAAAAAACTGGGGGTGAGTTTTTCGGGTTTTGTGGTGTTGTTGTTTGTCTCAATTCCAGTCATGCTGTTTGCATGTGGGCCGTACAGCTGTGCCCAAACATGCCCACGTGAATCCTAGTGCCTATGGAAAGCTGGTCTGTAGGATGGGCATCCTGATTTGCATGTGAAAACCCAGTGATTACAGTCAGAATGCTGCAATCAGAGGTGCAAGATGGGACTTCCATTATGTCTGTCCTGTATTATTTCAACTTAGAAAATTAAGGTGCTAGGCATATGTACTTTTCATGCAAAAACTATAAATAGATACTGGAATTATAGTTTGAATTGGTGAAGAAAAAATATTTAGCAGTCCTACAGACAGGTTCTTGTAAAGAAATCTGTGTTCAACTTTGAACTCAGTTTAGGATTAGTTCATAGTTTTGATGATAGATACATTTTATTAAGTATTAAATGACACTGTGTCAATTGAAGAAGTAGATAGAAAATAATCTAACTTCGGCTTGTGAGTCACAGTAGCACTATTCTCATAAGATTATTTATAGGCTGGCTTGAATCAGTTATTTTACTCATCTGTAACATTTCCATTTGATAAATGCTGCCTATAATATAGACTTTTTTTTTCCCCCTGGGAAAAAAAAAAGTAAAAATTGTAGAAGACTTCAGTTGTGTATAAATTCACACAAATGTTTCCCATTCTCAATAGTTCTTCCTCCCACCTGCACCCACACTGAATCGAGCTTTAATCTGATTTCCCTTCTGTTACTTTAGAGGCTGAAAATGGTTCTATTCATTTCCTCTGCATTGTATTGGAACCATTTCCTTAATTTCAGGTCTGTTTTAGTAACAAAATGCCTGCCCTGCAAAGACTTCTTAGAAGTCATTTGGCTGTTTGTGTTGATGTGTGTGCATGGGTTTTCTCCAATCTGAGAAGAAACATATGTATAAATATGATTTTGCTTCCAGCAAATGTAAACGTTTATAGGTGTCAAATTCTTTTCCACTTGTAGTTTCTTCATTGGCAAAGTCTTAATCTATTATTAATGCTTCCTATTATTACTGCTTTTAACAGTTAAGGCAGAATTTCAGTACTTTCACTGCAGCATTTTCAATTATCATTACTTCTTTTTTCAGGTATAGAGTACACATTTGGGTTGTGCTTAATTGCTTTCAGTTCAGACTTTCTTAAAACTTGAAAAGAAGCAGTCTAAAAAGAACTGAAATATGCAGACTGAAAGACTACTTAATGCTAATTTCTTAAATGTTTGTGATTTTTTTATCACATATTATTTTTTAATGCATTCCCACAGCATAACTTTTTACTTCTGGGCATGTTAGACTATGTATTTATAATGAGACTGACTGTGTTCCTTCTTGCTCTGGTGCACATGAGTGTGGCGAAGTCAACGGACTTATCTGAAAATTGCTAAAATAGTATTCTAGATCTCTACTTTAATCTCACATGGAAGACCAGCTAATATTTAAGACTGAATTTTTGGTTGTTATTGCCAGTTGCAAAGTTGTTTTATTCTGGTGCTTTATATTTTGCTTTTGTCCCTCTCCCCTGTTTTCTTCCTTTTGGAAAAGGACTCTTTTTCTTCTGAATATGGAAGACATTCAGAAGTAGAATTCATTCATTTATTTACTTATTTGTTTGCTGGATATATTGACACACAACATGACTTGGTATTTGTGCAAGTAAGTTAAATCTTGAGGATTTTTCAAAGGAAATAGAGTGGAGTCGGGTTGAAAGGGCAAGGAGAATATTTGTAGACAGGTTTTCTGTGAGGTAAGAGGCTCAAGACGAGATTAGATATGCACTATTTGTATCATTGCTTGCTCTGGAAGAACAGGAATCTTAAAACAGTTTAAAAAACATGTAAACCAGAAATTGAAGAAATACAAGCTTTTTTAAGATTTCCATCTTAGAGGCCTATTTCTGCATAGTATTAAGTCTGTCTGGAAGGGTTTTAACACCAACTCTACTTAGGGATTAATTAAATGATCTTTTAGTTAACAGTGCCTGTCTCTTATGCACTGGATTATAGGGATTATTTCTGGTGGCAAACTGTAGGCAATAATTTGTGATGAGATTCTTGTAGCTAAATCTATGTGATAAAAGTACAGATGTGGGTGAGTTATTCAGAGATTCAGAAACAGGTCTTTTTTGAAGAGGAGAGAGTAAAGAAGGAAGGCAGGACAATACAAAACCTTGTTTGCTCTTGAATTCCATTGTAGGGAAGAAGGGGTAGATGAAGGCAGTGTTAGGTGGATTGCTAAAAAAGAGAAAAGAAATTGCATGTTTTTTTTAAGTTAATTGAAGATGTAAGGAGATGTTATGTGACTTGTCTGAAGAAGAAAGTTGGCTAAGAAAAGTGCATGAAAAATGTAAGAAGGACGACTAAAGATTATTTTTGTATGAGGAACCTGGGTAAGAAACCACATGCAGCACAACATCTGACATCTATCTCCTCTGGAAGATGTGCAATTTCTGTCCTGCTTTTCACATCCCCTGGGAAGAATTTGCTATGTGTTTGCACTGGTGATTTTAATGGCTTTTTGAATCAAGTCAGTTTCCTCTCTGCATTCTCTTGCCAGATCCCTGCCCTCCTCTTCTGTTCCTTGTAATGAATAGTCAGCAAACAGCATCAGTTTAGCACTTAGCTCAACCATGCTCAGATTTGGTTTAATAGGTATTATATGGTCTGTATTTCAGCTCTGAATGTGAGATATAAAACAAATTTTACTCTTGTGCTGGTTGAAGCACAAGAAGTTTGAAGCTAGTTTGTTAGATCAAAGTGCCACAACAGCTCTGGCTCTACTTTGAGCTTTCATTTTGTCAATTCTTTGAATAATCCAATCTCATGTATTCCAATAAATATTGAGGCAGAGAACAACAGAAGAGGAGATTGTGTTTAGGAGAACAGGCAAGAGGGAAGCCACTAGCAATAACAAAGATTTAAATGCTCAAACTTTGTTGCCCATAGCTTGATAAAGTGCTATCTTTGCAAATGAAAAGAAGACTTAACTAGTGGTGTTAGAGTGATAGGGATAATTTATGTGTAATTCCTGTTGCAAACATATATTCTAGCATTGAATAGTGATATAACTTAGTTTATTAACATGAAACATTCATGTTAGCTTTTACATTTCAGTTACTATTTAGAGTATGGTTACAAACAAAAGAAATAGGTTATCAGCATGCAAGTAATTTTGTTTACAAGTAAGACAAGTCACAGTTTCACCCACTTTCTGTGGCAAACAATGGCCATTTGTTGCTGTTGCAGTTGTGACGGACAAAACCAGCGTAGCCAAAGCCGTTTATAGCAGCAGTCTTTTTATATGCCACGCTACAAATTGTGGTGACTCTACAAGTTGTGGAATACAACAATTGGATAAAATACTGTTTTTAACATCCTCATTGGATAACAGTGAGATGTTTGCTATCTTGGCACAGGCTACTTTCAGTTCTTTGTTCAAAGTTTGCTATGCTTCTATGCAAATGTTAGACAAGGCAAGTACACAGAATTACTGTGTTTCTAACCTTAATCTTCCGGCGTCAAGGGTACACAGGGATGCACTCTAGTTGACTCCTTCCCTTGGTTCCCACATTCAGTGGGACATAAATAAACGTTACAATTCTGCTGTGTCCATAGCCATTGTACAGAACTTTACAGAATATGTTTAGTCCAGACTGTGGGGTCTCCCTCTCTGGAAACTTTCAGAACTCACCTGGATGTGTGTCCTGGGTTTGGGCTGATCCCTCCCCTGGGAAGAAAATTCACAACACAACCCCCCCTTTTTTTTTGAAAGTCAGGGAAAGATGAAATTGTATTTTCTTATAGTATAACAATGTAAAGAGAGATAATAACTAGAGAAGGAAAGAAGGAAAAAAAAAAACCAACCCAATAACCTTAAGGGAGATGGGGGAGGGCTCAAGTGGCGGCGAAGCAGCAAAGCAGCAGTAGCCAAAACAGCAGCTGGGGGACGACAGGCGAAGCTGCAGCAGCAGAAGCTAGCGGGAGAAAAAGGGGAGAACAAACTGTGCTTCTAGACATTAAGTTCTTGATGCTCCAATGAAATTATATTAATTTATCTATTGTTGCCATTTATGTGACCTGTCCCTGGAATGTTCATCTCTCCCCTATGTCTGAGCTAGAGGATCAGCTCAAATAGCCACAATGTGTTTCTGTGTGGTCTGCTCGAGGTTATCCTGCTTTGGCAGGGGCTTTGGACACAGTGATCTCTGGGGATCCCTTCCATCCCATAGCAGTCTGTAATTCTATGATAGCTAAAATAAATGAAAATGTGTTCGTTTATGGAAATTAAGTTTACTGGGGTAGTTGGATTCAGCAGACTTAATTATGAATGTAGACCTGAAGCTCAAGTAGGAAACACACAGTCAGTTACTAGTTACAGCATGGGGACACCATTGTTGCTTTCTTGGTAAGTTTTTTGGAAAGTAGTGTTGAACTACACTAAATAATTCTTGTAATTTTGCAGAAATTGAAGAAACCACTACTTTAAGTTAAAAAAAACCAAAGGAAAGCCCCTGTCACATTTATGAACCATTATTATAGTCTAAAAGGTTTGTTTAAAAATGTTGAAGAACAGAAAAGTGATATACTTAGTCATTGAACTAAGTCATTCAGGCTTAGAAGAATATAATTTCTTTCCACTACTGCCTTCACTTCCAGTTTTTATTTTGGTTTGCAATCTGTGATGTCACCTCTTAATGCACTTTGAGTTTTCTCAAAGTGATCTACAGGAAGAATTGCACAACAACAGTTCAACTTCTGTTGAACTGAGGTTAGAGTTGTCTGTGCAGTCCAGTTAGAGGTCATGTTTTCACTACATTTCTACAAATAGATTGGTAATTCTTCAAGAAGTTTCCTTGCCTGTGTAAAATATTTTCCACAGAGGGTAGTGAAAATCCATAGTCACAGAGTTATAGGTAAATTCTTTGTACAAAGAACTCTTTGCTTTAACTCTTCAGTTGTTGTTATAGGTGACTGTGCTGTGAATACTGAGTTTTGAAATTTGCTTTTCCGCTTCCTTGATGTGATGGTTTGGGTGTTACCTGCCCCCTCACACTTAAGAAAATCACCCAGACTAGACTCATCAGCTGGAAGTTAAAGAATGAAGCTATATTTACAGCTTAGCACACTATTCAAGCAGGTATTTACAATATATGTAGCTATATACAGAAATATACAAGTTGAAAAGTAATACAGAAACACAACAGCCCTCCCAGAAACCAGGGTCCCTATAAGGGGCTCTCACCCACCCTTCCACCTCCTTTCCACCCCTCTACCTTATCCCAGACTCTTCCTTACATTCAAGGTGAGTTTGGAGAATCAGCCAGGGGGCTTAGGAAGCAGAGGGATTAGTCACACGGACAGCAAGTTAGAGAGAGAAGGGAGGCAGTCAAAACCAGAAAGAAACTGTGTTACCTGTAATTGTGTTCTTGTCTTGCAAGCCTCTGAGTGAAGTATACACCACCACTGTTTCCTTTTCACAGTCTATAATCTAACTCCTCTCGCTAAAATATCCCAGCTAGGCTCAAACTAATGCACCTGATTAAATCTTGTGTTTTGTCTCTGAGTTCTAAAATACTTGTCAGATCTTTTTCTGTAAATACAATGTTGTGTTTTAGCCTTCAAGTAGTGCTTTCTGTGCATGAAAATCCATATGGGAACCTTACCTTGGCTATACTTACACACTTTGATATGTTCAGAGCCACTATTGCATGAAATAGTTCCCAGTATCTTTGGAAAATTCAGCTTTTCTCTCTTTCATATCAAACAAAACTGTGCTTGTGAGCAGGAGCGGTAATAGGTTCATTTTATGGTTTATTTTAGTGTAGCACAGGTTCAAATTGAATGGAGTAGTCTTTGTTATTTCTATATTTTCTCCTTGAGTATAAAATGCTTTATTCTCTATCATTTTCACATTTCCATGATACTTTCATTAAAATAACGCAGTATGGAAATGGACTTTTTGTCAGTTCATCCTTTATCTGTGTTACTTTATAGAGATATCATAAATCACAGTTAATGCAGTACCTCTTCTAGTTCATCCTCTTTTCTTTGTTTGTAATTAGCAGGGGGTTGTTTTATTGCTGTGATAAAACTGTAAAATGCAGTCCATTGCATTTTGAGATCAGTTTTGTTTAAAATTCTCCTCAGCTTCTGTGTAGTGTAGCACTTTGAAAAAGTTGGTTTTTTTTCACAGAAGTCTTGAAAAAATGATTCTGGTATCAGGCATCAATTACAGAGGAAAATAGGACATTTTTGTGATCTTTAAATAACCTCCTGAAAATAACTTTTTTCCATGAATAATGTTTCATTATTTTGTTCTGACCTATACAACTTTGAAGTAAACCCCATGTCCAAACAGAAAAAGAAACATTCTTATTTTTCTACTGATACCCTGTGCAATCCAGTACTTTGTTATCTGGTTAAAATCTGCTTGAAAGGTTTGGGTGAGTGAATGAAGAAGTGCTTGTCATAGGAACTTTCGTTATGCTACATAGGCTTGCGCCCCACTCTGGTGATGCATCAGAATTATGTTTCATTGCTCTAGGACATGTATCACTTGTTAGTGCTGCAGCACAGCTATCACAAAGGTTAGTAAGCTGAGACATTCAGTAACAAATTTTGTGTTACTGGGCCGTGTACTTATTCTTTTGGATGGTTAGTTGAGGAGCCAAACTACAGTAAGCTTTATTTCATAAGTTAATACTGAAATGAACAAAGAAGATAAATTTGTTTTTTCATATGGTGTCAGAATCGCTTTTCATAGAGGTCAGTGTTGAAATGAAGGAAGCAACTGAGTAGCACAGCTTGATAAACTGGTACATTCTCATGCCATCATTTGTCATCTCTCCAGCCTGTCCAGATCTCACTGGATGGCAGCACAGCCTGACAAGTTTCCAGCCACCTCTTGTAGTTCTGTGTCATCAGTGAACTTGCTGAGGGTGCACTCAATCCCCTCATCCAGGTCATTGATGAATATATTGAAGAGAACTAGACCCAGTATTGATCCCAGCCCTCTTCCATTGTATGTATTTTATTACTACTCAAATTATGGAGAAACAGAATATAGAATGCACAAAAGACATTTAAGAACACCTGAAAACTTTTAAAGAAAAATCCAACATAAAGTTAGTGAAAGACAATGGCAGTAGTGATTTACAGCTGAGATATGAGGGAGCAAAAGTGAAGAAATCTTTCAAGAGGAATAATTCACTCCATAATTTCTGGGGTGTTTTTTGTTAACTGGCATTTGAGTCTTTGTACAGGTTAAGCTTTTGCAGTCTGGTGTGAAAGGAATGAGGAATCACAGACCATAGGTTTTATTGCTGGTAAGGGAAGGAGGCAGTTTATTTCCACTCTTGAGAGGATGACCCATATTACTTGTAGGTGACCCATCTACTTGTATCTGGTAAGGGACTGAGGTTCTGTTCAAACTTGACAGCTTAAAACATTAGTTTTATTTACAGTGTTGCCCTACTTTATTACTGACTAAGTAAGGTTCACTTCTGATCACAGGAGTCAAGGCAGTGCAACAGGGCAGCAGTAGCAATAAGGCCACGGAATAAAAGCATTTCCTCCAGTTGTCCTAACTAAAAGATGTGAACATTCATTTGCAGGTCTACTAAAGAATCAGCATCATGTGCTCCTAGGTATTAAAGAATGCCAGCTTCTCCTTATGATGAAAGTTTCAGCCAAAAGGGATTCATTGTGCAGAATTTCTCTGTTCTTTCTTACTCTTAAATAATGAGAAAGTGTTAGTAGTGGAAGATTTAATTTGTATTCCCATAGTCCTTTAAACGTGTCCTGAATTTTTTTTTACACAAAGCTTCCAGTCCCTGCAAGATACTGAATGCTGGTTCTCTTTCTTCCCCCCCGCCCCCCCCCCCTTTTTGTTTAATTACTTCAGTTTGTGTTTGAAAGTGGTTATGAGTCCTTTCTTTTATTTTCTTTTGCTTTTCTCATTTTTAAGTGTTTCGTTTGGAGAGGTTTAATAAGTGAATGTTCAGGCCACTTTGTCTTGCCCCACTCTGAACCACCGTGCAATGGAAATCAGATTTAATTACTTAATTTTGAAAATTCATTTTTTTCTGAAACATCAGTGGAGAAAATTTTGTCACTAAAATATATTTCTTAATGGTTAAAAGCACAGGACTCGTTGCAAGCAAAATAATTGAAAGAGGTAATCTCTTTAGAAATAATGAGTTCAGAGTAAATTTGGATGTTATTGAGTTGTTGAATTGATAGGTTTTGCTCTCTCTTCAGTCCCTTGCTGCTGGAATGATCAGAAATGTTACAATAAGTTGCAATGCAAAAATCTTTTGCAATAAAATAAGTAACAGTAATGTTGCTGTTGGATTAAGTTACTTAAGAGTAATAAAGTGATAAAATTACAATAAACAGCAGAGAAAATCACTGTTGCTACAGCAACTGTTTCCTTACCAAAATAATAATTCTATAAAGCTGGAAAGTCAAAAGCAAATGTATAAGTTAAATGTTGCAAACTAGATACATGATAATGCAGAATAATAAGACTGTCATGAAAATCTTTATCTGTTCTACAAGTGCTGTGGCTAACATTTTGAGTCTCTTGCTCTGAGGATGCTGCCACCTTTGGTGGGAAATGCTTAAAGGACTTTAGAGTGAGTTAGAGGGGCCCACTTCTCACTGCCTGCGTGTGGGTGTACACAAGTCTGTGTGTAATGGAGATTATGATCATTCAGAAACAAAGGATGAAAATAGTTGCTGATTACTTTTAACTGTTTTCTTTCCATTCATATTTATATGCAGTCTCACCCGTGTCTGTCATTCAGTACTATTTACTATCAAGATTATTGTGTATTACTCTGAATTAAGCTTGATTTGCATTATATATAATATAAAGCATGTTTATATGTATGTACTGTATACACATATACATGCACACATTTCTGTGTATATATACAGATGTACAAATAGATGTACACATACAGAATTATGTTTCAGAATGCAACAGGAAAAACTGAAACCTTATAAACATGTGCAGAGTTAGAGACTTCCTCATCTTCCTCTTGCAAAACATGGAACTAGTGAAAACTGTAATATAAATCTGCACTTACTTCAGCTTATTTGAGTAAGTAGAATTGAGCCTGGGAATAAAGTGCCTGAAAAAAAAACACAAAACCAACCAAACTTTCACAAAGTAAAATGTTATTGTGTGTCAAATGAACAGCTCTACACAAAATGTTATGTGACTACTGTCTCTCAAATAGATAAATTTGAGATTTCCACAGCTTTATACACATGAAGTGATGCCTTGGTTGTTTCAAAGAAGCTTAAGTTTTGCAAACAGAATCAGGAAATCACAGGGGAAAGTTGCCCAAAACATGTTGGAAGTGGTAGTAGTTTGGGGTTTGCTAGGGAAAGAAAATAGTTATCAGCCAGGACAGTCTCATTTATTGGCATTGTATTGAGTCTAGCTGAGATGCAGTTAATTTTCCCTGTGACAGCCTTCAGCCACTGTGCTTTTTTATTTAGGTAGGGGTTTTGGCTATTACAGAGCAGTGTTCCCACAACATCAAGGCTGTCTCTTCCACTTTCCTCCCTCACCAGGGAGAGGGACATAGCCAGGGCAGTTGATTCAAAGAGACCAAAGGGATATTCCATACCATATGGCCCATGCTCTGTGAGAAAAGCTAAGGGAAAGGAGGACGGAAGGATATCTGTTACTAAGAAATCTGTCTTCCAGAGCAGCTACTTGCCACCATCCCCTCCTCCCCTCCACCATTAAACTTGTCCCCCTTTATGCTGAATAGGACAGTGATGTAGAGCAGATTGGTGGGTACCTGGCATCCAACCAAGAACAACCCACCACAGGCATAAATGTCAGCCTTTTTCACTTGAGATGTTGCTTTCACTTGCAATGACTTACTGGTTAACTGCCAGTAGGTAAGGCTTCTATTTTGATATCTGTTATTAGCCATGTTTGTACTCTAAAAAGACATTCAAATATAGAGATTCAGTTGAATTATGCCTTTATAATTCATTCAATAGTATGTGGGATTATGGAAGACTTACTACTTCTGTTATATATAACTGAAAGCAGGGTTGGTTTTGTTTCAAAAATCCACCCCCAAATAAAGCTTTCTAGAAACTTCTGCTTACTTGCATAGCAAATCCTTTGTATGTAATTTATTCTCCCCTGCACTATCCTTCAGTTTAAATCACACAACACTGGTAGCAAAACTGAAAATTATTGAATGATTTGTTTTACTTGTAGCTGTCACTCTGCTCCAGTTGAAATATTACTCCTATGCAATAACTTGCCTGATCACGCACCAACATGCAGAGTTAACCTGAATCCGTCCTTATAGATACAGCTGAGCTGTAATAAATATGCTGCCCTGCATCCCTTCCCGAGGTTAGAGCCAGCTTGAGCTTTCTGCACTTAATAGACCTATATATGTAAAAATAACTACTTTTTCAAACTCTGACAGTGGTCTGAATATTTCTAGACCCAGCTCTTTTCGTTCAGCAGAGGAAAACATTTCCCTTTGGCCTCAGGAGGGAGAGGTATTCTCCATCAAAATAGTAATTTTCCCCTCTTGTCAAGTGAAAAGTACCTCTCAGTATAGAAGTACCTCTCATAACCCCAGTGTAGGAGAGTACCTTTCATAGGTCCAGAAAGGAGTCTTTACTTCATAGCATGTTTTTGGATAAGAAAGTGATGGGATAAAGAGCAGAACAGGAACAGAGATCATATGCTGGGAAAGGAAGTGCTGAGGCAGTTGATTTCTCTTGATGCTACTGGCTGTGTTGGTTGGGATGACAAATACTTGCTATCTATTTACAATGCAGGACTTTATTCTCAATTGTTAAAGAAACAATGAAAATCATTGCTTTCATTATTAATACTATTTGGCTAAGGATGTGTTTCAGCTCTCAGGTTCTTGCTGAATGAGAATGTTAGTCATTGGTCATGGATGAGCTGTTAGTCCTTCTGCATATACTAAAATGCTCATAGAAGACATTGGTTTCAGAGACTACTTTTGATCCAAAGAATACAATAGAAGAAAGAACTGCATGATCTGTTCTGAGGCCAAAATTTTGTTTCTGAGCTGCTTGTCATTCTTCCAAGAGAAGATATAAATTCTCTGTAAAGAGCAGTGCTCTTAAAGCTGCTTGTAGCTGAAAATTGAGTCCTGCAAAACTGACAGACAGTTCTGTATCAGTGTCATTGCAGATCAGATTGCTTATTAGCTGCTCCTCTGTGCTCTATTCCTATGTGCAGTTACAAGCACTATTATATGCAATTTCCTTTTGATTTATATAGTATAGATTTTTTAAATTGTTGATGCAAACTTCTATAAAATTCTGAATTTACTAAGTGCAAAGCAGTGCACATATCTGCTTTGAAGTAGGCAAGGTGTTACAGTTTAGTGTCATGGCTAACCTGTCTTCTCTGCCCACACAAAAGTGAGGAGAAGAGTAACACACACAACTTAGGGCTGAAATAAAGAGGGAAGAGTTCAATATAACATGAGATATCTTAAGCACCAGGTGTAATTACCTTAGCTAATGAATAATACAGTACGTGATTACTTTAGCTCAACCTATTTGCAGAAAAAGTGCAGTGAAGTACACAGGGAAAAAAGAAAACTGCTTTCCATGTCTCATACCTTTGCCTGCCCGAGTCTGTGTCATGGGATATCTGGTCATCGTTGCTGTTCTGTAACAAAGCCACAAAGCCCTCTCATCTTGTGGGCAGTCAGAGAGGAGATTGCTTTCTGTGCACAGTGCTTTCTTACTCTTTTTCTATTGCATCACAGCGTTTGAGGAGATCAGGATATTGGGAAGAGATCTAATGGTCAAGGTCATGAATTTGATGTAATTATTTCACAAAATCAGGGACACATCCCTCAACTTTCATCACACTGTTGTACAGAGACTTATTTACGACCTCATGACAGTACCTGCCGGACCCATTTTGGAAAGGCTTTACCTTTTCAAGCTACCAGATGTCTTAGCAGGAGACCATGCTGTAGTGTGGACCTCATGTGAAGTTACAGGGCTTAAGTAGGTTTTTTTTTTTGCTATATAAACATATTCTTCATCTGCTAATTTTTTTTGTTTAGAATTTTGTCCAAAAATTATCCTTCCTTGTGGAAAGCTTTTCTTCATTTTTTGGTTGACTGCACATCTCTCACTGAGGTGGAAGAAGTGATGCACGCAAGCATTTTCTAGCCACGTGGTACTTTTCATTCACTTGGCATATGCTTGGGAGTTTGGGATATCAAATGCTTTATTTTGCAACAAACTCTCTTGGTGCTAGTAAATGTGGCTTGGTGGAGACAACTGAATAGAGGAATTGCATCCAGTTGACTTGTGAATTTTTTGTATAAATATAATCCAACACAATTCCATAGAATCATAGAATCAACCAGGTTGGAAGAGACCTCCAAGAGCATCCAGTCCAACCTAGCACCCAGCCCTAGCCAGTCAACCAGACCATGGCACTAAGTGCCTCAGCCAGGCTTTTCTTGAGCACCTCCAGGAATGGTGACTCTACCACCTCCCTGGGCAGCCCATTCCAATGCCAATCACTCTCTCTGCCAACAACTTCCTCCTAACATCCAGCCTAGACCTCCCCCAGCACAACTTGAGACTGTGTCCCCTCATTCTGTAGCTGGTTGCCTGGGAGAAGAGACCAACCCCCAGCTAGCTACAACCTCCCTTCAGGTAGTTGTAGACAGCAATGAGGTCCCCTCTGAGCCTTCTCTTCTCCAGGCTGCACACCCCCATCTCCCTCAGCCTCTCCTCATAGGGTTTGTATTCCAGGCCCTTCAGCAGGCTTGTTGCCCGTCTCTGGACATGTTCCAGCACCTCAACATCTCTCTTGAATTGAGGGGCTCAGGACTGGACACAGTTACTGTGAAATACTTCATAGTTTATCAGCTAATGAGATTCCAAGTTTTACATCACAAACCATAGATTCTTCTTACCCACTGAGTAATGGATAGAGTTAATCTGTTAGCTGGAAGAATTATTTCCCAGAATAACAGGGGATTGAACTGTGTTGCTGTGTTTATAGCCTGGAAAAGCCTGTGCCTGGGCAAATTGAGAATATTTTCTGCTTTAAATGTAGACATTTCTTCTTCCTTTGACTAACTCATAGCTGGACTTTAGCACTTGCAAATCAATTTTTTAACAAATTCTTTGCAAGCTGTTTACTGCAAAGTTCCTTGTATGTTTTCAGGCTGGAAATAATTGTGTCCAGCAGGAGGATACAGATTCTGCAATCATAATAGACAGGTGCTTATTTCATCTGGGAGTATACAAAGCTGTTCAAGGAGAAGATCTGCCTTGAGGTCCTTTATCTCTTCTAATGTGAAATGGTGCAACTCTTACTCATCCTTAAATGTCAGGCTATATGCATAAGTGCAGAAGATGATTTTTGATCATTTGGAATGAGAGTCACTTATTTGAATGTTGTGTTTTGGGTCAGAGTGACCTGTGGATAGCGTGCAAGTTGTGTTTCATGATTGGTCATAGGCTATTGTAGTGGTGCAAGTCTGCAGGTTGTGCCCTTGAGCAGGATTTCCCAGGAGAGGCAGTGCCAGATGCCATGGTTTGTACCTTGAATCACAACATACTACAGTTAAGGCAGGACAGAAACTGGCTCACAGCCCTGCAAATTCATATTTGATTTTGAGAGTGGGAAGTGGAAAATGGAGTACTTTGTAAAGTACTACGAGTCTTGGCAGACTTCTTGTTACCTGTCCCTTATGCATAAAGGAAAGCCACAGATGAGCATTCTATCATTGACTGTTATCTGTGTCGTGTGTTTGGATAAGCACAGATCAGTGTGAAGTATTTACATTAATTAGCAGTTCTTTTAGTAGAAAATGAAATTTTGATCAGGAATAAGGGGAAGATGCAAGTGAATAAAAATGTTTATTCCCTTCACAAGTGTTTAGAATCTGTTTTTTCAATATAAAGCTGCCCAAAACTCTTAAATAGCTGCACAAACTTTGTGACATCTTTTATGTCAGATTCTGTGTACTAAGCAATAAATATGTTGAGGAGGAGCAGAATAATGCAAGATGGTCAACTAATAATGGTAACTGTGTAATGGTGTAAACTTTGGCCCTCCTATGCAGACAAACTGCAGTGGTTTGCTTTCTTTAATATTTTAATTCTCAGGTAGCTCCTCTAGTAAAATTGATACAGCAGGAATAGGAATTTAGCAAGGGCTTTATCTGTCACATGGATTGATAATTACACTTAGTTCATGTACTGCAATTATACTTAATTCAAGTCACTGTAGCAGTTTTGTGTTCCAGTCTGTTTCCATGAAGCACGTGGAAAAAAGCTAGAGAGTGTTGATCACAGCTTGAACTGAATAACAGCCTCACCAAATATTCCAGTAATATTTTAAAATGTACTTTAGCACATCACACTTTTTACTTTCTTCTTCTCTTATGAAAGCACTATGGAGTCACAAAAAAAAAAGAGGTTCCAAGGTTTTATCCCAGGATAGTTCTGTAATGTGATTGTTCTCTGAAGAGGCTGTGTGGGGGAGAGGAGGAAATCATCTGTTTGTGCTAGGTCAATGTTTGGATATTAGAATATTCTTTTTTCCTTTTTTCTTAAGTAAGGTAATGTTATTGTGTTGGAGATTTACTCAAATATGAGGAATAGAATTGATACCTGTTGATCACTCATTGTCCTTTTCCAGAACTAAACAGTGTCTCAAGGATCCATCCTCTCTTTTATTTCTTTCCTGTTAGTTTCTGTCATTATATTATTATGTTCCTTAGTAATGGTTGTCAGCATTACATAATTCTAATGTTATTTAATATTTGCATTAACATAGTTGAATCTGCTTGAAAAGCAGTAGCAGTGGAGCATGATTTTAGATTCAGTGTTCATTTTGTGTGTGGTATTTTTGGGTGGATTAAAAAAAAAACAATTTATGTGGCAAATACTGCAACTTTTGACTTGTCAATTTGGAAATTTAACTAGAGAAGAACAACATACTTGAAATTATATTATTCTTCATCTATAAAATTATTGTGATATCACTTTTCATATAAATTGCTACTGCAGAAGATGTTATGTACAGGTTTTCTTAATCAGCTTATGAAATAATTACATATATCATAGTCTAATCATTCTGTTGTTAAATCAGGCAGACCTCTAGAGGGAAGAATCTGACAGCTCATGATCATCCCATTTATAATCAATTAGTGATATTCAGTGAAGCAGTTTAAGGGAATCATTTTAACCAACTAGCATATTGCAGAACACCATAGTTACATCCACTATAGGTCACAAATAAAACATATGTCCTGCAAAAGCTAATAGACAGTAATTGACTGCAAAAAAATAACTAAGCGCTAATAGAAAAAGCTGGAGTAGCCTGGCAGTGCCTGTGGCATACACTTCTCAGTTGCTAGATGGAACCTCTAATGGCTGTGGTCTGGTCTCTTTTGTAAGAGTGAGGTCCCTTCAGTCTTGTTGAGGAGGGGAAATTAATTGATGAGAGGTGATATTTTCCAAAATTACTATTGTTTATGAATGTTGCTATTCAGAACTCTCACCACCCCCAACCACTCATTTTAATAATAATTCGGTTCTTACATGGTCATGGAAACATTCTGTGGATAATATCTACATTTAGTAATAACCAGCAAAATATACAAACATTAATTGAACTGCAAGAGAAGGTTCCTGTGGTCAAATGCTGCTTGCCCACTAGATGGGCTCAAGCTCTTTCTGCTCTGTGGCAGAAGGCAGTAGAGAATTACAAAGAGGCATTGAGCATTTACTCACAAATTATTATTACCCTCACGGGGGCTAGCCACAGGCCAGACACTGCCCAGATGCTGTCAGGGGACTCTGTCTTGTTGGATGTTGAGACTTGAATCTTCCCAGCTTCTGGGCAAAAGAAGCAGACAATCTCTGACCTTGTTCTCCTGGCTTCTGGATAATATGTATATATGTCCAGGGATTCCTGGCAGGACCTTCAGGTGCAGAAGGCAGATGTGGTGCAGTTTCAGCATGATGTCACCCTGGCTGCACAGGCCAATTGCGTGCCACATTTTCATGTGGCTTTTGATATATTTTCCAGTAGCATCTCTGTTATTGAAGGCTTGTTTATTCGGAGGGCTTTTGCATGAGTAAAGAGAAGCAGTTTTGAGACAGCTTACAAGTGTGACCTCAGTAACAAGTGGCATAAAGCTTTTATTTCTTTGTCAATCTTGTACCAGCATTTTCCATAGGGATTTCAGGTTTTCGTTCTTACATACATATGTGTGCCCTTGAAAACCTGAATGGCAAATATTTTTAACTAACAGACTATGTGTATGTTAATGAGTGCTATTGAGTAAATACTATTGTCTCCAACAACCTAAGGACTTTGAGGATGTAGCAGTGGTAATAAATTAGTTAATTCCTCTGTTGCTTCTGATCTGTTTCTTATTTTATGATTTTAAAATATCTTGTGTCTGGCATACTTGAACTTTCTCATCTGTTTAACACTCAAAACTAAATCTATTCAGTAGAGCTCTTGAAGTATCCAGACTGAATGCTCCAGCCATCTTACATTATAAAAAAAGCCACTCTCTTTGTGTAATTGGCATCGTAGAAAGAAATAGACCACTTGAAGACTATTTGACAGAGGATTCTGATGAGTATTCTTACCTCTTTTAGTAAAGTTGATGACAAGGATTAGGAATCCATTAGCACAAGATCTCTACACAGTCTGAGTAGCTGGAGTAGCTCTGCAGGACTTCAGGAGAAAGACTTCCTACAAAAACTTTTCCCTTTTTTTGGTCAGAAGTCTCCTGTTTTTTGCATCTTGGTTCAAGAGCTGTCCTTCAGTCCTTGCAATTCATTCTTTCATGATTCCCCTGGCTACTAAAAGCTTGACTATTTGCTTTAATCACTGCAGTGACCTTGCAGTGTGTGGCGTAACATAGAGATCTGAATGAAATGGTATGATTTGAGAGCTCCTGCAGGACCGAAGTGTGAATCTCACAACACTTAGTTATGCATTTGTGACTTCTGAGTTTTTATGATTGCATGAAATGAAGTATGTCATAAATGTATGAAAGCCTCAGAGACCAATGACTAGAATTGTTGAAGTTTTACACAAAATCAAATACATTTCTTAAAAACTCTATGCTCCCAATGATGTATGAGACATCAGATATACCAGACACTCAGTTCTTTCTCCTTTGGAAGCCAGCTGCTCTACAGGTCTGCAGGGAGGATCTCGGTGCAAATTTCTGAAGACTAAAATAAAACTGTTTCTAATGAAAGTGAAAGATATCTAGGCATTATATTTGATAGCTAAGGTCACATCTCACCCCACTTCTTTGTCATTTCTTTAATAATAGATGGCAATATTTTTTGTTATTTAAACAAAGCTTTCTAAACATAAAGCATGAAACCTTTTCTCTCTAGGAAACAAATGAACTCGTATTCATAGCCTGCAATGATCTGAACTAGATTAGGCAGTACAAGAATCAGCACAATTCCACATTTCCCATTACTCGAAGTTCTTTTTAAGGCCTCTATTCAGGCACAAAGAACAGGACCTTGCACTATAGATTATCTCTCTTTGGATCAGGACACTGACCTAAAAAAAAAGCTGGTGAAGGGCCTGGAACACAAAGCCTATGAGGAGAGGCTGAGGGAGCTGGGGTTATTTAGCCTGGAGAAGAGGAGGCTCAGGGGGGACCTCATTGCTGTCTACAACTACCTGAAGGGACATTGTAGCCAGGTGGGGGTTGGTCTCTTCTCCCAGGCAACCAGCAACAGAACAAGGGGACACAGTTTCAAGTTTGCCGGGGTAGGTCTAGGCTGGATGTTAGGAGGAAGTTGTTGGCAGAGAGAGTGATTGGCATTGGAATGGGCTGCCCAGGGAGGTGGTGGAGTCAACGTCCCTGGAGGTGTTCAAAAAAAGCCTGGCTGAGGCACTTAGTGCCATGGTCTAGCTGACTGGATAGAGATGGGTGCTAGGTTGGCCTGGATGCTCTTGGAGGTGTTTTCCAACCTGGTTGATTCTATGATTTTAAAGACAAGAGGCAATGTCCTTTAAAATTAATTTGTCTTAAAACTAAATTTACAAAGCAAACTGTGGTGCTAAAATATCTATTGCTCTTTCCTTGCTGATTTACAAGGAAGTAGTCTTTAGGGTGCATAACATAAACCTATGAAGTTACTGCATACTTAAGAGATCCCACCTCATTCCAAAGAATACAAGTCTTGAACTCCAAGCAGTGGTCAGATGTAAGCACCATTGGATTTTTAAAGTAATAGAGAGTCAATTCTGTCACTGAATAAGCTGGCAGAAAGGCAGTCAGTTCCACAGAATATACAAAACAGCCAGGTGAGTGATCCTTGGAACTTTGTGACTGACTGTTGCTTTAAATGTGCTAATTTTTTTCCCTGCTCAATTGCAACAGTGATAAACTTGTTCATGAAACTATTTTTTACCATTACTCTGTATGTGTCATATGTGAGTTTGCAACAGGACATCGCATTCTAAACAGATAGCACAGGGTGAAAAAGAAGGTTAAGCTCAATAATAATGTAATGGGCACTTACCTACTGGGATCCAGGAGTGGAGCTTACTCCTCCTGAATGAATGCCCCTTTTCCCTTTAATCTTAGCAGAGGAACCTGCCAAGTCTATGAGTCTTCTGTTTCTGCTTTCAGAGTTCACAGGGCTGCCAAAGCAGATGCTTCTAATATCTCATTTCTGATGCATCTAATGCTCCTAACTAGTAGGAGTGCTTTAAAAATAAACCCCTCATACTAGCAAAGAATGCTAGCACAGGCTCTATGCAGTCAGCGAAGAGATTTCAAACAATGGGCAGAGTGGGACCCACAAAGAGCAGTGATGCTGGAAATAAAGCACTTGACAACAAGAGACTGCCTAGATTTTGTACAGGAAACAACTTCTTTTTTCTTGTTTCCCCTCCCTATACCCGATATTGACATAAATTTCGCTTATGTCCTGACATCCTTATGGCCAGAAACTTAAAATTACTGCAGTCTGACATTTCCTGAGGGACTAAGGCAGCCACTTGTCTGCTACACATGAAGGGGGCCTACAAGAAGGATGGAGAGGGACTGTTTACAAAGGCCTGTAGTGATAGGATGAGGGGCAATGCTTTTAAATGAGAGAAGAGCAAACCGTTAGGAAAAAGTTCTTTACCATGAGGGTGGTGAAACACTGAAACAGGTTGCCCATGGAAGTAGTTGAGGAGATCCCTGGAGATATCCAATGTCAAACTTAACAGGGTTCTAAGCAACCTGATCTTGCTGCAGGGGATTGGACTAGATGACTTTTGGAGGTCCTTTCCAACCCAAGGTGTTCTGTGATTCTATGACTCTGTGCACTTTATCTCAACTCAGCTCATGCACTCTTTCCTGTCCATGGCTTATGCTCCAGTGTTTCAAATTCCAATAGCTGTACCATAATCGGACAATTCTATGGAATCACTACATTTAATATTACTATTCCCAGCACTAGATGACCTTTGGAGGTCCCTTCCAACCCAAAGTGTTCTATGATTCTATGACTTTGTCCTCAGATTTGCAGAAAGATTCCAGGGATCACAAGGTTGCGTACGGTGTCTCTGCTCAAGGATCATGTGAAAGGTGTCTTGAAGATGTTGCACATTATTTGTATCACCTGTTTTGTCTCTGATGTAATTCTCTCCGAAGTCAGAATCATCTCCCCACAATCATCTTTAAATTTGTAATGCAAATTCTATGAATTTGTCCTTAGATTTGCGGAAAGATTCCAGGGATCACAAGGTTGCATATGGTGTCTCTGCTCAAGGATCATGTGAAAGGTGTCTTGAAGATGTTGCACATTATTTGTATCACCTGTTTTGTCTCTGATGTAATTCTCCCCGAAGTCAGAATCATCTCCCCACAATCATCTTTAAATTTGTAGTGCCCTTGAGATGTTGCCTTTTAAAATTTTATGCATACATCTTTGATATTCCTTATTGAAATCTGTTTCTGAAAACTATAACTTCCCTGATTACCACAGGCTTCAATGCCATGAGCATCAGAAGAGACAGGGCGAAGAAGCCTGATACAAGCCAGTCCAATCCATTTATTGCATTCCAAACATGTGCTTTTATACCTTTCATCAGAAGGCTACAAATTGTATTAAACTGCAATTGGTTACATGTACTTGTGTTAGAAATTACATAGACATTCATCATATTCTCTCAACAACATGTACACTGTGTCTAAGCATTCTTAGTTAGCAGAGATAGATGAAAACCACAGACTCCAGCCTTACATTTGTTTATATTTGCTACACCATTCTCTCAGGTCATTCTAACCTTCCACTTTGTCTCAACTCAGGACTTACTGAGCTCGTGCACTCTTTCCTGTCCATGGCTTATGTTCCAGTGTATCAAATTCAATAGCTGTACCATAATCAGACAATTCTCTAGAATCACTACATTTAATATTACTATACCTAACACCTGATGAGTTCTGATTAGGTCTAAATTGTTACATAGATCTAACCTTAGAATTGAAAATGCTGTGCCTATATTCATGTGTATATTAAACACACACTTCTAGGCACTGTCATTTAAAATAAACTCTATTCTTCATGTTAACATTGCACTGTGTTTAAATTAGTATTCAAGCTACCACTTAGTTCAGCTAAGCAGGTTAACGGATTTAAAGATCAGCCACAAAGATGACAGGTAGGTGGAACAAGAACATCACTCTGCTACTTAAATCCAAATACAAAAAGAGTAAAGAAAAAAAACAGAGACCAAAATATGAGAGTCAGATTTTCTTCTGCAGTAATCTGGCAGTCTAACAGCATTTTTGCTGCAAATTTTCAGTGTGAGTTCTCTAAAATTTGAATCTTTCTTCATGATCTACAAAAGGAACAATAAATACAAATGTAATGTCAATATGGAAGTAGTTCTAATGATGTGTAATTGTAGCAGATGACTACTGCTTATTACTGGAGGAGGTTTATTTGGGGAAAAAAAAACCCAACACTTGGAATTCTATTGTATTTGAATTCTGATTAAATTATCACCTTTGTAGATAAAATGTAGTGATTCCATGAGAGGAAGGAGAAAAAAAAAAGGTCTTAGGTAGCTTTTAGACCATTTGAGATTCATATTTAGGGGTACTTTAAAAATTGGGATACCTATAGAAGATGTATCAAGATTTGGAAATCTGTGACTCCAGATGTCAATGGTTTGATTGTGATGTTACATATTCTGGTAGCTTCTTAAGGGTCTCAGTAATTATCTATGTCATACAAGTTCTAACTGATTAATACATTATTCATTGGTTTTACTGGCAGAGTTACTTTACTCTGTCCTAAGTGCAGGAGCAGTTTTAGGAATGCATTTGGAAGAACTATCTAAGACTAACACAGCAAACACATGATGTAACCATGCTGCTGCAATTTAGTCTCTCTAGACACTGAGCTTTAGCTTGATACTCTCCAATCCCCAAAATGTCAGTGTGAAGCACTTGGATATGTTTTCAGTGCTCTGGAAAAACTTCTTCATTTATTCAGAACAAAAAGGCCTGAGGAATTGCTATGCCATTTGGAGCTCAGAGAGCAAAGGTGCAGAAAAGCTGCCAGCTCCATATTTTTAATAATGTTACTTTTCCTGAATTTAGGTGGCACCCTGAAGACAGACTCTGAAACCCAAAAATTTAGATACCAAGTCACCATAGTTTCACCACCAAATCCATCAGTCTCCATCCTATTCATATGCACCCTCTGTGTGACTGAGCCAGTAAAACCACTCACATCTTAGAGTGAAGATGAAGCACAAAGAAATTACTCGTGGGCTTAATCTTTGCCAATAGGTGTCTGGTTTTAGGAAAGAATCCCAGTGGTTCAGGCATTCAGACAGTAACTTTTTAAATAATGAAAACACCTGTGTATTAGCTCTGTTCTATAATGGTATGATGCTGTGTTTCATCACTGGGCTTGGTTCTGCAAACTGGATTCAGCCAGAACCGTTGTGCAGGCAGAGAAACTTGCTTGCTCTTATTTCCTGAACCTTCGATGCATAGCTGGGACTTGAGCAGTTTGTTCTTAAGTGCCCCACTCATCTACTGCCTTGTAATGCAAACTGAGTCAGAGACGTTAATACTCAAGAGAGTAGAAAAGTGCTACAGCAGAAACTCCAGGGAGGAATTATTGTAAGTTTCAGTCATGCAGCTGTAAATGGTGCAGATGTGAATGTAGATTTCTTACTTAACACTGAGATGACCTAAGGGAGTCAAATCTTACATCAAGGCCCTATTTGTGTGGATGCAGTATGAACTCGGACCCTCCCCAAAATTAATGCTTCCAGGGACACTGGAGTAATCCTATTGACAGTTGCATTTTCACAGGTACAACCAACATTGCCTTCTTTGTATTTCAAAAGGAGTCTCAATTTTTTTAAAGCAGGCAAAAGAATATACATCTGATACTAAATAGTATAGGTATTGTGTAGATACCATTGGGTTTATTTTTGTCTTAAAATGTTGAAATCAAAGTATATCAGATCTTTCAATGAGCTTTGAACATTCTGGTATGCAAGGTCTAGTACTTTCTATGATGTTGGAACTTGGCAGATGCTGTAAAAGAAAGTATAGTGAAGCTTACCTATAGAAGGTAATTATGAGTTAATCTTCAAGTTGTGCTTTGTAGGTTTTTTTTTTAATGTAACTCTATTTGTTGTTGGCTGGTTCAAAACTATTGAAACAAGCAGTTTTTTTTTCTTCTTACCAAGATATAGCAGGTGTTTCTGTGACCCATACATGTTTATATTTGAATTCTGTGTCAAAGTGCTGTGGCAAGGTGTTCTACTACTCTTGAGTTCTTGTTTTGTTCAGTATTAGACTAGATTCTGCATTATATGCAGTGCTTATCAATGTCTTTAGATTTTAACTTGATACTGCCTTCCACAAGAATAAACCTAGAAATAGTCCTCAGTTATATTGTTGTCAAATTATATGGTTAAACTAGATTTGAGCTACAGCAGCTACATTCTCCAAGGGTGATTTGTTTTGCATTGAATCCAAAGGGTAACCTGTTTGTTATGAATTACAGAGGCTTTCATAAACTCAAAGTCCATAATTAGGAAGAAAGAATATGCATGAGTAATTTGCAGTCACATAATGAAAGATTGCCATGGGAAACCAAGTGGATCAACAGATGCTGAAACTCTTGCTATGATTCTTGAGTTATTTATTTTTCACTTTTCTTCTAACCTTCTGAGTCATGTTGATCTGAGGCATTTGCAGATCTCCATGTATTGCAATAAAATGTTAACCTTGGTGCAGATACTCAGTAGTAATGATTTAAAATTAAAATAGTCAGTATTTTATATATCAGAAATCTGAATTTAATACACAGGCTGTTTAAAATTAAGGGGCAATGATAATCTGAGCAACAGAGATTATGAGGTATATGTTTCTCCAGATAGCTGGAAAGTGTTTCTGAAGACAGATGCTTATCTCTGCCAAGAGCAAATTTCTTCAGTGATTATTACTTTAGTGCTAAAGCCATTTCCATTACCTAGATCAGGTTTAGGAAAGAGGTGCAGTGATAAACACATGTTAAAAAAACCCTCAAGCATAAGCCAATTTACTTCTGTCAGGTGTAGTAAAGAGATATACTTGATGTATATGCATCATGAAAATACATAGGCAAAGAGTTTAGTGTTCTAACTAAAGAGAGAGTAGAATGGAAGAGACATTTGGGTAGTATTTTACTGTGACATGCTGAATAAATTCAGACAAGAAAGTGTTTAAAAAATAGTTGAATCATTCTTCCTGATAGTAGCACTATGTTCTATAGCACCAAATCCCAACAGTTTTATCTAGTTTGATAGAACTTTGCTAATATGCTTTGATATAATCAAGTTGGAGGCCTGCAGCCAGTGGTGTTCCCCAGGGATCAGTACTGGGTCCAGTTTTGTTCGATATCTTTATGCACAACCTGGACGAGGGCATTGATCCAAAACTGGGGAGGGTGGCTGACACCCCATCTGGCTGTGCTGCCATCCAATGAGCAGCTCTAGGGAGGGTCTTCTCCCCCTCTACTGTGCTCTAGTGAGAGGACACCTGAAATACTGTGTCAGATTTTGGGCTCCCCAGTTCAAGAGAGACGGGAACCTGCTGGAAAGGGTCCAGTGGAGAGCCACGAGGATGACTGGGGGGATTTGAGCATCTCCCATGAGAGGCTTGGGGCTGCTTAGTCTGGAGAAGAGAAGACTGAGAGTAGATCTCATCAATGTCTAAAAATATCTGAGGAGTGGGTGTCAGGTGCATGGGGCAAATTTCTTTTTGGTGGTCAGCAGCAATAAGGCAAGGAGCAATGGCTATAAACTGGAACACAGAAGGTTTCACCTCAACATGAAGAGAGCCTTCTGTTCCAGTGCTCTGTCACTCTCACTGTAAAGGCTGCCCAGAGAATTTGTGGAGTCTCCATCTCTGGAGACTTTCATAACCTGCCTGGATGTGCTCCTGTGTGAATTACTGTAGGTGATCCTTCTTTGACTGGACTTGATGATCTCTGAAGGTCCCTCCCAACCTCTAATGTCCTGTGATTCTGGACCAAAAGTGCTATTTGAAAGATATCTTGTGACAATTGTGAAACTCTCAATTAACCAATCTTTTCCTGGAGTTGTATGAGAATAAAAATACTTCCTGTCATCTTCTCTCTTATCCCCATCAATCTAACCTTCATCTAGCAGACCAGGTGTAATGTGAAAAGGAGTTTGTGCTTTTCAATCAGACCTGTTGTGCCACAGAGGCAGTTGTATCTGTGCCGGTTCATGTGGAATGTGAAACAACTCTGAAAGGAGTATAAATAAATAGTAAAATAAGCTCATTTCACACTAGGGATTGGTTTAACAAGTGCCAGTCTAGAGCAGTCTGTAATGCTTTTAAGAAAAAAAGCTGGCAAAAAGCACAGATTTTGTTAAATAGAAGTAACTGAATCTACGCAGGGCACAGATCTGTGTTAGACTCGGATTGTGTGGAGTGGATGAAAGGGGTATTACATCACAGTTAGCTCAGAACTGAGAGGCTAAGTGCCAGGAGGGGAAAACTGTTGTGATTTGTTAATTAAAGCAGGTTGCAGGGTACTGCTGGAAGATATCAGAGAAATGGTTACATTGAGAGAGAACCTAAGACCATCTGAAGAGTGGGAAAATAAAGCGTTGATAATGAAAGGCAAAAAGGAATTACTTTGTCCTTAGTAGCTAAATGTAGAAGCCAGAAAAGAGGTGATAGATTTCTAATACTGTTTCAAGTTAGAAAATTACTTAAGACAGTAGTCCATACAGTGTTACACTTCTTATGCAGTTCATAGAATAGAATCACAGAATCAACCAGGTTGGAAGAGACCTCCAAGATAATCCAGTACAACCTATCACCTAGCCCTAGCCAGTCAATTAGACCATGGCACTAAGTGCCTCATCCAGGCTTTTCTTGAACACCTCCAGGGATGGTGACTCCACCACCTCCCTGGGCAGCCCATTCCAATGCAAATCACTCTCTCTATGAAGAACTTCCTTCTAGCATCCATCTTATACTTCCCCTGACACAACTTGAGACTGTGTCCCCTTGTTCTGTTTCTGGTTGCCTGGGAGAAGAGACCAACCTCCAGATAGCTACAACCTCCCTTCAGGTAGTTGTAGACAGCAATGAGGTCCCCCCTGAGCCTCCTCTTCTCCAGGCTAAACAACCCCAGCTCCCTCAACCTCTCCTCCTAGGGTTTGTGTTCCAGGCCCCTCACCAGCTTTGTTGCCCTTCTCTGGACACATTTCAGCACCTCAACATCTCTCTTGAATTGAGGGGCCCAGAACCGGACAGAGGACTCGAGGTGTGCCCTGACCAGTGTTGAATACAGGGGAAATTACTCCTTTTGATTTGCTCCATGTTTGAGGACAAAGAGAAGACACCATATTTTAGACTGGACAGACAGATGGGCAAGGACCAATATAATCTGCTTTGGGAACAAAGGAAAATTGTTCATTACTTCATTTGTAATCAGTTGATTTTGGTGTACCATAATTGAAATAAAAGTATAGAAGTACTGCAGCAAAGTATTAAGTAAGAATAAAAGACACTGAAAATTAAGTTCTTTTGACACTTCCTTAGCATTTAATTGACATTAAATAGCTCCTTTGGGACCATTATGAAAATGATATGAATACAAATGTATGATACATTTCCATCAAATTGAATCAACAGCTTCAAAATATGAAAATACATAATTGGATGTGACTCATAAGCCTTTAAATTCCCTTTTGGAGGTATATTTGGTGTTTGTGAAAGTTCTGTGCTGATATTTCTGAATGTCTTAGCTGTTTGTCATAGTTCTTTTGCTATACCAGACCATGAACTAGAAGAGATGATCAAACCTCTGTGCAACTTCTCTAGCTTCTTATTGAGTCTGCTGGTTGTGTCCTCATTCATCCAGTGATGGGCACAGTACAGGAAGAAACCATGGATAAAGATCCATATGAACAGATTAAAGTAATTGTCATAATATTGCATCCTCTTCTCCATGCTCTCTCCAGTAATAAGACTTCTAGCAATCATGCAAAAAAACATCATCTTTCTAAAGCTTTGGATTCAGCTTTTTTAGGAGATGCAGTAGCCTAGCTGAGCATTGTGAGTTTTATGGGTTTTGTTGTTACATTCCTCTCACCTTACTGAAAATGTTTTCATCTGGCTCTTTTCATCCTGTGGAATTGAACTTATTGCAAATGGTAGTGCACACTGTGCATAAGAAAGAATGAGTTGGATCACAGTCTCAAGAGTTCAAGCAATGTAACCATCCTGGCAACAAAAATGAGGCTTCAACTGAGCAAGCTGTTGGTATTTGAGGTCTGTGTAATTCATAGTTAATTGCAGATACTGGAAGGCACTGCATGGCTTTGCTAAGCACATTATTGTGCAGGATTCTCTGTCTGGATTTCTCCATAATTTGCTCCCTAATAGGCTAACGTGTGTGGTACAAGAGATTAAGGTATTAGATCTGTTAATTTCAGCAAGGTCTTTAGCTTCTAACAAGCAAATTAAGCCATACTAGTCTAATGATTGGCATAATAGAAACCAGCTCTTTTATTTGTACTCTCTAATTTTTTTGGAAACCTACTGAATTTTGCATTTGTTCTTAATTTGAAAAGGTGATACTTTAAAAGAAGGCATATTCCACTTATAACAACGTGCCTTTGGGAATCCTATCAATGCACACTGGACTTTTTAATATATTGAATAATTACCCAGTGTCTTGTTCTGAAATAATCATATGCAGGTACAAAAGCAGCCTTTTGTGCAGTTCACCTATAGTAATGAATCATGATTTAGTCCTAGTTTGCTATAGACCTGTAAGGTATTTTAGGGAGAAAAGTAATTCCTGCAGTAGCAGATGGAGGATATCTTTATATATGCTTTTGGTGCAAAGCAAGAGCTGAAATAGATGTTATTGTTTGAATGGTATTGTCATATCAGTGCTTACCATTGAAGAAAATCCTGGATCTGTGTGCATCTTTACAAATTCAATTGCATTTATGGAGTCCTGGTAGTTTAGGACTAGGCTTTTCAGAGGAATCTACTGAATGCCAACAGGAATATTACCATTGCAAGGCTAATGCCTTTGTGTTAGTAGTTTAGTCTGGAAGCTTACTTTAGAGACATGTTTGTAAAGCGGTGTTTTCATGCTGGAAAAGGTGACAGTCATGTGGTTTGTTAGAGGAAAAATATCTAGTAATATATAAAAATACACATTTGTTCATTATGGTCATAGCAAAGAACTGATGAATATTTGGAATGATTGTTCCAAATGGGTAGTATTTTCCAAAACAACTACATTTGGAAAACCGCTGCCGAAGTCACTAAGGGCAGGAGGGGCAGTGAGTTGAGCTGCCCCTATCTCTATCACTGAGTTTCAATTACTCTTCCATGTTACTATGGTTGATCACTGAGTTTCAATTAATCTTCCATGTTGCTATGGTTGGTAAAGAAATACTGCAGATTGTTTATTTCTCTAGTTATCAAAACCTTTTAATAAGTGAATCACTTTGCACCACCTCTCCAACCAAACTCCGTTGTTCCCAGGAAAATCAAGGTCTGTGTTTAAGGCACAGATTGCTAGTATGTGTTGGACCTTGAGAGTTTACAGCATTTCACTTCCATCAAAGGGAGCCGCAGGTTTTGGAATTGATAGGATGTACGAGGACTCTGATTCAGCAGCAACACAAGAAAAACACTGTAGTGTTCACTGCCTCAGAAAAGAAACATCTTTTCCTTTCTGAACATGATTTTATATGTTCCAAAAGCTGGGATTTAAACTGGAAGAATGGCATTTCTTAGAATCTTAGAATAAACCAGGTTGGAAGAGACCTCCAAGATCATCCAGTCCAACCTAGCACCCAGCCCTAGCCAGTCATCTAGACCATGGCACTAAGTGCCTCATCCAGGCTTTTCTTGAACACCTCCAGGGACGGTGACTCCACCACCACCCTGGGCAGCCCATTCCGAGCCCTTTTAAAAGATTACGTTTACTTCTCAGCCGTGGGAGGGAGTGGTGGAAATAGAGCAAGGAGAAAAAACTATTGCTTCCACCTTTCCTGATAATAATATGTAATTACCAGGATTTCACTGCAAATAGGTATGATTTGTAGTAGGAAGAGGCCATGAACCCAGTGTAAGATTTAGAGATGGAATTTCCTACTCTAAGCAGCACATTCTCAGATCATAGCTGAGAGCTATGCTGGCCTTGTATGCTGGGGTTCAGATTCAATTAGGCATTTCAGCTTCTCAATAGAAATGTAATTTTTTTTTTTTTTTTGGTTGGAGCTGGTAATAATTTTGTTTGTTGTTTCTAAATATCTATGGGGAATAGTAGCATTTTTAGTCATCTGTCCGCAAGAGATGAGCATTGGTTTTGCAGGCAGGCCAGCAAGTTATGTTGTACATAACTTTACATTACACATAATGCTATCCAAAATTGTACTAGGAAATCTGTAATTCCAGATGCCAGATCTACAGGTTCTCTGTCATAGCAAGTTCTTGCAGCATCCTTGTGTATCTTTTGAATATAATGGTATATTCTCAGGACGTTTACCTGCTGTGCTTTGCTTGCTGGCAGTGTTTGTAGGGAACACTGAAGCAGCTGACAAGTTGCAGAGAAAACTGTATTTAGTCACATTTTGTGACTTGGGAATCTGCTGTGACAGTGCTAATGACAGACCTTGTGCTGAGCCTGTGCTCACTAGAGCCTGTGCCACTTTTTCAATTGTCTGGATACAATTCAAGGCGATGAGCTTTACCTGGAAAGCCTACTTTCTGTAGCCTTGGTATTTTGAAGTAAATTAATTGCTTTCAATAGCATCTTGTAGACTAAACCACGTAAAGGCTAAAAGCAGGATTTTCCCAGTGGTGAACCATCAACCCAGAAGGTTTTTTCTTCCATCTGTGCCCTATATTAGTGTCCTTTCAGAACATGACATGAGATTTGTTTTTTCACTCTAGCTTTTATCTCATGAAGTGGTAACCTGGTGAGCCTAGAGACCTCTTAAGATGAGGCACCATTGTGATTGGTGCTGTTTGAGTTATGTAAGCTTAATACATGTTTAGAAGTGCTGGTAATGAGGAAAAATGTTTTTTGTTTATGCTGTTGGTAGATTGATTATTAATTTCTTTGCATAGTGTAGTGCCTACCCTGGCCAGTATCTGCAGTGAGTCTGAGAAAACTCAATAAAGATTGACATCTTTGCTAGTAAGGAACCAATAGTGTCATGAGTGCACTGTTCAATTTCTGCCAGTGTCCATGCAAATCTTTGTAATTTTATGTTTTGGTGTGTGGATACCAGTGAAGAAAAAACTTTTAGCTATTCGACTTGAAGAGCAGCTGGGTGAATTGTCTGCTTTTTGCAAGCAGGCCATTTCTGTTTCTCAGAGAACAGCTGAAAATGAGGACAGCTGACCATGCTCTGTAAAACTGGGGGAAGAAAGGGTACTCTCTCACACATACACCTGCAAGTTTAGCTCCTCAGCAGCCTTCCATAGCACTTCCTCAGTATCCTGGTACAGTATCAGTGATCACGAGGAGGAAGTATTTTACTATACCAACTCTTGAAGTGCAAGAGTCTACTAGCACTAGCTAGTAACACTAGCAAGATGTTACAGGGAATTGTATATGAAGAGAAGCTGAAGTATGCCCGGCATCTTCATATGGAGGTAAGAAATATGGATTTGTGCAGTAAATACAGATCTGGGGCTGTCAGAAGAGATTTTTCTGTCATGTCTTAAACAAAAGCTTGATCTACTTCAAAGATGATGGTTCAGATTTTAAACCATAGAACAGTTGCACATGTAAATGCAACTTACTGTGCTCAAACTGGTGACTGGTTTATATATTTTGGTTGTATCTTTTTAGGACCCATACTTTTGTTGCCTTGTGTGTGAGCTCCTTTGGATTAAAGTTCAACTCAGAGTCTAGAAAAGACCTAGCACATGATTTAATATTAAAAATGTTCTTAGCGACTTTTTGTCATTGTTTTTCTGTTGTGTTTTGTTTTGTTTTAATTAACTAATCATTCAATCTCTGTGTTTCCAGCTTGTACATTGCAATTTAGATTTTTTAAAGTAGAAATTAATTTTGATGTGATGCTGGAGATGCCTAGAAATGAGGTGCCATTGTTAAAAAAACCACAGAATTTTTGAAACTTAGACAGAATAGAATCTGAAACAAACAAGATTGAAATGAGACATTTAACCAGGCAGAGGTAGCAGAACGTTTTAAGTAAAACTCATTAATATACTTTTTATACAGCTGCAGAAATGAAAGTTTGTTTTAACTGGTCCAGAAAACCGCTCAGACTATTGTAGGTACTTAGATGTGATGAAGAATAGCCACTGGGTGCCACTGTTGAGTTTAAGAGCAGTGGGTGATGCAGGGTTTCTGTGGCAGCCAAAATTTGTAGCTGGGAAGGAATGTGTGGGTAGTAGTTGCGCAGCAGAAATTGTTTCTGCAGTTTTAGAACTTGTGAAATAGAACCACAACCAACATTTTCTTCTTGGGCTTTCACCAGGTATTATCATATTTGACAGGAGTTCACCATGACAGGTCCAACGTGCCCCTTTCCCCTGTGTCCTGGGCTTATGGCACAGAGCAGAAATGATGCTAAATGGAAAGGACTATAAACTCACTTCACTGCTGTGAAGAGATAACTCTTATTTCACATTTCCAGCAGCTGTGTCACATCAGCCTATAAGTCTTTCAAAATCGCATGCTTACATGTTTAGAGCTGTGTGATGACTTCCATCAATGATTTTCTTGGTCAACAGAGCATAAATAGGTTTTGGATATAGCTTGTCTGTGCTTAGAAATACAGGAATTGTAGTGGTAACTCATAGCATGATTGTCTTCTGACAGGCACACTTGAACACTGGATGTGGCTCTAGCTTTGATTTGGGCAGTAGATAATTAGAACTTTGTCTAAATTGTCAACATATTTGTTTAAAAGGGACAGTGTTTCATTAAGCAAGGTTTCCATGTGGAGATGATATGCACTTCATCCTGTCTTGTCTAGACTAGCAATATTGTGCAGCCTGTTTTTATGGAATATTTTTGCTTTCAGTCAAAACAAAGAAAAGTTGGAAAGTCATCTGTGTGTGATATGGTACATAATGAGAAAGGAAAGTCTAGTTGAGTTTTGAATATATTTTATAGCTAGGGACCGGGATTTGGATTTTAGGTCCTAATTGAAGTAAATCACTTGAAGAAAATAAATATTTCTCTTAAATTCACAGGCTTGAATTTAACCTTGTTTGCTGGGGTTTGTTGAAGTAGTGTCTTACACATTGAAATACTCTTCATAAATACTATGCTAATAGCTCTCATGGGAAATCTGTCAAGCATAAACAAGCTAGTTTTGAGCTACCATAGACTCCATTTTAAAAGGAAAGGAAAAGTCTTGGTTTATAATTTGATGTAGAAATCTTTGTGGTGCAAATATTAAGCCATTGCTTGGTCAGTTGTGCAGCTGCATAAACTTCCCAGACAAACATGTGAAGAGACAGAAAGTGAATTAGAATCTATTGATTTCCTTCAAGTTTGGTTTCTGCTGATAAGGAAGACTTTAGGAGGAAGTTCTTCACAGAGAGAGTGGTTTGCCATTTGGATGGGCTGCCCAGGGAGGTGGTGGAGTCACCGTCCCTGGGGGTGTTCAAGAAAAGACTGAATGAGGCACTTAGTGCCATGGTCTGGTTGACTGGCTAGGTCTGGGTGTTAGGTTGGACTGGATGAACTTGGAGGTCTCTTCCAACCTGGTTGATTCTATCATTCTGTGATTCTTTGACTTCTGCTACCTCCTTATAGTAATATCTGGCTCTGCTTTTGATGTGAGTTATTTTGCCATGTGTTCTAAAGGTTATTTTTCTGTTTTAACATATTTATCTAATAAAAGAACATTAGTTAAGAACAGGGTTTTTGTAAATTATATCAGCTTAACAATTACTTTTTTATATGTATAACTCTCTTAATATTTATTACTTTAAAAAAAAAAGAAGGGTGTTTTACTTTAATGTAGTGACCTTAAAAATATCAAGCCTTATGTATTTCTGTATCAGGCCTATGTATTTGTGGCAGGGTTGTGTAACAAGTAGCAGGACTTAAAAGTAAATCTTAATAATTTCATTAAAAGTTGTCATTTTGTACTCTTGGTTGTATTTTGTGGAGCAGCCTGGGTAGGTCTGCTCCTTCAACTGTGCTCAAGTAGCTTTCTGGACAATTTGTACTTAAGGAGCATGGGGATATGAGGTCAGCCTCCATGAATTTTCTGGGCTTGAGTAATATTTTTGTTAATTGTCTGACTACTGTTTATCGTTGTATGTGTCACAAATGCTTAGGCTGACTTAGATTGCAACTGCTGTCCAAAACAACCGTGTTACTGACTCTGGAAGAGATCTTCCTCATTTGTATTGCTTTAAGGGAGCTAGAGATGTTCCTAGTCCTTGCAAAGATTTAGAAAAGGCAAATAAGTGAACAGTAAAATAGAGGCCATAATCAGCTGCACAGTTCAGAGTACCCAGGAATCTTTTTATTAAAGATATAGATTTTTCTGATTACTTTAATACCATCACATAAAGAATTGAAATAACTTTCCACAGAGGGCCATTTTCCTTCATTTTTCTCTCATTTTGTATTGCAATTCAGAATACAATTCTGTTATCATGACATTTGAATTTATTCCTTTCATATGTACTCCGGATTTCCATATTTGCATTTGTATTTTGCTGTGTGCTTGTGTAGAATAACTCACTGTGATGCTCTGATTTAATTGATTAATTCACTTTGTAATGCTCTTTGACATCCTTTATGAAAGTTGGTATAGAATTTTTTAAGTTCAATTCATCAATTTAACAGAAATTATGTAGGAAAAAAAGGGCAGTAAATGAGAGTGTCATGGGAACGACTCTTAATGTCAGATTTCTAAGAAGAATAGTCAGCCAAATGCAGTAGATTGTGTCTCGTCCTGCAATGAAAAAGATCTCTTTAGTAGTTTACTTTTCACTTAGGTACCCCACTTAAATTCTAGCACCAACTTTCACCATTTACTGATCTGTTGAGTTAAAAGTTTAATGTTAATCTCAATTATAGGGTATTATAGAAATGATTTGTCTTTTTGTGGCAGAGACGTTTGAGAGAGAACACTGACTATTTAGAAGCAGTGAATCACAGTGATGTTGTGGTGCCTTTTGCTTAATGCTGCTCCCAGGCCAAGTTCAAGGTTGAACAAGCCAAAACAGATTTGGGAAAGAGTGTGGTAACTGGCAGGAACAAATTAAAAGAACATCAATCAGGAGAGACAGACCTAGCTGGAGTGGCACTACAGTGACATGGAGAAAGTCTTCTGAATGTATTATAACTTCACAGTAGCTTTTACCACTGAATTATTTAGTAAAAATTTGGTATAGTATCTATGCATACAGGAAAATAATGATAAGCAGCAGTGTTAGGCAATTGGAAGTTGAGCTTATTAATTACTACTCAGTTACAGAACTGCAAATACCTTGCTTTCAGTTTTGATTTTGTTTGGGGTTTTGTTAGTTTCTTTGATAAAATGAATGTCCTAAAGAGAAATTGTTTCCGAAACAAGAAAGAAGTAGCTTAAAGTGGATATTACAGTTTCTAGATGTGCTTTAATCAACCATCTGAATTACTTTTTAATCTGTGTCCAAACTGTGGAGTACCCTCCTAATTTGTAGTGGTGTTTTTAGCAGGTGTCTGCCAGCAAGCAAATTCTAAGCCATAAAATAAAATGTTGCTGTTGACAGAAACAGCCCCACAGAGACATATTCATCAGAAATCTGAAGGCAGATTTAGACACTTGAAACATGGTCTGTTGCTTTTGCCTGAACCAGGCAACAGAAGTGGGCTTACCTAATTAAAGGTTTAATTTACTTTTTCCTTCATTTGCTTTGTCTTTCCAATTTAAAATAAACTACCTTTTATTCATCCAACAACAGAGAGGTCAAGGCTGAAATCTTATTGAAATCAATCAGGAAAAAGAGATTCTTTTTTTGCTTGGCATTGTTGACAGTTCAGGTTCTTAATCATGTAGGGTTGCACTAAAAGATGTGTTAAATTGCTCCATTCACAGTCTGGCCAAGTAAAGCAGATTACATGGAAAAATACTCTTTCTGATGGTTTTGTGCTTGTGTGATGAGTTAGGAACACACTACCACTGAAATTTACCAGACTAGCTGAGATAGCTTGGAAGTAATCCAAACTCTCTCCTGGACAAAGAAAGTGCCCAGAGGGGGCTCAAAGCTACGCCACTCTTTCTCCCTTTACTTTCCCATACAGGCTAGCAAAACAACCAGCAAAGTTCGTGCTGTTTCTGTTAGCCAAGATCAGTGGAAAGATATTAGAGCGGGGTTAAGAGGAAGTGACTAGATCCAAGTGCCTGAGATTTACCTTTTGGCTTTTTATCCCTCTCAGCAAACCAATTAATCATAGAATGGGCCGGGTCAGAATGGACCTCCAGAGGTCATCTAGCCCAGCCCCGCTGCAGTCAGCAGGGGCGTCCCCACTAGACCAGGTAACCCAGAGCACCATTAAGCCTCACCTCAGGTGTCTCCAGGGAAGGGGCCTCAACCACCTCCCTGGGCAACCTGTTCCAGTGCTCCACCACCCTCATAGTAAAGAACTTGTTCCTGACATCCAATCTAAATCTGTTCTTCTCAAGCTTGAACCTATGATACAGACTTCATCATTATTTGCTTTTCTCAACCAACAATCTAATTTCTCTCATTAAAATATTCCAATTAGCCTCAAACCAACAGAGCTTGCTTCTTTAGCAAATGGACAAGAGGCAACTGACTAATAAACCCAGTTGTGGCTGATACCAGGAGCATCACTGCTTTTCAGCTCCTCATGTGTGACCCCCATGATTGTCAGCCTCTACAAATGGAAAGTAGAAGTGTGTGCTTCCCATGTTACCAGAACCCTGTCAGACATTTCTCAGAACTAGAAAATTGGAAAAAAAGAAGATTGTTGAGAAACTCTAATTAGCTTAAAACAGAAGATGGTGTCAGAAGTATGACAGCAAATTGTCCTTGGGATTCCTGAACTTGCCCTGACTTACAGCTGTGCTACCACTGTGTTTGGGCTAAATTCATGTGTCTTGTTTTCACTTCCACTTACAGCTAGATTTATTTCGAGCTCTCCCAGGTTTTATTTTCATGACAAAAGAGTACATTTATTTTTGAACTCTTGAAGCATTGTTGCTAAGGATACATCTCATAGTTGCTTTTATGGCAGTTTTCCAAAACTTTTAATATTTATTATCTTCATGTAGGCAACTCTGACAAAAACCCAAAAAGTTTTATTGACATTTTTTTGCCAGCTGTTTTGCAAAAGCTTAGTTTATATTCTTTCAAAAATCATTAATAAAGAAGAAGTATGTAAAAATAGTAAAGTATTGGATGTGTTTGGAGGATGAATGATAGCCTTTGTCTAGCAGCTTAGAAAGAAAACTCTTAAGAACTGTGATGTGGCACAAATATGGCTTTTGAATAAGGTAACCATACATGGAAATGGTCATACGGCAGAGTCAAAACGTTTTAGTGCTCTTTTAGTTTGAGCTAAGAAATATAGCAAAGGCAGCTAGCAGAACTTGTGATATTGCTCTGCAAAGTACTATGTATTGAGATTATAAGATTGTAACAAAAAAAAAAAAGAAGAATTTGGGGAATGATTAGTAATTATTTCCAAATATTATGGATCTACTTTCTTGAGCTTTAATGAGAAAAGTAAGATCTAAGATAGGTCCCTTCACATGGGACATAAGTTATTTTGCTGTATCCTTACGTGGCGTGTTTTATCCAACATAGTCATAGAATCATAGATTCAACCAGGTTGGAAGAGACCTCCAAGATCATCCAGTCCAACCTAGCACCCAGCCCTAGCCAGTCAACTAGACCATGGCACTAAGTGCCTCATCTGGGCTTTTCTTGAACACCTCCAGGGACGGTGGCTCTACCACCTCCCTGGGCAGCCCATTCCAATGCCAATCACTCTCTCTGGCAACAACTTCCTCCTAACATCCAGCCTAGACTTCCCCCGGCACAACTTGAGACTTTGTTCTCTTGTTCTATTGCTGGTTGCTTGGGAGAAGAGACCAACCCCCACCTGGCTACAACCTTGCAATAGCAATTTAGGGTATTTAATCCAGTATATGTCATTTTTTCCTTTTATTAAATGTCAGTAAGCAAGGGAGTTAAACTTAAATAGAAGAATATTCTCTTATGTGTCTTTTATTTTGTGTCTATGGGAATTGAAGAGTTTAGAAATTCCTTTGCAGCAAAGTTAGGCAAACAACAGCAAGGGCTGTGTAGAAGCCAGGCTTTCATAGAAAAATCCTAACCTTTGTTATTTGGAATGGGTAGGAATGAAAAAGTTTTCTGGCTATAGGTGGTCTTAAACTCAGTATTTGGTAAATTGATCTCTTACATTTTAGGAAACTTTACTCATTTTTCTCATGAAGGGAGTAAGAAATGTTCAGTCCATTTAGTCACTTAATGCATGGAGCATGAAAGTAGTTTGAGGTGTGGTGGAGGTAAGTAGAATGTGGGACACATTTACATACAGGAAAGTTGTGCTTGTATTGATTTCTAAATACAGGTATTTCTGAATGTGAAATAAGCTATTTCATGAAAGGCTGGTTTTGCTTTGCTTTGAGGTTTTATTGCCTCAATGTTCAGAGTTCACAGTTGTGGAACTGATGTAGGTAACTTCATGATTCATTTTGGTTTTAATCAGTGTGGTCTTTGATAGTCCTCACTAAAAGAAAGAATTCTATCTGCAGTACAAAATATAGAAAAATCAGTTTCTCATTAATTACTATCTGCATTTGCAATGGATTAATTTTTTGTTCTTTTCTTCTTCAGTTCAGATTTTATTTCCTCGTACTTCCTTTTCTCCTTATGTACTTTCCACCACCTTCTTTTATCTCTCTGACACAAAGATTCAGACACAATTTTCCTCCTTTGTATCGCCCTTGTTTGCACTTCTTACCTAGTGAAAAGGTTTATGCCTTTTCACATGAAGAGGAGGCTCAGGGGTGATCTTATTACTGTCTACAACTACCTGAAGGGACATTGTAGCCAGGTGGGGGGTGGCCTCTTCTCCCAGGTAACCAGCAATAGAACAAGGGGACACAGTCTCAAGTTGTGCCAGGGTAGGTCTAGGCTGGATGTTAGGAGGAAGTTCTTCACAGAGTGATTGGCATTGGAATGGGCTGCCCAGGGAGGTGGTGGAGGCACCGTCCCTGGAGGTCTTCAAGCAAAGCCTGGATGAGGCACTTAGTGCCATGGTCTGGTTGACTGGCTAGGGCTGGGTGCTAGGTTGGACTGGATGATCTTGGAGGTCTCTTCCAACCTGGTTGATTCTGTGTTTCTGGGAGCTGAGTAAAAATAGTCTTTTAGAAAATCAAGCAAATAATAAAGCACCAAAGAAAATATGTGAGTGTCAGAGGAGGTTAAGATTGATATAATACTTACACTCTACCACCAGCCTTAGACAAATCAGTTAAGCACTGTTCTATCAAGATGTTTTGTTGCTGTATCCTATAATTAATAAAATTTAGAGAGGAGAGGCTGTTGACAATTTCATTTTGCAGGATGAATTGTGAACGCTGTTTTCCTCTAAAGTGTTATCTTCAAGTGCAAAAGAACACACTACAGAATGAGGAGGGAATTTTGTTTGATTAAAGGAAATGATAGTGTAAGATTTCTCACTTCTTTTTTTTTTATGATTGTTGTGTATGCAACCCTATTCACTTGCTGTAAAATAGTAGAAGTCCTTTAAATCATTTACAGCTGCTTTGATGGTTTGCAAGCTAGAGACATGTTAGCCCTTTACACATGGGATTTTCTACTTTTCCAGCCTTTGTGAGCTATAGAAAATGTGTAACTTTTTATACATGTAGTGTGTGCATATGAATGTGTGAGTGTGTGTGTGTGTATATATATGTGAATATAGCTGAATATATATGACAGCTAGTTGTAAATTTCACCTGGAACTGCTGGTAGAAAAGGTTCTGCTTTTGACATAGATAAAATGCCAGTTTAGTTTTATCTGTTCAGTCCATGTATATTTGGTGCAATTGCCAGATAATGGCCATTGTATTTAAACATGCAAAACTGGACTGTAGTCTACAGAAGTCTTAGCTGACTTGAGTCAGCAGTGAAATTCTAGGGAGCTCTTGGAAAATGAGAGCACTCATCTAATCACTGGGTGTCAGTCTCCTATTGTTGCCAACTTGATCTGCATTCAGTTTTCATTTAAAATTATCTCTAGTCAGAAAAAAAAAAAAAAGACACAGTGATATATAGAGAAATTAAATATTGCCCAAATCTCCTACTTTTCCTTTCATACAGCAGAAGTATTCTTTTTATTTTCTAAAATATCAAGCAAATATCAATTTAAAAATGCCCAGAGACAAGTATGAACGCAACATTTTGTTTTCTGTCTCTTATTAATAGTAGAATTTAGGGCATCTCCACCAGGCATTTTCTGCAGTGAATGGAGTTCAATTTTAGGTACGTGAGTTCTTTCTGAAGCCTGTGTAGCCATCTGGAAATCACACTGGTAGAATGTAACAGTCTTACCCTCTACATGGAAATATCTGTGTCATCTGAATAATTGGCTTGCTATCCCACCAGCTATCAGTGTATACATAATGATATAATTATTTGGGCTGTTGCATTGTGACAGAACTTAGAAAACAACAAAACCCCAAAGCTGAATGAAAGCATCAAAATGGGTAAAACTTGTCTCAAAATAGCTGTATAAGGAGAATTGCTACTGAAAATAAGAAAGGATGATGATGGCTCTTGTGACTGCATCAGTTCTTGCTACCAGCAACATTTGCCTGTTCTCTCCAGTGAGGCAATTCTTTTATTTCTCTTCCAATACCCAGACTGATAAGTTTAGGCTTTTGAGAATCCGTAAAATCAGCCTATTTGCTGTTGTGTCATTTTATGACTTGCTGCAATTCTTCTAGGGCAAGAATCCAATTAGATAAATAATGTGCCTGAGGTAAAACATCACTAAGGAAGAATATTTTAGGGGCAATAAAAAAGTACAGGTAGGCTATAGAATGTCCACATCATTGCAAAATTTTGATTTTCAGCCTTGGAAAAGTGACAAGATTTTTTAAAAATAGTGGAATTTTATGAATGTCTTGGAAAAACCATCCCATCCTACTCATCTAAAGTTACTTGTTCTCTTGTGCAATCTACCATCTGTTCAGAGTTTTAAGATAGTTAGAAATGACATCAGTCCACTTCTGCCCGAGCATCCACACGTGTATTGAAGTGCCCCAGGAGCTGTGTTTACAGAACATCCGTGCATGAAGTGCAGAGAGAGTGTCTATAGACAGCATACTTCATGTATGTTTTATAATTAAGCCTGTGTTTACTAGGAACTGAAGAAGGTTCATAGGCAGGCAAGCAAAACTGCTAAAATACAAAACAAATTGTATAGTGCTATCATTAAAAGAGAAGAAAAAATTATCATGAGCCTTTTGCTCTCTCACCATTTGTAGCTGTTTTTTCTTAAACTTGTTATTTTGCTTATGAAGAGGGCTCTGACTCACACTAAGGAGGAGGCAGACTTGATCCACCCTGTGGCACATAAGGAAATCTTATTAAAGAGGGGGTTCTGAGCAGTGTTAAGTGCTTACTCTCGTAACACAATGTATATGCTGTAAGAGAAGATGGCAGCTCAGGTGACTTCATCTGCATCTTTGCGTCTTTAGAATCATAGAATCAGCCAGGTTGGAAGAGACCTCCAAGATCATCCAGTCCAACCTAGCACCCAGCCCTATCCAGTCAACCAGACCATGGCACTAAGTGCCTCATCCAGTCTTTTCTTGAAGACCCCCAGGGACGGTGCCTCCACCACCTCCCTGGGCAGCCCATTCCAATGCAAATCACTCTCTCTGTGAAGAACTTCTTCCCAATATCCAGCCTAGACCTACCCTGGCACAACTTGAGACTGTGTCCCCTTGTTCTATTGCTGGTTGCCTGGGAGAAGAGGCCACCCCCCACCTGGCTACAATGTCCCTTTAGGTAGTTGGAGACAGCAATGAGGTCACCTCTGAGCCTCCTCTTCTGCAGGCTGCACACCCCCAGCTCCCTCAGCCTCTCCTCATAGGGTTTGTGCTCCAGGCCTCTCACCAGCTTTGTTGCCCTTCTCTGGACACGTTCCAGCACCTCAACATCTCTCTTGAATTGAGGGGCCCAGAACTGGACACAGTACTCAAGGTGTGGCCTGACCAGTGCTGAGTACAGGGGAAGAATAACCTCCCTTGTCCTACTGGCCACACTGTTCCTGTATGCCAAAACCGTGATGTGCCCATGAGAGGTGTGGGTGCACAGTCCACACTATACTTCAGTTTTTTAGTCTTCATTCCTACTAGACAAACCTGTCCATTTGAGCTGTGAGCTTTCTAAATGAAATACAGTTGTCTTGGTGTGCCAAAAAGTCAAGGTGGCCATAGCATAAACTCTCTTTCAGAGCTTCTTCCTCTCAAGTTCCTGTTTCCTGCAAGGGAGTTCAACTAGGTTCTGTAGTTAATGCATGTATGAAGACTTGTGTTAACAACTGGCTACTAGGTAAGCCTCAGTTTAATAGAAAAGAGTGGTAATTGTTCCAATTGCTTTTTAGTTGAACTAAGTGAGCAGGATGGTATAATAACAGCTAAACCAGTGCCTCATGCTACCCACACCTATATGTGTACTCTCTCCTTATGAAAAAAATGTGAATATAGGAGCAGCAGAAAGACTTTCAGAGAAATTCTTTTGTCCATGTATGATTAAGATAATAGTGATTGGGCACAAAGCTTGTGTGAAAAAGAAATAATGTAAAAGTCAGGCTCTACTTTGAAATAGAAGCCCCACGACTAGTATTTCCAGTTCCTCTGAGAAACATTTGTCCCACGTACATGTTCTTTCTTCATGAGTGAAATGCAAGGCCTGGGTAAGCTCAGTGATATGCAGTGAGCGCCTTTGTTGTACTCTATAATCTAACCTAGTGCTGCTTTGCTTTTATGAGTCGTTGAAAACTCTTCTCTGAAATCTGCAGCTCCATATACAGAGATAGCAAGAACATACAGGGGTCATTGTTGAAATAAGTATCTCTTGAGGAAAAACATTCAGTAACCCTCTGACAGAGGTAGTTAAAAACCAGGTACAGTGCTTTAAAAATGCACCTCTTGCACTGATATTTTTGGTCATTGTTTTCCAATAGTGAATTAGTACTGATCTGGACTTCAGACAAATGTCTTGTTTTTTATGACCATCTGCGTTGCTGTAAAGTGCTGCCTCCAAGTTGTGTGCCATCTTTTGCTTTGCCTCTGTGTCTGATTTAGCTCTTGCTTCCTTGCTTTTATATCCCTGTGGTACAATTTACTGTATCAATTGAAGGAGGATAAAAGGGTCAAAAGTCTTCAAATGTTTTTATAAAAGAGGGGGAAAATGAAACTAATGTAATAAGCTCACACATAGCATTTCATTTATGCCATTTATTCTTTGTAGCTCTAAGTGAAGTGAGTTACTTGTAAAGCCAAGATGATGAAACCAGACTCAAGCTTTGAGACATAGCGAGGAGAAAACACTATCTATATATAGAGTCTAATCTTTCTTTAGTGAGTACAGGAACCTGAATGATTGATTTACATGACTCATATAAGCACTTCATTTAGCAAGCAGGGAATGTTGTTTCCAAATATGGAAAAGTGTTTTCCTCTCATCTGTCTCTCCTGATGCTGATTGATTGTTAATAATTACACTGGGTTTTAGGAAATATGTTTGGCTTCAGGTAAATTTTGCATCCCTAGGATGGCATTTGTGGAGATCTTCTTGGGAAGATTTGCTGGTTTGTTTGTTTTGAGGTTTGGGGGTTGGTGGGTTTGTTTGGGGAGGGGGGAGGTTTTGGTTTTACTGTGGGAACGCATAATTCTCAGTGAGGCGATCTTTCTGTATAATCCAGAATTGTTTAAGTAGAAGGGCATCTCTGTGGATTACCTAACCTCCTCTCAAGCAGGATCAGCAAGTTGTTCAGGACTGTTCATTTGAGGTTTGAATACATCAACACATGGATTGTCTGGGCAACTTGCTGTGCACCCTCACAGCAAAAACAGGGGTTTTGATGTTTAAGTGGATTCTATTGCGTTTCACTTCATTCTCATTGTTTCATGTCTTTTTACTGGATATTGCTGTGAAGTGTCTGGCTCTGTCTTCTGCAGTGGCATTTCTGTTCATGGATAGCATCCCCCTTGAACCTTCAGGCTCAACAAATGCATTTCTCTCAGCCTCTTCTTTCACCAGCTATGCCAATGCTTTAATCACCATACAGCTGCTTCTGTGACATGTCGACTTTGATGATGAAATTTCATACGTGATACTCTCCCAAGAAAGCATCTTTCAGAGTTGAAATTCTGGATCAATCCAGGCTATGCAGGTGATCAGGACACATCAGAGGATATGCTGCTTTGGGGGCAAATTGTTAAACAGTTTGCAAGAAACAGAACTTCCTTATCAGGGACTCTCTGGTAAAAGGTAGCTATATGAAGCTGGAATAAAAGGAGAGAGAGAGAAAGGTGTTGGTCTTCACAAAGCAAACTCCAGGAAGGCGCTGAAGAAAGCAGTTCATTCCTGTAATTCCCATACTGTTTATTCATTTCACTGATTCACTTCCATAGCACTCTTGGACTCAGATTATTAACAGTGATAGATATACAAAACTCTGTTAATTACTTTAAACTTTTTTTTTCCTGACTGATAGAATCTGAAGTAAAAAAGAAAAATATTTTTCAGGATTGATGGATTTAATTTTCCATGATATGGCTCTAGAGACAGAAGCCTTTATATAAAGTTGTAAATCTTTGCAGGTTGCATTTACTTAAATAAGGCATAATTTTATATTTCATATCTTGGAAAGTCATTCTTTTATGAAACCAAGAACATGTTTTTGTAGATGATGTAGATGAACAATTTTCTTGTGTTTATGATTACCCTCAAAAGATGAGACACTTGAAAAGAAATATGTGGAATACACAGGAATATTTTTACCTTTCTGACTTCTAAATTTAATGCAGGTATTCTTATTACTACTGTTTTTTGGGAAGTGTGCTACCTATATGCTTAGAAATGTATAAAATGTGTTGTAAAATTTACTAATAATGTCAATTTTATGTGTATTAGAATCCAAAAAGGGTTCGTGTTTTTTGGTGGCTTGGGGATTTTTTTGGTAGTTGTGTTGTTTTGTTTTGTTTGGGTTTGGTTGTTTGGGGTTTTGTTGTTGTTGTGGGCTTTAATGTGTTTTGGTTTGTTTTGTTTTGCTTTCCCCAGCATTTAGCTTGTAGTTACCGTGTAAGTTAAATTATATGGTGAGGAGTTGATGTGGAAAAATGTCTAAGAACAAACCTAAATGCTTAGTTCTATGTATCAAATTATGTGAACATGAAACTTTAAGATACTGTTTTCCTTCATAAGTGTAACCTGGTTTTTGCGACGAGTCTGTTTGGCTTCACTCATGTTGTTTTATACCAACTCCAGAGGAATGATAGAAACAAAGCAAATTAACGAGAACATGGGTTTATAAAATGTGGATTTAAATCAATAGTGCAATCTTTAAGGAGTTTCTTAAGTGTATAAAAGGGCTGGACAGCAGTATGTATCTTCTCTAATGGTGCTTTTAGCTTTAAGATGGTGACACTGCTGTAACAATCTCCATTGCATACGAGTACCTGGCCTGGTTTGAGTCAGAACAGAACTAATTCTGCCCAGTGATACTACGTAGAAAAGACTGAGCTGAAAAGTAACTGTCTTTCTGCAGCTAACAGCATGTTTTCACAGTGTCTGCTGCTAGCAGTGATAAGCCTTAATGTCTCTTGCTAGTACCAAGGACTGGTGTTCAGACCGAGGTCACTGACAAATCTCCTGTACTACATTGGGGGTGCAAAGCAAAAGGCTGCACATGCAGGGAGGAGCAGACAATTCAGGTGATGCTAAACTGACCAGTGAGGTGTCCCATTCCATATACATCATATTCCCTATAAAGCTGAGGAATCATGAGGGTCAGGCTCTCTTCTTTAATGGCAGCATACAAGGAAACTCACTGTCCTACCTTCAGTCCCAATACATTAGTTCCTTCATCCAGCTCCTGAATCTGGTTCCTATCCAACACTTGAGTCCAGTCTGGGATTTCTACCACAGCATCAGTGTAATTGCTATCAGCGAAGTGGGTTCAATATTGATTTAGTGCATATTTGTATATATTTCATGTTATTGTTTTTTATTTTCATTAAGATAGTTTTCTTTTCCCAATTCATAAGTCTCTCTCCCCTCTTCTCTCCTTTAGGAAGGGAGAGAGAGCATCTGTCACTTGTTTAGTGGCTGTCCCAACTCTAAACCTTGACAGTACCATTTTTATATTAAAGAAAATTAAACTATTTCTCTGTATATCCCATGCGAATGCTTACAGGTTGTTTAACACAAAAATGGTTAGAAGGGACACCAGGTTTAAGTGCCATTGGTGTTTATTTCCTTGTAGATCTTGAACTCAAACCTTTGTGAGGTAAATTAAGAAAACATATTTTAAACTGCAGGTCTGTAGAGTCCCCTATTTGCTTTAAGCTGGTGCTCTTTTCAGTTTATTTAAAATATTCGTTGTAGTCATATATTTTGAGGGGTTCTCTACCCCACTGAGCAGCCATTAGGAACATACTGGAGCTTGAGAGCTGTGGGGTTTTAGCTTTCAGTAAATTTAATGGGGCACTATTATGTTTACTGAACCTTATGTCTTCTCTACAGAAGTGGAAGAGCATAACTCTAAACCAAGTTTTATTTTTCTATATTTCAAAACATAAACATTGTTGTTTATGCAAAATATACTATAAATCATCTTTAACAGGGTGGAATCCAAACTAAATTTACCATGTTGATCATTTAAGTTGTGAAGAGGAGCAAAGGGACAGATACTTCTTACAGGAAGAGGCAACATATTTGGGCAATATGCAAAATGTGATGAGGAGGCTATTTTCAGAAGGGTTCTCTTCTGTTTAAAAACATGCTTAGCTAGTAAAGTTACGTCACATTAATGAGCATCTCATAGCTAATAAATGTGAAGGCTGGCAAAGACAAACAAAAAGGAAACAGCTATTTGGTGTTATCAGAAGTGCAACTCTGGTTGTATTTAGTTTTTTATTTCTGTACTGATGTTTAAAGGAACTTACTAAATGCTTATCATTAATCGTTAAATCGTTAAATGGTTTAGGTTGGAAGGGACCTTTAAAGATTATCTAGTCCAACCCTCTGAGGTCAGCTGGGACATCTTCAACTAGATCAGGCTGCTCAGAGCTCCAACCCCACCTCATATGTAAGCTTATAATGCATGTGTAAGCTTACCTATGTATGTAAGGTTATAAAGCATATGTAAGCTTACAATGATGATGCATTTGTAGAATAATGACTCCAGAGTTGATACATGAAAATTTTTATATTCCATGCACAGAAGTGGGATAAACATGTTTTGCTGCAGGGCTGGTCTGACCTTTGAATAATCAATCTCTATATAGATGTAGTTATTTGATTGTGTGGTTATAAGGGGAGAAATAAGCATAAATAGTATTGCATGAAAATATCAAGAATGGCAATGCATTGTTGAGAACAGTCTGTAACAAACGGGATGAAGAAACGTCCAAGCTAACCACAGATTAGTTAACTCAGTTACTCCTAGTAAAATTATTGCTGCATTATGTGATGCACCTCTCTCTGCCAAACTATACAAAAAGTTCAGCAAGTATGTGGGTAGCACTCTCTGTTGAGCTATATGATATCATGTCTTAATAGAAGCTAGTGTCACATTAAACAACAAAAGCACTTGTTTCTGAATTTACAGAATTGAACAACTCTGGAGACATAGAAGGATGAGATTGAAGTGGGTCATCATGGTGGTTATTCTGACAATGAAATGCAACAAAGATGCTAGTGCCATCTCTTTGGCATGCTGAAGAGTGGGGCCAGATGCAGCACTATCTTGGTTTCAGAGTGCTTTCTGGACATCCATCTGGCCGCTGTACTTGCAAAAGCCCTAGGCTGCAAACACTGTTTGCAGTTAAATTATTGGGATGATCTGCTCAAGAGGTAGTACCTGAAAGTGGGTGCTGTTTGCTGACTACTTCCATCCTAGTCTTCTCAGGTGGAAAATGGAGGGAGGACCAGGATTGTTCCAGCAATGCTGTTTCTGTCCAGATTTGCTAAAAATTGCTCTGGACCCATACCTCAGAGTCTCTCAGGGTCTACTACCATTAAGACCTTAACAAAGGAAGAAGGAATGGTAATCTTGAAGCTGAAAAGGTGAACTTATGCACATCTATGGTAGCATCCCTGTGCTGGCTTTGAAGTGCATGTGGTTTAGCTGATATTCACAATGTCTGTATTCACTACCTAGCCTCAGAGCTCATTCAGACATGGCTTTTCTCCCTTCTGATTATGCTGTTCTTCAAATTATGAGGAGCCTTTTTACCCTATTTCTAGGAAGGAACTCATATCCTGTATGAAAGTGGATGGGAATATCAAGCTTTGCTTTGTTATTACTTGAAATATTAATCTTTTAGAAGTTAAATTTAGAAAAGGAAATTAGAATATCCTAATTTTCCATATAACCAATGTTTAATGCATGCTATGTGACTTCATTTTTTAAAGTGTCAAACATGCTGAATGAATGAGCTTGATAACACAGGATTTCTGCTTTCTGCAGGAAATGAAAAGATTGTTCACATTACCTATATACTCATACAGGTTTGACATTATCACCATTATTCTGATGGGTTTTATTAAGTCTCCTCACAAAGGGAGAAAAGGAGAGTTTGTGATTGTTTAAAGAAGGAGCAAGCTACTTAGAAGAGCTACAAAGTTGTTGTTGAGGGTATGCAGGAAGCAAGACTGAAGCCCAACTGGAAATTAATCTGGCTTCACCAATTAAGGAGAACAGGAAATCCTTGTACAAATGTGTTAGGAACAAAAGAAGGACCAGGGAGAATCTCTGTGTTTTGTTGGATGCAGAGGTGAACATAGTGGTGAAGGATGAGGTGCTTGGTTATTAGTGGCAAGGTCAGGTATTTGCTGGATATCCAGCCCTCTGAGCTGAGACAACTGGGATTGTTTAATCTGGAGAACAGGAGGCTAGGGGGAAGCTATATGTTCTCTACAACTATGTGACAAGAGGTTGCAGTGTGTTGGGTGTTGGTCTTTTCTCCCTGGTATCAAGTGATAGAACTAGAAATTGCCTCAAGTTTTGCCAGGTGAGGCTTAGAAAAAAATCTTTACAGCCAGGCTGGTCAGGCATTGGCATGGGCTACCTGGGGAGGGCTCCAGAGGTGTTCAAAAAATGTGTAGGCATGTCACTTTGGTACATGGTTTAATGGTCATGGCAGTGTCAGGTCAACAGTTGCACTCAGTGGTCTTAGAAGTCTTTTCCAACTGAAACAGTTTCTGGAGTAGAGATGTGGAGCTCACATCTTTTCTGTTTTTTTCCTCATAAAGGCTTTAGTCTTTAGTATTTATTTCCTTTGAAATAAGAATGAATAAGATCAGAATGACCTGTTCTGCTCTTTTGTGTGTGACAAGAAGAATCTGGTAACGCTGTGTGGAGGCAGTATGAGCTGCGCCACTTTTCACTTGAATTCAGAAGAGAATAATCAGAAACACATCTCTGAGTTTGGTTGATTTATGATTAGGAATTCAAGAGAAGTAAATATATTCCTCAGATTTCATAGGGACATCTTGTCAGAGACTAATTCTAATCTACAAAATGATCTTAAATAGGACATAATGACTTTCCTGATTATTGCCCTCATTTAGCATTATTTTGAAAATCAAATCAAGCAATAGTCTTGTGCATATGACCAGTGTTTTCTCGTCAGATCAGTGCTACCTCTTAGAGTTACCATTTTTTAGTAATACTTCACTTCTCAAAGTTTGTTTGGTTTATTTTTATTCAGTTTGGCAGGTGGCGGTAAAGCACAGGCAACTTTTTCTTGCAACTGCCTATGAAAATATTGAGAAGACAGAGAAATTGTCAACTCAAGGGTAGCAAGTCTTTTGGGGAATGCTGTTCTCTTCAATGCACAATTATTTTTCATGTAGGTTCATGGACAAAAGTGCTTGAATTGTTAGTACGTTTAATAATGTGAATTCTTTCAATTCACAAGCAAGAAACTAAACAAGGCTTCAGGCAAAGATTCCATAATGGAACTAAGAGGGGATTTTTTTTTCTTCTTGTAATAAAATTATGTACAGTCTCAAGTTGTGCCAATGGAGGTGTAGGCTTGATATTAGGGGGAAGCTCTTCACAGAGAGAGTGATTTGCCATTGGAATGGGCTGCCCAGGGAGGTGGTGGAGGCACCGTCCCTGGAGGTGTTCAGGAAAAGCTTGGCTGAGGCACTTAGTGCCATGGTCTAGTTGATTGGCTAGGGCTGGGTGCTAGGTTGGACTGGATGATCTTGGAGGTATCTTCCAATGTGGTTGATTCTATGAGGTGGATTGTGTTAAATGTATAATTTCATCTTTAGTTAATTTTTTGCTTATTTCATGTAGCAGATGTCTTGCCATATTGCTTCTGTGGAAATCCACCTACATTTTCTGTGGATTATGAGGTAACTTTTTTTCTTTTGACTGGCCCTGCCCTTGATGCAGATTTGTGCTTCTCCAATATTAGCTTCTACAGACTTTTGTTACAGACTCAAGGAGACAGCAGAGTAATCTCAAAACAAGTTTGGGCTGGAGCCATTATTGCATGTTCGGAAGCTTTAAGCCAGTGGATAACCAGCTGCAGTAAGCACCGTTAATTCAATAAAGGTTGCAGCTTCCTGCCTGCTGTAGAAGTTAAACTGGCTATGTTTAGTCACTTGACCTCAAGACTGGTGAGCTGTTTTTTGCTGACTGGTGAGCTATGGATAAAGTAGGAGAGCTTTAGATGCTAGTTTTATGCTAAATCTCCATAGCAGTACATACATCATAATGTCATTGCAATACATACAGTTGTCTCTTCAGAAAAGGATTATTCTACACAAGACTTGTAACTAAATCTCTCTATACAATTGGGCAACTTTAAAAATTAGTTCAAGTGTTTAAGCAGTTTTAAATGTCTCCAGAAAATGGCTTGCTTGGATTTTAAAACCATTCATTTTATGGACTCTAAATTGCACTTAATAATTTAGAAAACATTTCTCTGTTTGAACTTTGAGAAGCAAAAGTTCTCTCTGTGTTCTTATCTATCAAATGCTATGTGTGCTCACCATGTAAAATACAGTACCAGAGGCATGTTTATTTCCTGCCACAAAGTGAGAAGGCATCATTTGTGTAGACCATCTGTTAGTAGTCAGGATTATTTTAACTTGCACCTCCAAAGTGACTTCAATTGTTGCTTCCAAACCAGATACAAAACCAGGTACCTGACAAACACCTCACTGAATTACTGAGGGGTTCTGAGTGTTTGGCAGAGTCACTGTGTCTCTCTAGCAAAGTATTAGCTTGGTGCATTATTGAACTGTTTAGGAGAGGAGCCTGTGGCAAGCATCGTTCCAACTAGAAATTATCATCAGACAAGCTTCTGAATTCCTCTGCATGTTTTAGAATTTGTAAAAAAAAAACAACCTCAACCCCCTAATTAGAGAGTTTTTCTGAAATACTCTTCTTGCATGGCTTTTTCATGGTAGGCAAAGGATCTGTTGTGCTTTCATCTTGGGCCTGAAACAGATAATTTTATTTCTCTAGGTAATTTAATTTTGTCTGCCCTTTTTTAACTGGGGAATAATGAATGAAAACCATATTTGATTTTTTTTTTTTTTGAGAAAAAAAAAGTGTAGGTATATTGTTTAGCTGGAAACAAAAGACTTTGATGTTGAGCTTGTAATATATGTAGATTGAACTTGGGAAAGAAACACATCCAGCAAAACTACTAGGCTATTTGTTAGTAAGTTTGTACTTCTCTTTAGAATTGCCTCACTTATTGCTGTAATTGCCATCTTTAGCAAATGACCATTTGAAGGTGAGGTGGGTTCCTACTGAACATTGTAAATCTTACATATTTTTGCCTTTTCTTTATTAATTTTCAGACATCTTTTTCTTCTACCTAAATTCAGTCCCTGAAAGATGCTTTCAGGAAGATTTTAGAAGGGCTTTTGTAAAGGTGGTCATCTTGAGAAAAGCAAAGGTCTCATTTTCATTTGTTTCTTCAGCTCTTGAATATGGCTTTCATCTGTGCCTTATCTGCATGAGACTTTGCATATGATATGAAATCACCTTCTATTTATTCAGAAGCTTCCTTATAGCTGATGAATGCAATACATAATGAAAGACTATATTAATTTATCATCCATAGTAAATCATTTATCATAGAGCAGAGATGTATTGTGGAAAAAACTAATCAAACCTTTTAAGTTTTTCTGGTTGGTTAGATCCACAATAGCAGAGAAATGATTGCTCAGTTAGTTGGTTAAATGTTTTGTTTATTAGGTGCTATTCAAAGAGAATTTCCAATAGTTTTGTGTTTTACAGATTAAAATTTGTTGTTAAGGAGTGTGTGGGAGTTATTTATTTTTAATTATGCAACATAGACTGGGAAAGCCTGTTAAGTATTAGAAAGATAATGATCTGGGGCAGAGGCAATGTTATTGCACTGTGGCATGCTTGGGGCTGGTCAAAAAGTTGTCATAGGTAAGTTGGTTTGGTATGGATATACGTGATGAGTTTGTGTTGAACTATTAGAATCAACTTACTGCTGGTACTAGTTAGCATTAAATTCTTCCTTCAGAAAAGCAAAAAGAACATGGAAATGGTGGTTTTGAAATGCAATCATTACCATGTAGGCTTTTGAAATGTCCTGTTAAACGTCTTCCCACCTCTACTGAGTTTAATCCAGCACTTGCAGATCTTTGAGTTAATGTTGGCATTCAGGACTCAGTTTATACAGCACAGAGTTCTCCTTATTTCAGCACTAATATAACAAAACTAAACATTACAAAATTTAAATTCCTAAAATGAAACAACTGTTGATTAAATCTATTCACACTTTGATCTTTTCAAAAAGATGTTCCTGGTAATGATATTTTAGTAAATTTGGAGTAATGTATTTTCTTAATGATCTAGACTTGCAGCATAAAAAGTTATGTTGCCTGTTCAGTGCTGTCTGACCTAGACAAAGTCATGAAATAGTGTAAGCATTGTTCAGTTGGAGTTAGAATTGTGCATGAACTTCTGAGTAGAAGTTACCACCTGTTGACCTCATAGCATTTTTTTTGGTAGAACAGTAAAATCATAGAATCATAAAATCAACCAGGTTGGAAGAGACCTCCGAGATCATCCAGTCCAACCTAGCACCCAGCCCTAGCCAGTTATCTAGACCATGGCACTAAGTGCCTCATCCAGGCTTTGCTTGAACACCTCCAGGGATGGTGACTCCACCACCTCCCTGGGCAGCCCATTCCAATACCAATCACTCTCTCTGCCAACAACTTCCTCCTAACATCCAGCCTAGACTTCCCCCGGCACAACTTGAGACTGTGTCCCCTTGTTCTGTTTCTGGTTGTCTGGGAGAAGAGACCAACCCCCACCTGGCTACAGCCTCCCTTCAGGTAGTTGTAGACAGCACTGAGGTCCCCCCCGAGCCTCCTCTTCTCTAGGTTAAACAACTCCAGCTCCCTCAACGTCTCCTCACAGGGTTTGTGCTCCAGGCCTTTCACCAGCTGATAGAAAAAACAGATAGCATCATTTTCTAAGTGGTATAAACAAGGATAAGTCTTCTGACACCATGATTTAAAACTATTTTGCATAGCATAAGTGTGACATTATGCTTGTCAGCTTTGACTGTAGGTTGATGATAATTTTTCCATTCTTATTTCAAGCCCAGTTTTACAGTGGAAAACAAAAGTTAAAATGTGCTCCTCCATATCCTGCTCTAGTACATTTTTGCTCTCTATAGATTTGTTTAGTAGTAATCTTAATCTCAGAAAGAAGTGTTGCATCTTTGCTGCTTTGATTTCCCTTGTCCTTTGGAGTGTGTCAAGAGCTAAATATTTGGCAATCCTTCAGAAGTACTGTTAGATTTCTTCTACAAGTGGATGACTTTTGGCATGGAGGTGCTGGTCAGTTGTGGCACTTTGTGGTGGTTTTTTTTAATGACTGCTTCTGCCTAGTTCTGTTTGTGGTGTATTTTGTGTTTCCAGCCATGGTTTGTTTGTTTTCAGCAGGGGCAGACTAATGTAGTGTTATGAGATTGAGGTTTTTCCCCAATACAGAATGATAGAAATGCAGAACATTAGGGGTTGGAAGGGACCTCAAAAGATCATCTGGTCCAACATCCCTGCCAGAACAGGGTCACCTATACCAGATCACACTGAAAGACAACCAGGCAGGTTTTGAATACCTCCAGAGAGGTAGCCTGGTTGTAGGCCAAATGATAGACACAAAACTGTCTTGCCCTTCTTTGGCTTTTTGAGATGATTTCCTTTGTGTTTGCTTGGTCTACCTGTTTTGAACAGCTGCACCATTTGAAAAGGACATTGACAGAAAAGTGTCAATTTTTTTTTCTCTTAAAGCTGTTATTGCCTCTTCTGTAAGGACCATACTGTTTCTTTACAGAGGGATCAAAATCACCTCTTGAAGAAAAGGCAGGTGCATTTCTGCTGTAGTTTGAGGCAGGACGAACCTGGGACTGGATGATAGGAGCGACTCTTGCTCCTCTTAGAGAGTAAGAATGAAAGGACTGCACACTGAGTGGCAGTTGGAAGAGAGATTCTGCCAGTGGAGCACCTGGGTGAAATTACTCTGTGTTCACCAATGTGGTTAGATGGTCACAGTCCCACTTGATTTCCGTGTACAGTGAGTTATCTGCTTCCTTGCAAGAGGCGCGTGCCACTGAGATGGGTTACATACAGAGGGCACAGGGTTACACGTGAAGCACGGATAGGGTAATATACCCTAACAGTCTGAGGGTCAGCCTCTGGGGCTGGCTAACTCTGCCCACCTGCAGCTGCGTGTGGGGGGCGCTACCCAGCGCTGCTATCTTAACTCCCAGGATGGGCCCAAGGACTCGGGTTGCTCATGTTTACCAGTTCATGTCCTGTTAGCAAGCAATTCTCCAACAAGATTCTGTTTACTGCTCCCCGCCCCTATGCTAGGCCCACAAGGCCTCAGTAGGCCGCGTGACGCAGCTCAGTCAGTCGCTGTAGTGGAGCTCTGCAGCTGGGAGGTCTCCTCCAACCTGGTTGATTCTATGATTCTGTGATTCTCATCGCTGCAAACAGCTGCAGCAGTAGTACCGCTTGCCTGGGGGCAGTTGGCTCTCCCGAGCTTACGCCTCTCTGCCTGGTCCAGGCTGTCGTTACCTGCCAGCAGGGTTGTTCCTGCAAAGGCTGGCAAAGTCTCTTGCCTGTGGCGTGAAGGCACTTTATGGTCTCTCCCTGGTAAACCGAGACAGCAAAATTCCCGTGCAGGCCAGCTTGAAGCACCAAAGCTTGCTGTTAAGCAGCAAGGCTGAGTCGAAGCAACAAGGCTTCCTGGTCTCCAAGGCAAAGCAAGGCTTGGCAAGGCAAGAGCAAGGCGAAGCGTGGCAGCATGGCATGGTGAGTAGTTCACAACTTCTGGCCATATTTATTAACTGCCTGAGTCTTGGTTGCTCCTTTGGACAGCAGAGACTGACCAGTGAGAATGGCACTTTGCCAGAGCTAACTGTGTTAGGTGAAGCCAGGAGCTCGCTTTACCCGTATTGTTGATATTGTTGCTGAGCCTCTCTCCATCGTTTTTGAAAAGTCATGGAGAGCAGGAGAGGCACCTGATGACTGGAAGAAAGCCAATATCACTCCAGTCTTCAAAAAAGGCAAGAAGGAAGACCCAGGCAACTACAGATCAGTCAGCCTCACCTCCATCCCTGGAAAGGCGATGGAGCAGTTCATCCTGGAGTCCATCTCTAACCAGATGGAAGAAAAGAGGGTTATCAGGAGTAGTCAACATGGATTTACCAAGGGATGATCTTGCTTGACTAACCTGATAGCCTTCTATGATGCCATGACCAAATGGGCAGACAAAGGAAGAGCTGTGGATATCATATACCTTGACTTCAGCAAGGCTTTTGATACTGTCTCCCACAACATCCTAGTAGATAAGCTCAGGAGATGTGGCATAGATGCCTGGTATGTGAAAACTGGCTCCTCAACAGAGTTCAGAGGGCTGTCGTAGATGGCACAGAATCAAGTTAGAGGCCTGTGGCCAGTGGCGTTCCCCAGGGATCAGTTCTGGGTTCAGTTCTGTTTAATATCTTTATGAGCAACCTGGCTGAGGGCATGAGTGAACCCTCAGCAAGTTCACTGATGATGCAAAACTGGGGAGCGAGTGTCCTGGCCTTCCCATTTGAAGAGCTTAATGTTTGTGTTCAAAAAATACTCATGTTATCTTTACCTGTATTCCTTATTTGGTGTCCAGTTTTGTTCTTTCTAATGCTGTGCATTTAACTTAGCTGATTATTTTGTATGTTTGCTTTGATCTTAGTGTAATTTCAGTTAGGTTATATTTTGTGCATAACACAGACTGCAGGGGCTAAAACTTTATGCAAGGAGTACCCACAAGTCTGCTGATCACAGAGGTGCATGCTACTGCAATCATAAACATGGTATTTTAAAGACCCACCTATCTAAATATAGCTGTTAGTGACTGGTTCTGGGCTTTGCACAGAAAGGTTCCATTTTCACTTCTTGATGCTAAAAGCTTCTGGTTATTTTCATTTAAGATTTTTAAGGGCAGACAAAAACTGCTGTATGCTTTTTCAGCTTTGCTTACTAATATGTCTAAATACTCGTTGATTAGATACTTTGGCTAGTGGAATTGCTTTACTATGGGAATATAAAGTAGTAAAGGCTGCCAGATTTTTGTGTTCTTATGTACCTTAGACAATTCCATTTTGAGTTTTCATAGAATTACCACAACAAAGACCTGAAGGCTGTGTTTGATAGTGAACCTATAGGGAAGATCTCGTGGCTGCATTGCATTTTAAAACTCTGATTAGAAAATAACTATAGTTTGGACAAGGAAAAATGATAGAAACTGCTAAGGAGAAGCATATTTTAAAAACTGATTCTATGCAATAGCTGGAATGGGTAAGCTAGCTACATTATATCACTCACAGAAAACAACCGAGAAAAGCCTTCTTTTTTTCTAATCTATCTTTTAAAAGGTGGTGTTCCATTTCAGGAAGAGATTGAGCTTTATTCAGTTCTATATGTTGGAGTGTTAAATAGATCAGAGAGGAACTAATGAAGGGCAATTTCCTCTGTTGCTCTGGTAGCATTTTGTTAACTTGTATCGGGGCTGCCACCCTTCTTTTCCTGCTGCTCTTTCCCTTTGTGGCCTTACCCTGAGTGCTTACTGCTAGCAGACCTTATGCACCTATGGTCCAACACTCACAGTCTCTCTCACAGCTAAGGAAAGTCTTTTCCTTTAACAGTTTGCTCGTAAATTGTTGCATGATCCTATTATGAAACAATCATGTAACTGTCATGTCAACTTGTGAAAGTCTTTCTATTGTGAAGCTGCAGAAACAGGTTTGTCAAGAGAAAATGCCACCTCTGTCAGCACTCTTTGTTTGATCTATACCTTGTCTCCTGAGTCCTGCTATTTCTAGAAAAGTCTCCAATAAGCATTATTTGGTTTGTTGTTAAAATGCTACTTCTGGATTTTATTTTACTACAAGCTCTGCTGGAGGTAATTTATTATCTGGTGACTTTTGTCTCTCCTGCACACACATCCCCTCTACCCCCGTAACCTATTTTGATGAGAAATTGGATATCCTTGATTGTTTTTTTCAAGAACAGTACAAGAGCAGCCCTTCTTAGAACAGTTAATAATCCAGTGATCAGGACATTTCTGCAATATAAAAAACGTGGGTTCACGTCTTTAATGCTTTATTTTCACACTAAAACCTGAATGTGAATCTCTTCTCATTTGAGTCCCTGGCCAGCAAACTATTGATTTTTATGAAGGGTTCATTTTCTGTCTGGCTGTGAGCGTGTTATATACTGAGAAGTGTTCTCAGTTACGATGCAGCAGTCTAATCTGTTGAATCCAGGGAGCCTGTTTTCTGCTTACGGTAGCACGCTGCGTGTGTTAAACAGCAAGACACCTTGACTGACCCTCAGCATTAACATGACTTTTTTTCTTCCCTTGTGAATAAAATATCTCATAACAATCACTAAAATAGATCTCAATTTCCATTTATCCCGGTTAGGGTCATTCTAGTTGCAGACACAGAAGTCTATATTTAGCTAACCTGCAGAGCAGAGGAATTATTTTTCGTTGTTTATGAAATATTTCAGGGCTAGATTGTGGGACAGCCTAATGCCCTGTGCAATGTCACGGCTTGCTACTGTGTGGGCCTTTAACCCAGAACAAAGTGTATTACTTTTCCCATGTGAAAGTAAATACTTGATGAAAATTCACAGACCACTGGAATATTTATCATGATATCAGATTCCTCTCTCAGAGAAGAAGAGAAGCAGTTATGTACTCTTACTGGCACCTGATTGCCATTACAGTGGTGGCAATAGTGTCCAGTAAAAATAATTTATAACTGTTCCATCAAAATTATTAAATGGACATTTTTTATATTGTCATTTTGTGGCCTTTACAAGTGGAAGGAAGAAGGTGTTGGTCTGGACACACTGCAAAACATATCTTTTATTTTACATAGGTGCTGTTAGTTCCTACTTTGAAATTTGATATTTCCTGCTTATGGAGCTATCATCAAATTAAAGGTTTATTTAAGTTAATCTTTTGGGCAATAGTATTAAGATACTTCTATTAAGTGTAACATCACTTTTAGCCTAGGACACGCTCCTTTTACTCGTGTACAGTATTGCTTTTTTTCTTCTGGAGTACTCCATCACTGAGGTGCCAAATGCCATTTTCAAAATCTTCATTTCTTAGGATTTCAGATACTTTACAATCACAAATTCTGGATTGTTGCAGAGAAAATGCTTTTACACACTTGTTCACGTGGTCAGAGGCAATATGATCACTACGCTCAGGGAAGAAAATCATTCGCATTTGAAATGGGTGGCACTACCGTAGGGAAGGAAGAAAGATATTGGGGGTTCATGGAATTACCATCTTTCACAGACTTTGCGGTTTGCTAGTGCCTCTCTATCTCTGTCACTCACTCTCTGTCTTCTGCTTTCAATACATTACTGTCCCTTGAGAGCCAGAATGTTTCAGTTTAATGGGAATATGGAGCTCTATATGGAAATATTTTGGGAAAATGTAGCTGTGTTGGTAATAGGTTCTTGGCCATAAGCTTTATGTGTCCTTCCTTAACTCTTCTGAATAGGTTCTTTTTAATATCTTCTCTTTTGTCTGCTGCCTTCAGATGTATTTTACTTATAAGTTTGCCACCCACATGCATGCATTTTTACTAATATGTCCTATCTTAAGTCTAGGGATTTGGAGGGCTGTGTTATTCCTGTGTGTGATGGAGCCATCTATCTGAAAAGCCTCTTTGCTCCTTAAGGTTCAAATACACAAGAAACAATTCTGAGAAGTGTCCACAGAAGATGTCTGCAATCTCTTTGACTAGAATATATGTGTAATAATACTAGTATTAAAAACAGAGATAAAAGGATGCTCGTACTCGGCATTCTGAAATGTGAATATGCTTGAGTAGAAAGAAAAGAACTTCTCATCAGGAATGAGAAATGTGTTTCTGCCTGTGTGTTTTCACACAATGTTGTGGGTGACCCCATGAAGTGTAACACAGGATGAAATTTGTCTTTGGTGACCCTAAAAAACATAATCTAGAGAAAGTACATTATCAAAAATGTAAAGAACACATGCTAAAATAATTGTCACTGAACTTAGCAGATACCATCTGGGCATGTACCATTCACAGGCATTTTAGCTACTGCTTGAAAGCTTCACCTGTAATTCTTTTTATTCCACTTAATGAGAAAGATTTAAATCGTTCCATTCATGAAATCTTGTTGATATTTTTGTTGTAGAGCCTACACAGTTATTTTGGTGAAAATGTGAATGCAAAATAGACAATTCCATTTTCATACTTACTTTGCAAGAAGGCTGTAATTAGCACTATTTATAGAACCCTTCCCTATGGTCCACACTTAAACATGTGCCTGAGTCTACTTGTACGTGCAGCACTTCAGCACAGGAGTGATTTTTTTGACTGTCCTTTCCATGAGAGGCTGCCAGGATCCCACATTCAGCATCTTATCCTAGTTTCCCTGGCTGCTCTCAGCTTTTTTTAATACAGCCATAAATATAAATGTGATCATTCACACTGCATGTGGCAATATTGAATGGCCTCACTTGGATTTACTGAGCTTCTGTGTGTGACATAACAGTGCTAGCTTGGTAGCACCCTTTTAACTAAGGGGATTTATAGTGAATTGGGTTTTTTTTGTTTGTGGGGTTTTTGGTTGTGCTTTTGTTGTTCCCCCTTCCCCCTGAGATGTGATGCCAATTAGCAGCATATGTGAATTTCAGCTATTGTGGACAAAATTGTCACATCTGCCCATTTAGGATTGATAGCAGATGCTTTAATAAAGATGATAGGATACCACAACATGATCAGCTTTTATCATATTGTGACGTTAAGTGTCAAACCTATATTCTATGTGACTTTAATGTCACAATTGATTGCAAAGGTTTGCACTTTGGTGTGACATTAGCCGAGCAGTTACTGCTATTGTTTGGTGTATTATGGATTTCAAAAATCATATCATAGAATTAACCAGGTTGGAAGAGACCTCCAAGATCATCCAGTCCAACCTAGCACCCAGCTCTGCCCAGTCATCTAGACCATGGCTCTAAGTGCCTCATCCAGGCTTTGCTTGAACACCTCCAGGGATGGCAACTCCACCACCTCCTTAAGCAGCCCATTCCAATGCCAATCACTCTTTGAAGAACTTCCTCTTAACATCCAGCTTTTACCTCCCCCAACACAACTTGAGACTCTGTCCCCATGATCTATTCCTGGTTGTTTGGGAGAAGAGACCAACCCCTAGCTGGCTACAGCCTCCCTTCAGGTAGTTGTAGACAGCAGTGAGGTCAGCTCTGAGCTTCCTCTACTCCAGGCTATAATTTTAAAAATAAGCTATGTGTGGTGTGGTACTTTGGTCCTAAACTGGGACATATGGTCGTAGTAGTTGTTATCTTAATGTGAGGCTATTACATTAAAACATTACATCAGTTCTTTGATATATCAGCCATTTCTGTACTTGTTATGGATTTAAGAATCATTGAGGTTCTTAAGTCCTCCAGAAGTACCAGAGAGTACAAGAGTGGACACTGGCAAGTGTAATTTTTGTTATTTTCATTCCCATCAGCTTGCACTGAAATATATATGTTGGACTGGATGATCTTGGAGGTGTCTTCCAAACTGGTTGATTCTATAATTGATTCTGTGATTAACTGAAATGGGCATTACTGTCTGTTTTGTCCTTTTCTGTTCCCAGCATGGACCCTTATCTCTTGTAGAGTGGGGGGGAGATTTGCAGCCTTCTGACTGGGGGAAAGATTTTGGAAGGTGTTTGCCTAGTGAGTTTTTTAGAAAAGCCTGACCTGGAGAACTGGGCCAAGGCTGAATATGAATTTGTGTATTTTGGATTTCTTTACATATTTGTGAATAGTATTTCCATTTAAAGTTCCAAACCTCTGTGAAATGTTTTTATTTCACTCCTCTGCAAAGGGGTAAAATAACTTCTGTCTGCACAAACCAAGACAGTACTAGATATTGAAAGTAACAGAAGTAAATTCTTTTTGTGGCATGTTTGTTGAGGTGTATTCTTAAATGAAAATGTTGCGTTAGACTCACACAGGTCAGTCAATCAGCTGGTTATTGTATGGTACAGTTTCATAGTGATAGATAAAAGCAGCACTTTATGATAAAGGCAGGAAAAAATAATTGTTTTATATGATGCCAAATCAATATTATGAGAAGAAATCTATCCCCATCATTATCTTCAGACTGTGTGGCATAATTGTGACAACATGCAATTCAGTATTGGAGAATTTTAAATGAGTAACTCTGCGATATTCTGTTGCAAACTATTGCTCTTACAAAGTCAGGAAGAGAAAGATATAGAAGTACATATAAGTTAGATTCTTATACTGGTCTGATAGTTTACCAGTTACAAGAATCTCCAATTGTTTTTTGAGGCCATCAACTTAATCAACATTTGCTTTATTTGCAACTGGTAACACTTCCAAATATTAAATGGAAGGTGGAAATATCCACAGCACCTCTTGTCATTTTTGAGAGATAAAAAATTGTTTTCTTAAACTGAAGAACAGAGAACTCTAGTGGGGAGAGTACAGTGGAGGACCAGAGGACGATTAGGGGACAGGATGATTAACATCTCTAGCAAGAGAGAAGCTGAGACACCTGAGACTCTTTTGCTGGGAAAAGATAAGTTTGAGAGGGGATCTTTATAAATGCATATAAATATCTAATGGATAGAGGAAATGACAATGGGGCTGAGCTCTTCTCAGCAGCAGCCAGTGATAGGACAGGGAACAATGGGTACAAACTAAAACACAGGAGATTTTACCGGAACTTAAGGAGAAACTCCTTTTTCTTTGAGGATGACAGAATGTTGGAACAGGCTGTCCAGAGAGGTTGTGGAGTCTCCTTCTCTGGAGACTTTCAAATTCTGCTTGGATATGTCCCTTTTAACCCCTACCACACTATGGTTCTTGGTTTGGTTTGGCTCCTGAACCCCAAATCTGCCTTAGCAGGTGATAGTAGCAAAATTTCTTTCCTTGAATTCTGGCATGAGAAGTTAGTTAGCTGGACCAAAATTAATTAGCTGGACCATTTGACATCTAGAATAAATGGTGCAAACTATTTCTGAGTTGTGAAGTGAGATAAAGTTTCTCTTCTGTTATGTGAAGAAGGAAGGCGATAGAGCTTCTGGCTCAGATGTGCCCTGGTGGCAATCAGAGAAGAGAAGAAAGAAGTTGTTCCACCTGGCATGAATGTACTCGTGGCATTTCTCTGACTGCTTCTGTCTGATTGGTATTCACACATGCTGATAAACGCTTGGTCCAGCTCTTCTAGGAGATACCACTTTGTGGCTCATCCTCACATGTAGC